>NC_136429.1:326749064-327349064 GCF_052849685.1 Lactuca virosa
AACACAAAAAGAAATCCAGATCGGATAGCTAATTAAATGAAAAGTACTAGTCTATGCAGAATTGAAAACTAAGGTTTTAGCCGGACATGGCTAAAATCTGATCTAGAACAATAAAAATAAGCATTAAACTACTAAATCTTACTAAACTAAATGTGGGAGGTGATCCACAGCCATTAGGTCTTCAAAAAGTGATGAAAAGTAGAGAAAATCGCATTCAGAAGGGTTTTTTCTCATCTGGAGTCATTTCTGGAATCGACTTAGTAGGTATACGGTATTTATATAGCAGTTTCCGTAGCAAATAAGGGTTCTTGCAGTAAGCACGACCCCTTCTTGGTGGGCACGCCCGTTCCAGGTCATCGCAACTTTGTAATCCAAGATAAATCAGAAAAACTCACAATCTGGTAAAGCACGACTCATGCTTGGAATGATATAGCTGGTGTTTGTTTTTTTTTTGGCGTATTGGCTTCAAATAAGCTCCAGATGTGATCCAACGACTTTCAAACTGCCGTCCCACTTCAAATAACCTGAAATGAACCCCAAAACATGAGCAGTATGGGAATTCAAACAAAATACATGAGTTGAACATTATTTAAACTAATGCACATGAAAATGCATAAAAATGATGCAAAATGCTAATAAAAACTACCCTAAAATATGTATAAAATGGCATGTATCACAATACCACAACTCCTAGGATCTTCCTTCACAAACAAAGACACCAAAAGTAACTCTCAAGGCTTCAAAACTTCAAACACAATTATTAGGGCTCGAAATGGAGTCTAAGAGAGATGGTTGCTGAGAGGTGAGAAGGTTAGAGGCCATAAGGTCTTTAAATAGCGTCAAAACCCTAAAAATTAGGGTGTTCCCCTTCTTACGTACGCCCAATGTCCATTCACGTATGCCTAGCGTACATGAGAGACTTTCGATCACATGCAAGGTTCCTACGCCCGGTGTATCTGATTCGTACGTCCAATGTAGGGACCAATTTGTCAACTTTTAAGAATTATTGCTAGAATAGAAAATTACCTAGAACACTGGCATTAAAATTATCCCAAGCTTGAATTAGACTTTGGCCTCAAAGTCCGCAGCTACAAGCAAGTATGGGTAGTAGTCCATCATCTCTTCTTCAGGATCCCTCGTCCATTCCGATCCTTTCCTGTGATTCCATTACACCTTGACTAGGTTCACTCCTTTTTGTCGCAGAGTCTTGGTCTTCTTGTCAAGAATCGTAATCGGTGTCTCTATATAGTTCAGGCACTCATCAAACTAAACGTCATCCAAAGGAATCACCGTCGAGTCATCGGGTATACAATTCCATAAACGAGAGACATGGAAGGTGTTGTGGATTTTACTGAGCTTAATAAGCAAATCCAACCGATATTTAACCTTGCCCATCCGGGCGGTAATCGTGTAGCACCAATAAATCGGAGGCCCAGCTTTCCTCGCTTCCGAAACTGAAAGAAACATTTCCAAGGTGACACCTTTAGAAGTACCAAATACCCCACCTGAAACTCGAGGTCAGAACGTCGTCGGTCTGCATAACTTTTATGCCGACTTTGTGTGACCCACAACCTATCGTGCATCTGCTGAATGAACTCAGTGTTCTTGAGTACCACTTCTATGCTTCCTATGACCCGATGCCAGATCTCTCCCCAACAGACTGGGATCCTACACCTACTCCTATACAACATCTCGAAGGGCGGTCGGTCAATACTGGCATGATAATTGTTGTTGTAAGAGAACTCGACTAGTGGAAGGTAAGTATCCCAACTCCCATCAAAGTTTAACACACACGCCCGTAGCATATCTTCAAGCACCTGAATTGTACGCTCGTTCTGACAATTAGTATAGGGAAGATATGTTGTACTAAAGTGCAGCTGAGTGCCCAACTCCTCATGAAACTTTCTCCAAAACCTCGAGGTGAAACGAACATCTCAGTTCGAAACCACTGAAACTTTCACCCCATGCCAAACCACCACCTCTAAAATGTAAATGTCGGCCAACTTTTCAGCAGATATACTCTCAACGATAAGAATGAAGTGCACTCTCTTTCTCAATCTATCAACAATGACCCATATAGAATTAACTCCTCATGCTGTCCTTGGCACCTTTCTGATAGAATCCATGGAAATCTACTCCACTTACACATGGGGATAAGTAATGGCTACATCTTTCCATGAGGCCTCTGATGCTCGTCCTTGACTTTCCGACAAGTCAGGCACCGCTCCACAAACCAAGCCATCTCCCGTTTCATACAGGGCTGGCAATAACTCAGCTTCAAATCTCTATATATCCTTGTGACCCCCATATGGATCGAACACTTTGACTTATGACCCTCTTCTAAAACTGTCTGCCACAACAGTAGTGGGAACCCAAACTCTACCACACCGAGTCAAAAATACCCGACCATCTCTAACTAATAGAGGACTCAACCCTCTGATCCACTTCACCTTCCATTTCTCCCTTTTTCAGTCCCTCGACCTGAGCCTTCTTGATCATATCCAAAAAAAGCAACATAATAATCATCCTCAAACATACATTCCCAAAAGATGTACTCACTGTCTTGCGGTTGAAGGCGTTTGCCACTACAGTAGCCTTCCCAGGGTGGAACAAGATCTTGCAATCACAATCCTTTACCGCATCCAACCATCTCCGTTGCCACAGATTCAAGTTCAGCTGATTCATCATGTGCCATAGACTCTTGTGATCAGTGTAGATAGTACACCTAACCCCATTTAGATAATGCCTCCAAATCTAGAGGGAAAAAGCCACATTCCCCACCTCCAAATCATGTGTAAGATAATTCGCCTCATGAGGCCTCAACTGCCTCGAAGTGTAAGCCTTCACATGACCCCTATGCATAAGAACAATTCCTAAACCTGTTATAGAGGCGTCATAATAAACAACAAAATCATCCATATCATCGATAAGCTTAAGAATCGAGGCTTCGCACATTCTCAATCTCATCGAATTAAAGGCTAACTGTTGATCGGGCCCCCACCGAAATGTAACATTCTTCTTCGTCAAGCGGGTTACTGGCACCGCAATCTTGGAGAATTCCTGGATAAACCTCCAATAATACATTGCGATACCTAGAAGCTTTGAATCTCAGATGGGATCCTTGGTACTTCCCATCGCAACACAATCTCAATATTGGATTTATCGACCAGTATACCCTTCTGGTTGACGACGTAACCTAAGAATTTCACCTCTCAGAACCAGAACTCACATTTGGAGAATTTGGCATGCAACCTCTCTTCCCCCCAGGGTCTCCAACACCTAATGCAAGTACTCCTTGTTCTGTTCCTTGCTTTTGGATTACACCAGATTATCATCTACAAATACTATCACCGAATAGTTCAGCATCGTCCTACTAACCTAATTCATGAGATCCATGTACGATGTTGGTGCATTGGTGAGCCCGAATGGCATCACCGCGAACTCGTAATGACCATAGCGAGTCCTGAAGGGCTTCTTTTTCACATCCTTTTCTCTGACCTACATCTGATGGTAGAATGATTGCCAGATCATTTCGGAACTTGACTTTCCTCTCGTGAGGCACTCCTGGAAACTCCTCCGGAAACACATCGAGGAATGCCTAAAACATGGGTACCTCACTCAATGTCTTCATGCCCTCGACCCGAGTATCCACCACATAGGCTTGAAAACCAAGAATAACCTGTTGAAGATATCTCTTGGCCCTCGTAGCGGAACAAAGAGTTGGCCCATGCAAAATTCTCTCACCAGGAATAACCAGTTCTCCTCCACTTGGGGTTCGAACTCTCACCAGATGGCATTCACAGTCAATCATGGCCCCATTGGGGCCCAACCAGTCCATCCCAATAATAATCTTAGATCCTCGTATAGGGATCATCACTAATTCAACAGAGCATCTATCGCTGAATAGATTTTGAACGCATCCATGATGAACCCTCGAAGCACTCACAAAACGATCATCAACAATCTCGACCTCCATCAGATAGTTTAAAAATCCCAGGAGCATCTTTAAACTTCTTACTAAGAACAAGAGATATAAAGGATCGGGTAGCACCCGAATCAAACAGAACATGAGCACTCATACCATTGACTAAGAAGGTCCCTAAAAAGGATTAGATATGGTGCTGCATGAGCCTCATCGATAGTCAGCTCGAAAGATCTACTCATCACCATAGGTGTCTCCACATTGCCTTGATGACCATCGATAATCCAAAAAGTGGCGGGTGCAGGCGCCACCACTGCCCCTCCTGACAACCTCATATAATCTGCCTTTTTGCAGCCTGTCTGGTTGCAGTGGTAATAGATCAATGCACTTTGGCGGCAATCCTTAGTCATATGCCCAGTCTAAACTCGCCTGAAATATCAAGAACCCGCCAATCAACATACCCAATTATGCGGCTTGCCACACTTTCCGCAGCAACCACTTCCCTCCTAGTCCATAGAATGTGGCTCTAAAGTCTTAGCCCTGTTTTCCTAGCCCATAACTATTTGCACCTGCTCTGACTTGCGCTTCGCCCGAAGCTCCAGCTCAATCTACCGCTAACGGGCCCTATCGATCATATCATTCAAGGTCTTGCACCCCGAAAAGCTCACAAAATCTCTAATGTCATCCCTTAACATGTCATGGTATCTCGTCTTCTTCATCTCCTTATCCACAACGTAATATGGAACCAATAGATCCCACTCACGGAACTTGGCAATGATCTGAGCTACATTTTCAATAGTCTGGCGAAGGTCCTGAAATTCGCTCGCCAGCTGCTGCACCTCGATCACCAGTGAAAACTCCCTATGAAATGTCGTAGCGAACTCCTCCGAAGACATGATTGCTATAGCCGCAGTCCCCATGGCTCGACCAACCTCATCCCACCAGTTACGTGGCTGTTCCTTTAGTAGGCAGGATGTAAACCCTACGTTTTCTCCTTCTGGGAAAAAACTAATCCACATATCATTTTCTGTGTCAACGATCTAGCATCGAATAGCGATGTGGTCATTAGCCTCAAATAACTCAGGAGCTCCACAAGCTTTGAACTCCAAAAAAGAGGAAGTCAATGCTACAATCAGACCTACAACATTCTCGGTAGAAAGGCACTGAGCCGCTTATCCATAAGCTCCATAATACCCTCCTTGATGGTACCATTCATCATAGGGGTACCATCCAAAATTTTGTGGGTAAACCTCGATCTAGCAGATTTTCGAGTTTTGGTGCTAGAATTCGTCTAGAATCATTACCTTAAACTGTTTTGGACTTATAAAACCTATTTTTGATGTGGTAATGATTATCATAAACCAATTTCAAGGTTATTATCAAATTTTCAAGTTTTATATGTGTTTATATGTTTCTTGAAATTGTTGATATGATTGTTCATACACTTATCAGTTTTCGTAAATCATAGGAATTATTTGCAAATTGTTTGTTACTTAATTCTTGATCTAAATGTTTTTAATGGAGTCCATAATTTTTCCTCAAGTTATAGATTATCAAAGTCATTTGTTTTAAAGATCCATAAAAAACTCATAGGTTACACAATTGAAGAGTCTTTTTCATCATAAACTGTCTGATAAACTCCATAACTTGTCCCCAAGTTATGGATGTTCAAGAGTCTCTTCATTAAAGTTTTTAAAACCTTAATTAAACTCATAAGTTATGAAAATCCAAAAGTTTTTTGAATTGTTCAAAACTTTCCCTCAAGTTTTGGAATTTGTAAAGTTTCATACACACTTTAATTCCAAACCCTAGAGTTTTAAAAGTTAAAATTCAACCCTTATACTTTAAAGTATTATAAGTTAATAATATATATGTATAAGAGTAAGTCAGTTTTACCGTTAGTAGGCCTCATTCAAGATGTCGGTCTATAAGGGTGTTATAAGCTTGTTGCCTATAAAATGGTAGCTAAATGGGTGTCCACTCTCACCGACCGCTTCCTTGACTGGTGGAGGGTTGTTAGCCGAACGGGTAGGACAAGGACTATAATTCTCATTATAAGTATAATGATAAATATAAACTAACTAACCTATTATAAATTCCCAATCTTAGTTACATTAGGAAAATGTGAATTTGGTGCTAAACCATGAAATTACACTTTGTACCTTACCAGGTCGTTGGTGGAGTGTGTGTGGGTAACCGACACACTAACATGGACTAGTAAGAGTGGCAAAGGGTGACTTAATGTTTATCATCGATCTGTGGAGCGCGTGTGGGTAACCGGAAGATCAATTAGGTGATAAAGATTAAAGGTACCAATATAATTTGAATGGTTATTCACACATTGTTTGTGATCCTCGGCATCCCAGTCACAAACTTGAGAGGGCACAATGGAGATTTAAACATGCCATTGAAAAGTTCAATGAATCTCAAAAGATCTAGGAGTTTCAAATCCAATTAAAAACTAATAATTTATTTCGTTTTTCATGGTGGAAATTGGTGAATCGTCATTCCCCTACCTTCAAATATTTTCTAGCTTGGATTACGGCATCCCTCTTCCAAGTTATAAAATAATGTGTTGGGTCCTAGCCTTAATATTTCATATTGGGTGTTCTATTAAGGACTTAAATCAACTAACTTGAATTTCTCCCATTGTAGATGTCTGGTTCAGACAACTGTGATTTCCCAAATCTCTTGGAACAAGCTTCCCTAATAAAGATGATGTCCCGCGATTGGATCATGGAAATCATACTTCTCTTCCTCCACCTCCTCCAATTATTCTCCCTGACCCACAAGCTCGAAGACTTGAAAAGTTCAAGATCACTCAAGCCCTACTTGTAATGAAACATAAAGATGGAAGACTTGTGTATACTCATGTCTTAGAGATGAAGTCAAACACTGACAGGTTGAGAATGCTGGCTGTCGATATCCCAAGGAAGTTGGCTATTGACTGGGTTATTCAGTCACTTCCTGAGTCGTATAGTGAGTTCATTAAGGACTACTATGTGACAGATCACGACATGACCCTTATTGATCTTTCTTATTTGCTTGTTGCCTCTAAATCAGAAATGTTTTGGCGCACTGGAAAAGTAAATTTGGGTGGAAGGGATCGGCCATGTTCAACCCGGTTGACCAAAAGGTAAAGGGAAAGGCTAAGTCTATGATAGTTCTGTGTACCATTCCCAAAGAGTCTATACGTTTTTATTGTCAAAAGAAGGGGCATTGGTTGCGAAGCTGCCCTAATTACCTGAAAGATCTGAGAGAAGGAAGAATCAAAATGTTTGACTCTGCTTCAGGTAAGTCCACTATCTAACTCTGTTAAGTTCCTAATTGTTGATTCTTAATACATGATGTGACTTGGTTACATTTTGATGTTTTGCAGGGTCAAGCAAAGGGAAGGAAGCTTAAAAGAAGAGTATGTTGAATCTGATCGCGAAGATGGATTTCAATCGCATGGTTCGAAGATCGGATTTTTGAGCTACTACTTAGGGGTTATGATAGATTGCTAGGAAATATGTAATAACATAGCTTTCATTTAAAGTTGCAATGTAAGGAAAAAGTTTTTTCCGCATTTCATAAATAAATAATTTTTTTTTGTTTTATTTTATATCTCCTTGCAATGGAATTTATGGAAAATTGATGTTTGTATGTTTCTAGCAATAATGGAAATATGAATTTGATTCCTTCATTTGTGGTAGTGTCTAATTTTACCAAATAAGGAAAGATTCTCATTAACTAAGTTTCAACTGGACCGAAACTTGGAATCATGCAAGTTGTATTGTATGATGAATGAGAATTTTCATCTTTTGAAAATTAAGACTAATTCCTTGTTCACATGTATATGTGAGTCAAGCGAAGGACGAAGGGATCGGGTACACTTGGTTGTGCGTTGGTCAGGTCCACCACGAAGATCGATAAGGCTATTCGTCACGATTCACTAAAATTTAGTAAATATGGTTACACTTACAAGTTTAAGTGTAATTCTGAAACATTGGAAAAGTTTCAGTGTATGGCAGAACGAATGAGAAGAATCAAATTAGGCAGAAAGATAAAAGATTCTCGAATCTGAAAAGATGGGAGAGTACCTTAGTATAATGTTTTATGATCATCTTAATGATTATGAAACCATATCACAATTCATCTTCTAAGGACATCTTAGTGCATTCTTATGGCTAAGAAGAGGAGTCATGAATTGTTGAAGTGGTTAAATCAAGAAGATGAGTCATACTTCGTTCCAAAACAATTCTTAGAGTCATACTCCAAGATTGTAACTTGAGTGATATATCTTAAAGAAGGTTTATAACACTTGTCAAATGTAAGAGTAAAATGTTTTCTACTCTTATACATTTGAAATTGGTAAGTTGTGATGTTTTGGATAGAACAAAGACCAACTAAAGCCAATCGTGTGAAGTGTTTGTCTTGATAAGAATCTGCACTATCTCTTGAATATTTGTTTGTCAAGGAATGGTTCTTGGCAAGAGAGTCTTATATGTCAAGAGGACAGTGGGAGTCTAAAAGATCCTGAAAGAGTTTCAAGAACTGATCAAGAATAAAACTTGAAGTTTATCACTAGCGCACGACTTTAGGTTTGTAACCTATCGTGTTGACATATTCTTATTTCTATGCCCATTCCAGTTAAAGTTGACTATGCATCTGCGTTCTACAAGTTCTCAGTTGTTTGCATAACTACTTGGAAGCAATGGCAGGCCCTTGTGCTGCCAGGTGGCAAGAAGTTAAGATTGCACAAGTTTAGTCCATATGAGTTTGGATTTGTCACTAAGCTTGTCTTGTGATTATGGTTTTGACAAATTCACATGGATATGAACATATACACCATAAAGTCAAAGTGTCATAAGGTTTCTCTCCGATTCATGAAAATGATGGTGAGGAAACGCTTCCACTAAGTAGATTTTAAGTAGATAGCAATTGTGATATTTGTATTCTCAAAGTCGTTAGTGGAGCGTGTGTGGGTAACCGACACACTAACATGGACTTGTAAGAAATGGCAGACACACATGTGAGCTATCTAAGAAAATGTGTATGATTTTGATAAAGTCTTATCAAAGCATCTCGTATCAGAAATCTGAACTTTGGTAAGAAAGTCAAAAAAGTATTGATCTCTATAAGTCCAGCTGATTTCTGGATACATGTCAAAGCTAGTGGGAGCATAAGTGTTATGCTAATAATTATCATGTTAGTGGGAGCATGATAATTATGATAAGTGTTGCAATTTAGCAATGTTAATTATAGAAAACAAAAGTTCTAATTGGGAAAAGTTGTTTTGTTATAATTAAAGGAGAGGAAATTATACTTCATTTCAATTTTAAAAGCTTAGATTGAGATTTTAATCGTCTTTAGTCAAGGATATATATATATATATATATATATATATATATATATATATATATATATATATATATATATATCATGGTTGCAGAAATCGCTAATCGGTGGACTAGCGATTAGGGATTAATCGGCTAGGCGGGGATTAATCGGGAGATTAATCGGGGACCATTAATTCTTAAGAAAATTATTCAAAAATTTATAAATCTAACTTTAATTCTCCAAAAAAAGTGATTAATCGGCGATTAGGTCCGATTTTGACCTGCATTGAACAAACCCGATTAGGTCCGATTAACTCCGATTAGGCCCGATTAGGTCCGATTAATTCTGAATTTGACCTGCATTGACCAAGCCCGATTATAGTGACCAATTAGCAATAAATCTCATCGGTGGAGGTCCGATTAGCGATTAGTCGGCCGATTAGGCCGATTTCTACAACACTGATATATATATATATATATATATATATATATATATATATATATATATATATATATATATATATATATATATATATATATATATATATATATTGCGTTCTCAAATTCGATTATGTTTACGGCATCCCTCTTCATAGTCGAATTATGAAAACATGGCAAATAAAAAAATATTGTAGAAAAAGACTGGTCTAGGATCATGTCTTTATGTGAGGCATCATGAATCGTGTCCCATATTCTTCGGATATAGGATCGATTACATGTGCTATAATATTTATTCTTTCTAAATTTTCCAAATGCCTAGGGCATTAAGAGGGGAAAATGTCTAGAATTGGATATGTCTAAAATGATTAAGCAATTGTTGAGGACAATCTGAGGTTTTACCAAAGATTGGTTGCTTATGGACAGTTGGAAGTATGGTGTAAATTTTTTGGAAACGACCATATTGACATATTCTAAAAAGTGGCAACTCTTGTTCAAGAAGTGATAGTTAAAATGGGAATATGGAAATGTCTCCATATGTGGAATTATTCAATCTGTGTAAGATTAGAAAAACTCAATGCAAGAATGATGTTCAAAGGAATGTACTTTGAATTTGAGACTTCGTTTCCATGGAATTGATCTCCATTGGAGTACTTTGTAATGTCTGTTGCCAAGTCTTTGTGACTTTGTGAATAGTCATTACAAGAGGATCAATGCATATGAGTTTAGAATCTAACAGATTTCGGTAAATGGCATGAATTTGGAATTCTTACATTTACAAGGATCATTGGAATTATGTTCAATTGATCTATTCCACAAAGTAAGGATCATAGACAAACATAGTGTGCATACTTGGTGTATGGCATAACTATTGTTTGGACAAACAGAGTGTGCATGCTTGGAGCATGGCATGACTATTGTTTTAATTCAAGTATTAAGGTTATTATTTGAAACATTATGCAATGAATAATGTGTAATCAATATGGTGATAAATAAAAGGTGTTTTATTTATATTCATAAGTTCCGAGACCATATTGGATTCGATTATTCTTGTGTTTCACTTTGCATGTTTTGACTTCCCGAATAACTAGGTTATTCAAACTATCCACAGTCGATCATACTTTGGAAGTAGGTATTGAGGCAAGACTGTCATGAAGGGTCTGTAGTTTGTCTGGGACAAAGTGGCTGCAGTGTTCATGAGTGCTCCTGGAATGAGATTCGAGTATTGGATTCAACCCATGCTCATTTGAATCACTTTATGGATTTTATCACGAGTGAATCATGAGACGATAATATCTTATATTCTTCAAATGGACACGTGTGAGTTGTAGTTGCGCGTCAGTTGCACATTGACATATGTAAACGCAACCAATAACTTGGTTGTTATAAAACATATCGTTGTGTGTAATTTGATGAGTAAGTACAAGCGAACACTTGGGTCAAATTTTATCCATTCCTTTTATCCTTGGAGGGATAAAAGCGATATATGTGGGCCCCTCGATGATTTAGTGATGACACCCCTAAGTGCTTGACCAAGCCTGGACTGATTTGATTTGTTCAATTAGTCAGTCGTCATAAATCGGAAATCGGGAAACAACAAATGGATAGAGAGAATGATTATAATCCATGTCTCAGTCCATATGATATCTAGAATGGAGGAATATATGATCCCTTATCTAATGGACACGTCATTGACTGGGTCAGAGTTCGACAACGGCTTTAAGAGCTACAATTGCTAGTTGGGATCTTGGAGTCATACGCAATAATAGCTTTAGACTTATCCAAGTGGGAGACAGTTGGATTAGATGTCTAAGTCCATAACTATTATTGGCATGTATTCGACCCGAGAGTAGCATGGTACATTTGGGTTGCATGGCATCGGAACAATTGGATAGACAAAATGAGAAAAAGGATACTTTTGATTTATATTAATATATTATAAGTTCTAATATATTAATATGAAATCATATTATTTAATTAGTATTGATCAAGATTTAATTTAGTGATCAAAAGGAACTAATTAAATATGGACTGTGATATATAGGATGGGCCAAGTTCATTTAGGTTGGGCTAAGCTTTCATGGATAGTCCATGGAGTTTTAACCAATGGATCCTATGGAAATGAAAGGTCATGGGTATTAGGGTTTAGATGAATGTAACCCTAATCCTCCACACTATCTAAAGAGGTCTCTAGTTCATGAAATTGGCACTAGTACATAAGAGAAAGAGAGCTAGCCGATTTTGGTGCAAGTATTCTTCTTCTCAAGTTATTCCAAGGCTTTTTGGTGTTGTGTGAACCATTTGAGGTGCAACACTTGGGGCATTAAGCTCTTAAAGATTCAAGACTTCAAGCACCATCAAAAGGTATGTCATTCTACTAGATTCTTGTATTGTATATATTTCATATTATGCTAGTTAGGATCAAACCTTGGAATATTGAATATTTGCATGTATAATAGAGAAAACATAGATCCAAGGTTTATAGGGTTGCATGTACACCATAGGAGTGTTAGAATGCTCAAAAACCCATCAACCTCGAGGTGAAACGAACATCTCAGTTCGAAACCACCGAAACTGTCTCCCACAACAGTAGTCGGAACCCAAACTCTACCACACTGACTCAACAATACCCGACCATCTCTAACAAATAGAGGACTCAACCCTCTGATCCACTTCACCTTCCATTTCTCCCTTTTTCAGTCCCTCCACCTGAGCCTTCTTGGTCATATCCAACAAAAGCAACATAATAATCATCCTCAAACATACATTCCCAAAAGATGTACTCACTGTCTTGCAGCTGAAGGCGTTTGCCACTACACTGGCCTTCCCAGGCTGGCACAAGATCTTGCAATCACAATCCTTTACCGCATCCAACCATCTCCGTTGCCACAGATTCAAGTTCAGCTGATCCATTGTGATCAGTGTAAATAGTACACCTAACCCAATTTAGATAATGCCTCCAAATCTAGAGGGAAAAAACCACATCCCCAAACTCCAAATCATGTGTAAGATAATTCGCCTCACGAGGCATCAACTGCCTCGAAGTGTAAGCCTTCACATGACCCCTGTGCATAAGAACAACTCCTAAACCCGTTATAGAGGAATCATAATAAACCACAAAATTATCCATATCATCGATAAGCTTAAGAATCGAGGCTTCACACAATCTCAACCTCATCGAATTAAAGGCTAACTGTTTCCCACTTAAATGTAACATTCTTCTTCGTCAAGCGTGTTACTGGCACCACAATCTTGGAGAAGTCCTGGATAAACCTCCAATAATACCCTGCAAGACCTAGAAGCTTTGAATCTCAGATGGGATCCTTGGTACTTCCCATCGCAACACAATCTCAATCTTAGATTTATCGACCAGTATACCCTTCTGGTTGACGACATACCCTTAGAATTTCACCTCTCACAACAAGTACTCACATTTTGAGAATTTGGCATGCAACCTCTCTTTTCTTAGGGTCTCCAACACCTAGTGCAAGTACTCCTTGTTCTGCTCCTTTCTCTTGGAGTAGACCAGATTATCATCTACGAATACTATCACCGAATAGTTCAACATCGTCCTACAAACCCAATTCATGAGATCCATGTACGATGTTGGTGCATTGGTGAGCCCGAATGGCATCACCGCGAACTCATAATGACCATAGCGAGTCCTGAAGGCCTTCTTTTTCACATTCTTGTCTCTGACCTACATCTGATGGTAGAATGATTGAAAATCAATCATGTAAAACCAAATGATATGGTTCTTTGGCTATTGGAACCACACGAGGCACCAGATTATTTCGCAACTTGACATGTCTCTCGTGAGGCACTCCTGGAAACTCCTCCGGAAACACATCGAGGAATCCCCAAAACATGGGTACCTCACTCAATGTCTTCATGACCTCGACCCGAGTATCCACCACATAGGCTAGAAACCGAGAATAACCTATTGAAGATATCTCTTGGCCCTCGTAGCGGAACAAATAGTTGGTCCATGCAAAATTATCTCACCAGGAATAACCAGTTCTCCCCCACTTAGGGTTCGAACTCTCACCAGATGGCAATCACAGTCAATAATGGCCCCATTGGGGCCCAACCAGTCCATCCCAATAATAATCTTAGATCCTCGTATAGGGATCATCACTAATTCAATAGAGTATCTATCGCTGAATAGATTTTGAACGCATCCACGATAAAACCCTCGAAGCACTCACAGAGCGATCATCAACAATCTCGACCTCCAACGGATAGTATAAAATCCCAGGAGCATCTTTAAACTTCTTGCTAAGAACAAGAGATATAAAGGATTGGGTAGCACCCAAATAAAAAAAACAGGAGCACTCATACCATTGACTAAAAAGGTCGCTAAAAAGGATTAGATACGATTATAAGCATAAATAAGGAAGGCAAATAAGATATACTAATAATAATATACATACTGGTAACCAGATACGGAGTTGCATGAGCCTTATCGATAGTCAGCTGGAAAGATCTACTCATCACCATAGGTGTCTCCGCATTGCCTTGACGGCCATCGGTAATCCAAAATGTGGCGGGTGCAGGCGCCACCACTGCCCCTCCTGACAACCTCAGACAATCAGCCTTTTTACAGCCTGTCTGGTTGCAGTGGTAAAAGATCAATGCACTTTGGGGGCAATCCTTAGTCATATGCCCAGTCTGAACTCGCCTGAAATATCAAGAACCCGCCAATCGACATACCCAATTGTGCGTCTTGCCACACTTACCGCAGCAACCACTTCCCTCCTAGTCCTTAGAATGTGGCTCTAAAGTCTTGGCCCTGTTTTCCTAGCCCACAACTATTTGCACCTGCTCTGACTTGCACTTCGCCCGAAGCTCCAGCTCAATCTCCCGCTAACGGGCCCTATCGATCATATCATTCAAGGTCTTCCACCCCGAAAAGCTCACAAACTCTCTGATGTCATCCCTTAACATGTCATGATATCTCGTCTTCTTCATCTCCTCATCCACAATGTAATATGGAACCAATAGATCCTACTCACGGAACTAGGCAATGATCGCCACTACATTCTCAATAGTCTGGCGAAGGTCCTGAAACACGCTCGATAGCTGCTGCACCTCGATCGCCAGTGAAAACTCCCTCTGAAATGTCATAACGAACTCTTCCGAAGACATTATTACCATAGCCACAGTCCCCATGACTCGACCAACCTCATCCCACCAGTTACGTGGCTGGTCCTTTAGTAGGCAGGATGTAAACCCTATGTTTTGTCCCTCGGGGAAAAAACTAATCCACATATCATTTTCCGTGTCAACGATCTAGCATCGGATATTGATGTGGTCATTAGCCTCAAATAACTCAGGAGCTCCACAAGCTTTGAACTCCAAAAAAGAGGAAGTATGTGCTACTATCAGACCTGCAAAATTCTCGGTAGAAAAGCACTGAGCCGCTTATCCATAAGCTCCATAATACCCTCCTTGATGGAACCACTCATCATAGGGGTACCATCCAAAATTTTCCGGGTAACCTTGGCAGCAATAAGCTCACATAGCCTCTCACCAATCGGTTTTGTTCCCGAGCCATAACCAGAACCAGAACTAGAGCTGTAACCTCCTCCTCGAGTGATCGTCACCATTCTTAAACTGATATTCCAAACATAATATCGATAAGCATAAATTAAGGAAACACTCTGTAGATCTACTTATAATTCCCAAGACTGTCCTTGTCTCGATTACAAATCTTGTGTTTCCAGTAATACGGGCCAAATACTACCTTCCACACCAGTTTGTACTCTCCTTAAGCACCATCCCAGATCCTCTAAGTTACCACACTAATTCCATCTATAAATACTATGCTATACTGCATACAAGTTCCACTATAACATTCCTTATACTCTTCCAGGAAATCTCCCTAACCTACCTAATTGATACTAAGAGCTCTCAATCTACACTGATGGTTGCCTTACGCTTACAAGTTATACATATAATGGGATCACATAGACTGTCAAATAATGCTTCTACACTAAGTCCACAACTAAACAAGGAACATAAAATAAGGCTAAATCAATCATTCTTGGGATATATGATCCTAATCATATACAACTTTTAATGCAGAGACTTAGCAAGCAACTGAGTCGGTATCAATTGTAAGCAACATATATCATCTGCATCCCCTAGGTTATAAGGCATCACACAAATCAGGCAACCCTATCATACGATTCCTGATTGTATCCTTATTCATATGCTAGCATACAATTCAGATATAAGATATGCTAATCATAACACATAACTATGGGTATTCTAGGAATAACTTACATGGGCTTGGTTGATTGCATACATCGCACCCATTTTCTATTTTGTAAAAATATTTTAGAAATTCATTATTCTTTAAAAAGAATATCATTGCCTCAGTTTGAGTTCTAGAACACCCGAAAGTGTGCCCGAATCCCTCAAACCAAGGCTCTGAGACCAACTTGTAACGCCTCTAAACTCATGGATAAAACTTTCATTTTTAATTTAATCAGAAACCATCAAATATTCATAACAACCCCAAACAAAGAATGTCAATATGAGAATAATCATTAGAGTACAAATCCAAATCATAAAAAAAGAAAGTTGAACATGGGTGGATGTGTTGTGATCATGTTGGGCCCTTCCTAATCGAACAAGAAGTACCTTAAACCATAAACATAACTGTAAACACAAGGCTTAATAATCTTCCTGAAAATACGACATACAATACACATATACATATAACAACACGTGGTTGTGTTGGGTCCGTATCAACCCCATATGACAGCAAGTAGCTATGTCGGGTTCGTATTAACCCATATGACAGCAAGTACTTGTTTCGGGTCCGTATCAACCCCCAAGCCCATATTATATATATATATATATATATATATATATATATATATATATATATATATATATATATATATACACACACACAATTCAATATATATATATATATATATATATATATATATATATATATATATATCATTCAGTCATCTCATCCATAATCACATAATCATATACAACCAGCACATACAAATCAGTGTGCCGACAATTGTCCTTCAACCCATTAGTGTCGTAAGAAGACTCACCACCAGCTGAAGATAATTGAATCGTATACTCGAGTTGCTGCAAACACGACTCCTCACACTAAATGTAACTCAATAACTAGTCGAATTAATAAATAGAGTTTTACCCCATAAATAATGGTAAAATTCATCATTTATCGAATTGAGGGCAAAAGACCATTTTGCCCTTTCCAATCCTAATCTAGCAAACAAAGTCCAAAGTTCCTAGTAGCCCAAGGCCCAAACTAGCCCCAAAGCTGAATCCTAGTAGTCCGACCCTCGTACAATCTTCTATATCCCACGTACAATCTTCTGATGCAGAAGGAATTACAGGACCAGGATGTAGTACACGCAATGTACTTCAAATTACGCCCGACGTACGCATCAGGATTCAAAACCTTCTATCAAGATCTCAATGCCTTAAAATCTAACGTCCAGACTTCATATCTAAGTCTAAAAAATGTAAATGACCGTAAAGTTGCAATCTTATGCTTTTACATGGCTACAAAGAGCCCAACAACAAAACCTTAACTCCTTTAGTCATTTAAGACCCCATAACTCTTGCATGGAGTGAAAAGAAGGTCCACGTTTACATTTTTATGTCTTAACAGAACCTAAAATGTCTGAAAGGACAACGTAAAACTCTGGGGGTACTCCATACTAACAAAGATCAAAGTCTATGGACAAAAAAGGGCACAAAACAAGACATATCTAATAATAAAAGCTCCAAGGTATGAACTTTATACTTCTATAAGATGCACCAAGATGAGGAGATTCTAGACCCAACAAGCTCGAGAGCAATACCACAAGGATCTTCCTTCTCCATCAAAGACACCAAAAGTTACTTTGAATGCTTTAGAACTTCACACACAATGATTAGGGTCAAAATGGAGGCCAAGAGAGATGGAGGCTGAAAGGTGAGAAAGGTTAGAGGCCATAAGGTATTTAACTAGGCTCCAAACCCAAAAAAATATTAGTTGTCCCCTGCTTGCGTATGCCCAACGTATATGCATGTATGTCATGCGTACGTGAGAGGTTCCCGATAACATGCAAGGTTCCTACGCCCGACGTACCTGACTCATCTGCCCATCATAGGGACCGATTTTCCAACATTTAAAAATTATTGTTACAATGGAAAATGACCTGGAACACTGGCGTTACATCGATCCTCGGAAGTGGGTAACGATTCTTCATCGTTAACTTATTTAACTCCCGATAGTGAATGCACATCCTGTGTCTACTGTCGTTTTTTTTCAAGAACATGATCAGTGCTCCCCATGGGGAACTTCTTAGTCGAACGAACCCCTTGTCTAGCTCCTCGTACAGCTGTGTAGAAAACTCATGGTGCCTTGGCTATCGGGGCCGCACCATGGACTAAATCAGTCTAGAACTCAACCTGCCTCTCAGGAGGCACTCTTGGAAATTCCTCAGGAAACACATCAAGGAAATCCCGAACAATGGGCACCTCACTCAACGTCATCGTTCCCCTAACACGCGTATCTGCCACATAAGCCAACAACCCATAACAACCCTGTTGAAGACATCTCCTCGCCCTCACAACTGAACAGAGAATCGGCCCATGTGTAGCTTCCTCGCTTGGAATAACCAGTTCTCCCCTAATTGGGGTTTGAAATCGCACTAGCTGATACAAACAGTCAATCATGGCCCCATTGGTAGCCAACTAATCCATCCCAATGATAAGCTTCGACCTTCAAAAAGGAATCAGTACCAAGTCGATAGAATATCTATCGTTGAACAGGTTCAGAACACACCCATGATGAATCCTCGAAGGACTCACAGAACAATCATCAGCAATCTCTAGCCATAACGGATAATCCAAAATCCTAGGAGCATCACTAAATTTCTTGCTAAGTGAAATAGATACAAAGGATCGGGTAGCACCCGAATCGAACAAAACATGAGTAGCCATACCATTGACTAAGAATGTCCCTAGACATGTCAGATACAACATAAGCATAAATAAATATAGCAATAAAAGATATGACAAAATCACATACCGGTAACCACACCAGGTACGGCTCGAGCCTTGTCAGTAGTCAACTGAAATGCCCTGCTTTTCACCACAGGTGCCTCCACATTGGTAGGAGGCCATCGTTAATCCTCAATGTGGTTGGTGCAGGCGAAAACAAATCAATGCACTCCAGGGGAAATCCCTACTCATATGACCGGTCTGTCCACATCTGTAGCAACCTAAACCCGCTGGTCGACATGCCTATTATACGTATTTCCGCACTTGCCACAGAGGCTCCGACTCTGCTAGCCCCTAGAATGCGAATCAAAGGTCTTGAGCCTCTTAGCCTAGCCCACTACTGTCTGAACCTTCTCCGACTTGCGCTTTGTCCGAAGCTCCAACTCAATCTCCTGCTCACATGCCCTCTAAATCATATCATTCAGGTCTTCCACCCTGAAAAACTCCACAAACTCCCTGATGTTAGGCCTTAACATGTCATGTTATCTTTTCTTCTTCATCTCCTCATCCACAACATAGTGCAGAACAAACATGGCCCTCTCACAAAACTTGGTAGTGATCTCCATCACAGTATTAGTAATCTCGCGTAGGTCTTGAAACTTCCCTACCAGCTGCTGCACCTCGATCGCCGGTGCAAAATCCTCTTCGAATCTCCTAAGAAACTCTCCCCAAGTTATGGCCACTACTGATGCATATCCCAAAGCTCGGGAACCCTCATCCCACCAGTCACATGATCGGTCTCTCAGAAGGCCAGATATAAACCCTACCTTTTCTTTTTTAGGTCAAAAACTCATCCGATGAGCATTCTCCATGTCATCGATCCAATGTTGAGTTGCGATGTGGTCCTTATCCCCGAAGAACTCTAGAGCTTCGCAAGCCTTGGACTCCCGAAATAATGGAGTCTTCGCTCCTAACTGTCGAGCATTGATATCTGTCCAAAGGCCCCCGAGTCGCTGATCCGTCAGCTCCATAATCCCCTCCTTGATAGTACCAAAAATCAAAAGGGTGTCCAGCATGATATCGTGAGTAATCTCAGATGTGATAAACTCGTGTAACGGCTCATCAATTGGTTCTGGTCTAGAGCAAGAACCTAATCTAGAAGCTCCTCCTTACATGATTGCCATACCCAAGGATTTCCATGATCTTCCTTGTATCGAGTACAAATCTTGTGCTTTTAGTAGTACGGGCCCAATATTACCTTCCAGACCTATCTGTACTTTCCTCAAGATCCATCCTGAATCCTTTCAGTCATCACACTAAATCCATTTACACTATCTCTATGATAAAGAACATACATATCATACTACGACATTTCCTAGACTCTCCTAGAAATCCTCAACTCAACCGCCCTGGAATACATGGAACTTCAACCAACACTGTCAGTTACCTTATGCATGCAAGTTGTACATAAAATGGGATCACATAGATTGTCGAATAATAATTCTTCCCTAAGTCCATAACTAAACAAGGAACATGAAATGAGGGAAAATCAATCATTCTAGGGCTATATAAACCTGATCGTATACAACTTTAAAAGAATACACTTAGAAATTAACTTAGTCAATATCAATTCCAAGTAGCACATAGAATCTAATTCCCTAGGCTATAAGGCATCACACAAATCAGGAAATTCTATCACCCGATTCCTAAAGGTTTCCTTAGCCCCACTCTAGCATGCAATTCACGTACCTGGCGTACTAATCACAACATATAGGAATGGGTATTTCAGGAATCACTTCTTTGAGCTCGACTGATTGCATGCATCACACCCCCTTTTTACTTAGTAAAAAAAATCTTTTTAAAAATTTATTTTTCTCTTTGAAAAGATTATCATTTCTTCAGATTGAGATCTAACACACTCGCCCATATGTTTGAATCCCTCAAACCAAGGCTTTGAAACCAACTTGTAACGTCCTAAAAACAGTGATAAAAATTTTCATTTTCAAAATCATCAATCCCATACATCATAAGTCTGAAAAACATCATGGTACTAATTATCCAAAAGCATCAGAGTAAAAGAATTCATAAATGCAGAAACACGATGGGAGAAATGTTGTGCCATTATGTTGGGACCTTCCCTTTCGTACCGTAAGTACTAGAAACCATAAACATAACTGTAGTCATAAAGCTTAGTGAGCTTCCCCAAAATACCACATACATCATACAAATACATATAACAACACATGGCTGTGTTGAGTCCATATCAATACCCAGGTCCGTATCAACCCCATGTTACAACATGTAGCTGTGTTAGGTCTGTATCAACTCCGGGACCCGTTTGGGCTTTGGCTGAATGTACACAACACATCTTCCTGTAAAACCAAGGTTATGTCAAAAGTCCACATTCTAGATCCCAAGCCAACAATCAAACAAGAACATGACAAGATACTAAGCCCATGTCCATAAACTAACCCTTTTATTTTAAACTTCTTTTTCAAAAACATATTGTAAAAATTCTCGGATCCTATTTTGAGTTTGGATTCACACAAGTGTTCCTCCAAATCCCTCAAACCAGGGATCTGATACCAACTTGTAACGTCCCATTTTCACATCAACATTTTTCATTTTTAATTAAGGTAAAACAACTCATTTATAGAATACATGTTAACAAAACCATTTGTTAGAAAGTACATTGTTTAAATACAAAATATTATAGTGAATGCAGAATCTACATTGTTGTTCATGAATGTGTATAGTCACGCCTTTACCTTCACAAGATAACCGATGATACCTGAAAATTAAAAGCTGTTGGATAAGTATGAAGCTTAGTTAGTTCTCACAAAATACCCCACACAATAAACATACAAGCATGCATATCACGTCCTCAGTCATCAGACTAGATTACCCCGGATATGTTTGTATGCCGCCTAACCTAACCGCTCCTCTCGAGCTTCCATGCCAACGGCTTTCAGCCGGCCCGCACTTGGTATTTTTTCCTACAACACACAGCAGGACCGCCTCAACCTCGTCATCTACAATATGTACACATATAAACAATCAAGGATCAAGTACGCACATAAATACAGACAATTACCAATCATAAAACTCACTACTGCTTACTAGACTCCTCACTGCACACTGCTATGCTACCAGAAAATCTCCATGGAATGCATAACCATAAGCACCAGAGCTGAGATAGCCACCCGAACAGGTGATCCTAATCTAAAGCCACAACCAAACAAGGAACATGCAAGAAAGCGTAAATCAAGAGTTCTCAGTATATCCTACATGGCTACATACATCCCCTAGGGCATTCCACTAGACGATAACCAACCTACTGGTACTCTAACCAACATACCAGTACTGCTACATCTTAACTCATGAAATATATATCTAGCAGACCACTACAACATGAAAACATCCTATAAACAAGGAAACAAAACCAAATCTTCAAGGAATGCATAACCATATGTACCTAGAGGTGAGATAGACACCCATATATATGATTCTACTCTAGAGTCACAACCAAATAAGGAACATACAAGAAAGCCTAGAACAAGAGTCACCAGTCTATCCCACATGACTACAAAAATACCCTAGGGCATCCCTCTACTAAATGATAACCAAAACTAGTGGGTCGGCATTGGTGTCTTTAACCTACAGGTATAGTGAGAAAAACTCACCTAAACAAAGAACCCAGAAACCATGCGATGCGCTTACCTTTCTGCACCGCTTGCTCCCACGATCCCTCTAACACCAAAATATGGAAGAATCTTAACCAACAGTCCAAATCCTTCAAGTTTTACCCAAATTCAAACTGGTCAAAAAGCCAACGGTCAATGTTTTAAGGTCTTGCATGTCCAATGCAATACTTGAGCTCAAACTGGGGCAGTTATGAAGAAAAGGAGGTCAAAACCTCAAGCATGAGCTCAAACATCACCCAAACTTCAGATCCACCATATATAATCAGCAAGGGACTCTAAGGACCCATAAAGTTGCTAACATTATGATTCCTAACTATCTAACTCATCTAACCATGGATAAACTTGCATAAAAACTATAGATCTAGAAAAAAGGAATCATAAAGCTTAAACCTTGGTTACTCACAAAGGTCCTGATATGTTGTTAGAAGATGCAAATGAAGATTCTAAGTTGGATATATGCTTCAAAGGTTATCCCTTTTTCTTCAAGCTACAAAAACACCACCAAAAGCACAAGAAACACTAGGAGAGGCTAGGGTTAGGGTTTTCTTTGTTTGAGGGCGAAGGAGGATAATAAGGAACCCTAAAATGAAGTTTATGGGGTTTAAATATGAAGGAAACACTAAAACATCGTGAGCACTTGTGTCTCAAGTTGTGTGCTCAATTAAATATACATTTTCATTTATTTACATGTCACATCGTGACCTCTCTATGGTCATGTTGTGACATCCGGTTTGACCCGAAAATCATTCCTTTGACTCCTTGATGCCCTAAACAGTCTTGTTTTGGAAATTGGGTGTTACATTCATATAGTTGAAGTCTGACCATTCATACTAAGCTTAAAAGAAAGAATTTATTAATGGGCCTGACTAAATTTAATTCGTGTGAATTCCACGAATACTATTATCTCCATATTTAACTATATTCTAAGTATTGTTAAATATCTTGGAGAATCTGATGTGATTTAGAGTCTCTTAAGTATACTCTTGAAATCACAAAAATTTATAGGTTATCCTTGAATGGAACAACTCAAATTATTTTTCCAATAAACTTATTCATCCAATCATGTTTAGTTACATCTTCTGAACTACAGTGTATTCTACATTTGTAGTAGACTGTGGAATTATGTTTTTTCTTAGACCTCATTCCAACAAAACATAGTCTTCATTCCATAATTATTGCATAATCAAATTATAATTCATAATTATATTTAACTATTTGAAGTTGGTATCATGATGTGTGTCCAGTTCTTAGAGAAGTACCTATGAATCTTGGTCACAACCACTAGCTTACATTCATCTAATGAGATTCAACCAATCCAATTTATATTAGTTTTACTTCATAATTCCTCTCACAATTATGAGCGACTATAATACTTTAGAATAATAAGATTAGTCATGAATTAAACATATTAATATCGAAAGCTAAAATTAATGTTATGATCACACACCGATATATAAAAACGATACAGTAGTTGCTATTATAATGTTTGGACGTGACACATTCGAATGTGAAGTAATGAATGTAATAGATAATCACATATAACGAATGTCCATGTAATGTCATTTAATATTTTGATTATTTTGATTTTTATTTAAAAAAATAATATAAATAAACTCAACTTTTAATTTTTTTAATTTTAATCTTTGTAGTACGTCTTTGAAGTCACTTGTGTTTTTATTTTAATTTTTTTATTTTTTGATTTATTTTAATTTTTTATACTTTTTATATTTTTGAACTAAATATCAGTTCAAGTTTTTTAATGTTTAACAATTATAAAAATTTCAAATTATAAGATATTAAGCATCGCAATATTTTTTTATCATAATATTTTTGGATCCTTTCATTTTGGATCATATCATTTTGAATCATAGTATTTTGGATCATTTGATTTTTGAGTAATATCATTTTGTATCATAATATATTAAATTAAAACAGGTTTTTGTTCATAACAAATTTTAGATCATTATATTTTTCGAATGATTTAATTATTAATTATAAAAGATAATTATTATTTATAAAAGATACTGTTTTGCTGTTGTATCTGGGGACAGGCGACGATTCTATTTAAGAGAATTTATCAAACACGAGCCTTAGTCAATCGACATTATTATTTACTAATTATTCATTTTGATGATTTATTAACAAGAACTAACACTAGTTACATTAACGAAGATACAAGATAAGGGAGAGATCATTGAGAGTTGATCCCTTCATTCAGTAAACTAGTCTATATAGAGATGGTGAGAAACAGAAAGAATGATACATAAACATAGTCACATAGATGCAATTCTATAATTAGTAATCTATAATCTTAAGTTATACTTGCAATTTGGGGATAGTCACATAAATTTATATCTTTTTTGTTTATTTGTTTTATGGTAGTTTTAACAATGTACTATGGCATTTTATGGCAATGTACTCTTGCCCATTGATATGTATTTCTTTATATCTAAAATTCATATTCTAATACTATCCAGGTAGAGAGGGAGTTAGGGGTATGTGGAGAAAGTGTAACAAAGACAATGAGAAGGATTTCACATGGGCCAAAAAAGTAGTATTAAATACGATGTATAAGCTAGTGTTTCTTGGATGTTTGTTTGGAAGTTACTTCCATAAACGAGAAGAAAATGTTCTTTGAATGTTTGATTGGAATTTTTGCTCCAGTGTGCATGCTAGTAACTACTCCGCATGGTTTTTCGGCCCCAAATTGACAATATTACCCGTATTATTATTTTTTTAGTTTAAAATAATTGGTGTTTAGATCTAATTATAAGATTTTAGTATATGTTTATATCCTTTTAATTGGACTATTTCCAGAAAATTGCTGCCAATTCACATTTTATATAATTTACATATTTAGTCATTCAATGTTTCATTGTTTTTTTTTTTTATTGTGTGATCGAAAGTTGAAAATGTGTATTTTAAAGTTGAATGTTATTGTTGGTACTCTCTATGGGATACTATTTTGGTTTGGATTTTCAGTTGTAAAATGGAATATAAGAAAACTGGGAAAATTTAACTACAAAAGGACAATATGGTCTTTTACTATTTTAGAGTGCTGGTTGAAGAAATTAGTATAGACCATAGTAACGATTTATGTCCCCTTCTAGAGGGTATTTTGGTCGACTTAAAGGAACCGTTCAGATGCAACTTTAATAATTAGTTTTTGTACATGTCGACATCACTCCAACTGTTATATGACTAAAATAGACCCCAAAAGTCAAACTGATATATGACCAAAACTCATTGGATATAGGCAGTTCCAACTGTCTTTAAACAAAAATCATTTATGAATATTTTTAATTAATTTATTTATTTTTTTGCAAAAACTATCCCAAAGTCTAATATTAACTTATGCAGTTTGGGTGGTAGTCAATGACTTTATATAAGTCAAATGGTTGACTATTCAATAAATGGTGTTTTGGTGAAGACTATTCTTTAATTTTAAACATACATTAGTACTAAAAGAATGACCATTACATAATTATCGTCACACATTCAATGACCATACTTTAATTATACTAATCATACATTATATTTTCTTGTGACCAAATTTACTTATAGACAGACATAATAATTGTAACCATAACCAAATACAACTTACACTTATAATATTTGTTTTTTTTTCAAATTCAATTAATCATATTTTGACATACAAAATAAAGGCACTCAACCATAAACCACTAGAAGTAACTTGTTTTCTTGTTGTTACTGTTCACTAGTAAAAACCACCCTATGGACACACAAATATTTAATGTGACGATATGTATCACCTGTTAGGTACATTGGATTTCATGTGTCTAAAAATGCACCAGGATATAGAAACATATACAATTGCCTCATGTCACCATATATTTCTCTATTGTTTCATTAAAAAATATCATAATGTTAACCAATAATCATGGCTAATGGTGACATATGACCACATTGTTCAAGTATGGCTAATAATTGTCACATTTTGTATAATTAATTGTGGTTAAAGCTTTGATTATCTATACAATGGCCACACAAACTAATTTAAAAGTATCCAAAAACAGTTTTTAAATTTTTTTAGTGACCTTTAGCCACACTTTTAATAAAAAGTGTGACAGACTGTTTTTCGAAAAGTATAACTGTAAGTCATTTTTGTACTAGTGTCAATTTAATTCGTGTGAATTCCATGAATACTATTACCTCCATATTTAACTATATTCTATGTATTGTTAAATATCTTGGAGAATCTTATGTGATTTAGAGTCTCTTAGATTGATTAAGTATACTCTTGAAATCAGAAAAATATCTAGGTTATCCTTAAATTGAAGAACTCAAATTATTTTTTTTAATAAACTTATTCATCCAATCATGTTTAGTTCTTAGTCAAGTACCTATGAATCTAGGGCACAACCACTAGCTTACTTTCATCTAATGAGATGCAATCAATCCAATTTATATTAGTCTTAATTCATAATTGTTCTCACAATTATGACCGACTATAAAACTTTAGAATAATAAGATTAGTCATGGATTAAACATATTAATATCGAACACAACAATATTAATGTTATGATCACACACCTATATATCAAAACAATACAATAGTTGTTATAACGTTTCGACGTGACACATTCGAATGTGAAGTAATGAATGTAATACATAATCATATGTGACGAATGTCCATGAAATGTCATTTAATATTTTGATTATTTTTATTTTTATTTAAAAAATAATATAAATAAACTCAATTTTTACTTTTTTTAATTTTAATATTTTTAGTACATCTTTAAAGTCACTTGTGTTTTTGTTTTTGTTTTTTTTTTAATTTTTTATATTTTCTATATTTTTGAACTAAATATCAGTTCAAGTTTTTTTTTTCTTTTTTTTATTCTTATGTTTTTCAATTATAAAAATTTCAAATCATAAGATATTAAGCATCACAATATTTTTTTATCATAATATTTTGGATCCTTTCATTTTGGATTATATCATTTTGAATCATAGTACTTTGGATCATTTGATTTTTGAATAATATCATTTTGTATCATAATATATTAAATTAAAAAGGGTTTTTGTTCATAACAAATTTTAGATTATTATATTTTTCGAATGATTTAATTATTAATTATAAAAGATAATTATTATTTATAAAAGATATTGGTTATGCTGTTGTACCCACGAACAGACGGTGATTCTATTTAAGAGAATTTTGTCAAACACGAGCCTTAGTCAATCGGCTTTATTATTTACTAATTATTTATTTTGATGATTTATTAACAATAACTAAAACTAGTTACCTTAAAAAAAAGATACAATAAAGGGGAGAGATCGTTGAGAGTTAATGAAAATTGCATATTTTAAGATTGTTGTAGCCTCTCATACCATGCATGATTATCAACTAAATCCTAGAAAGGGTGATTCTTGATTTTTCATTTCACCACCTTGAATTTAGGTTGTCGCCAAACACCTTTGACATCACCATTCTTATCCGGATTTTTAGTGATATTTGGAATAGAGTTGTGCTAAAATTTATGTCCTTGCATGTTGTGCCCTGGGTGATGGCCAAGCTCGCCTATGGCCGAGCCGACCCTGATATCGGTTAACTTTTTTATATGTACACTGCTTTTTATGTTTGTAGTTATTAATCTATATTTTTGTTCATGTTATGGTTAATTATTTTATTTTGTAATTAGAGATCAGTTCATTCTTTGTAATGATTAATTACTTTATTTGTAACTATATATCTTTCAAGAATTGCTAGTCGGGTACAAGTATAGCCGGTTTTGGACATTATATGAACCACCAGACCCAGTTTAATGAAAATTGGCCCATAACCCTTCCATACTGAATCGTAAATATTGTTGGAATCTTAAATTCCTTAATACCCTACCACTGTTTTCCACTCCAATAAAGTAAACTTGATTCCTGGAACAAAGTAAGGGACACCAACAAGTGGTTGGGTCTCATGTGTATTAATTATAGGATTAAAATGATTCTATCAATCCTATATATTCAGTGTATTACCAAGAGGGTTAAACACACCAAAAACACAGCAACATACATAGACATATACACATATATATGTAATTGGTTTTGAGTTATATTTCCAATCAATCAAAGAGTTATTTTGATATATATATTTGTCTGTGTCTTTACATGCAATATTAGAATTGGTATCAGAGCCTTGAAATCAGTCAAGGGGAACTGAGAAATCAAGGAAGCTTATCTGTTTAAAATGTCCGATATTGAAGATGATGGAAGTGGGGGTGCTGCTGCTCCTCCAACGAGAATCAAAGAAGTCGGAACAACCACAGTCGCTTGCCCAATGCTAAACCAGACCAATTACATGGTCTGGTCCCTCCGTATGAAAGTAGTCCTGCGAATACATAGAAGCTGGTCAGTAATTGAACCAGGAGAAGAGAATGAAGAGAAAAATTACCTTGCCATGGGATTGTTGTATCAAGCAATCCCTGAGAGCCTGATAATGCAGATAGGGGACGTCGATAGAGCAAAGGTCCTCTGGGAATCTATTAAGGCTCGACATGTTGGAGCCGACAGAGTAAAAGAAGCTCGACTTCAAACCCTCACCGCCGATCTAGACCGACTGAAGATGCAGGAGACAGAGATGATAGACGCTTTCGCCGGAAAACTCGCTGGAATCGCCTCGAAGTCAGCGTCACTGGGAGAACCCATCGGAGAAACGAGACTCGTGAAGAAACTCTTGACGGTGGTACCTCATCGATTCATACAAATCGTTGCCTCCCTCGAGCAAGTACTAGACTTGAAGACAGTAACCTTCGATGACGTCGTAGGGCGTCTGAAAGCGTATGAAGAAAGAATCAAAGCAGATGAAGGCGGAGACGGGCAACAAAAGGCGTTGATGGCTAGAACGAGTGGTGGTGGTGGATGGAGAAATGATGGCGGTGGAAGCTCTGGATCGTCGGGGAAGACGAACTGGGGAAAAAAGGGGAAGGGTTCAAATGGCTCCGACTCAGGAGGTTTTAATCGGAATGGATCCGGGTCGGGTGGAGGATCCGGGTCAGCAGGACCCAATGGGTCAGGCCCAAGTGGAAACCGGCCCAGTTCGGCCCAAAACCCTAATAAGCCCAAAAACAAGCCCAATTTCAATTCCGACTCGAACCGTAACCCGAAAAAGGATCTGTCAAAAATTATTTGTTACAGATGCGATAAATCGGGACATTACGCATCCAAATGTCCGGACAGAACCCAAAAATTCCAAGAAAGTAATTTTACTGAACACGACGATGCCGATGAAACAGTATTTCTACACGAGTCCGTATTTTTGAACGAAGAGAAGGTGATACCGTCTCGATACAACTCACAAGAAAACGATGTGTGGTATTTGGACAACGGGGCAAGTAATCACATGACGGGAAATCGTTCATTTTTCTCCGAACTCGACGAAGGAATAACCGAAAAGGTCAAATTCGGTGATAATTCGTGTGTCGAAATAAAAGGGAAAGGCTCAATTGTTTTCCAAGGAAAATCGGGACAACAACGATTGATAACGGAGATTTATTTCATTCCGGATTTGAAAAATAATATTTTCAGTCTCGGACAAGCAACCGAAGCCGGGTGCGATATTCGGATGAAAGACAACTATTTGACAATGCATGATGCCGACAACTGCTTGTTAATGAAAGTACAAAGAACTCCAAACCGCCTTTATAAAATACAGTTGCCCATTGGAGTACCTATTTGCCTTCATACAAGACTGAGTGAAGACACGTGGCGCTGGCATGCAAGACTTGGACACATCAATTTCGAGTCAATGAAAAAGATGTCCAAGAAAGGTCTAGTCAAAGGGTTACCCCATTTTGACAGTGAAAATCAATTGTGTGAATCTTGTTTGGTGGGCAAGCAAACAAGAAAGTCATTTCCATTAATGACGACGTACAAAGCAACACGGCCATTGGAGCTAGTTCACGGTGATTTATGTGGTCCGATAACACCGTCAACGAAGGGTCAAAATCGGTACATTTTCACACTAATTGACGATTTTTCACGGTATATGTGGATTTTTCTCTTAAAAGAGAAAAATGAGGCGTTTTTACACTTCAAAAAATTTAAAGCTTTGGCGGAGAATGAGCTCGGAAAGTCTTTAAAGGTGTTTCGAAGTGATCGAGGAGGTGAGTTTACTTCGCTCGAGTTTAATTCCTTTTGTGATATGAATGGAATCAAACGCCATCTTACCGCCCCATATTCACCACAACAAAACGGTATTGTGGAACGAAGAAACAGAACACTTATGGACATGACACGAAGTATCATGAAGGCGATGCATGTTCCAAACTATCTATGGGGAGAAGCGGTAAAACATTCCACAAACCTGATCAACCGTGTTTACACAAGAGTACTTGGTGATACAACTCCGTACGAGAAGTTGTATAAAAGAAAACCTAATTTGGAGAACGTACGCATCTTTGGGTGTTTAGCGTATGCAAAAGTTGAACCGGTAAACGTGAAAAAATTGGATGCAAGATCAAGACCAATGCTTCATCTTGGTTCTGAACCGGGTACAAAAGCCTATCGGTTATTTAACCCGGTTACACAAAAAATAATCGTAAGTCGAGACGTTATTTTTAATGAAACCAAAGGATGGAATTGGGTTAACGAAGCTACACCTGACAATGAAGAACCAGGATCATTCATAGTACCATGGGATTTACCGGAAGATAAGGCAAACAACAACCAAGGAAACGATGTAAACAACGAACCAAACGAATTGGATCACGAGATTGAAGACGGAGTGGAGGTACAAGAAAATGAGCAACCAAGTCCGATCAACAACAACGTGAACAATGTTCAAAACCAAAGGCCCACAAGACAAAAGGTGCTTCCAATTCGATTACGAGATTATGTACTTTATGTTGATGAAATTGAAGAACTTCTCCTAGCAACCAATGACGAGCCGGTATCGGTTGAAGAGGCGAAGAAAGAACCAGAGTGGGTCAAAGCTATGAATACAGAGATCAATTCAATCAACAAGAACAATACTTGGTCTCTCGTAAACAAACCTATGGGGGTGAAGCCCATTGGACTCAAATGGGTGTTCAAGCTGAAGAAAAATGCAGATGGCACCATAAACAAACACAAGGCGAGGTTGGTTGCTAAAGGGTACGTACAACAACCTGGTATTGACTTTCAAGAAGTATTTGCTCCGGAAGCTCGCATCGAAACCATACGGTTTCTCATTGCCTTAGCCGCTACCAATGCATGGGAGCTTCACCACTTGGATGTCAAGACGGCTTTCTTACATGGAGAGTTGAGAGAAACCGTCTATGTGTATCAACCGGAAGGCTACATAAGGAAAGGCGACGAGCACAAGGTGTACCGTCTTTCAAAAGCACTATATGGTCTTAGACAAGCACCGAGAGCATGGAATACAAAACTTGATGGGATTTTGAAAGGAATGAAATTTCACAAGTGCATGAAAGAACCATCGGTGTACCGGAAGAACGAAAGATCCAACTTGCTAATTTTAGCAATCTATGTTGATGATTTGTTTGTCACAGGTACAAATTTGAGCATGATCAAAAGGTTCAAATTTGAAATGTCCAAGAACTTCGAGATGTCTGATCTTGGAAGATTAACTTACTACCTGGGCATTGAAGTCAAACAAGAAGAATCAGGGATTACTATAAACCAAGAAGCGTATGCTAGACGCATTCTAAAAGAAGCCGGTTTACACGATTGCAATCCGACCCACATTCCCATGGATCCAGGAACCAAAATGTCGAAGGCCGAAGATGAACCCGAAATCGACCCGACACAATACCGAAAGTTGGTAGGATGCCTTAGATATCTCTTGCAGACAAGACCCGATATGGCATATGCGGTTGGAGTTGTTAGTCGATACATGCAAGATCCAAGAGAATCACATGGTGTTGCAATCAAACACATCCTAAGGTATTTACGAGGAACAACGGGATACGGAATCAAGTACGAGAGGATGGGACAAAATCGAATAATTGGTTACAGTGATAGTAGTCATAATGTTGATCCAGATGACGGAAGAAGCACAACCGGTCACATTTTCTACTATGGGTTGTCTCCAATAACATGGTGTTCTCAAAAGCAAGATACTGTTGCTTTATCATCTTGCGAGGCGGAGTTCATGGCTGCAACTGCGGCTGCATGTCAAGCAATATGGCTTCAAGATTTGCTAGGCGAAATCATGAACAAAGCACAAGAGAAGGTGGTCCTAAGAGTTGATAACAAGTCAGCTATCGAACTCACGAAGAATCCTGTTTTTCACGGAAGAAGCAAACACATTCACACGAGGTTTCACTTCATTCGTAAGTGTGTTGAAAAGGAACAAGTGGAGGTGAAATACATTCCAGGTGAAGAACAAAAGGCAGACATTCTCACAAAACCCTTGGCTCGAACCAAGTTCAAGACAATGCGGGACTTGATCGGGATTGAAAAACATCTCTAGAAGGACTTAGAGATTCGAGGGTGATTGTTGGAATCTTAAATTCCTTAATACCCTACCACTGTTTTCCACTCCAACAAAGTAAACTTGATTCCTGGAACAAAGTAAGGGACACCAACAAGTGGTTGGGTCTCATGTGTATTAATTATAGGATTAAAATGATTCTATCAATCCTATATATTCAGTGTATTACCAAGAGGGTTAAACACAACAACATACATAGACATATACACATATATATGTAATTGGTTTTGAGTTATATTTCCAATCAATCAAAGAGTTATTTTGATATATATATTTGTCTGTGTCTTTACAATTGCAATATTAGAAATATTACACCCAAATCTCAACAATGACAAGAACGCATTTGGTTTTCACTTACTAAAGGTTGATCACCATATTAGACGCTATATTTTAATTATCATTCTCATAGCAACACCAACATGAAATTACTGTTAGCCTCTTATAACTTCTTAAATAATAGAAGGAATCCTAATTAACGAGAAAACTACTTTACTTTAGTTAAACAATTGAGGAATTAACATGTTACTATTCTGATACTTTTATTTACATCTACAGTGAGATATCGAATATAAAACAATAGTTACATCTTGTAATGTATGAAATTCACTAGCTGATATCAAGTTTAGCGGGAGGGACTACATTAAATGGATTCTTCAAAAATCAAAAGAAACGATATTCAAGATCCATTTATCTGCATCATCAAGAGGCTGGGGGATAGGGTGATCAGCAGTATCGTCGTGACATACGTCCACCATGTAATGATTCGAACCAGTTTGGACGTTGAGTTGGGTTTTCGGATCTTCATCATCATCATCTTGAGACACCCCCATACAATATTGTTCTATATATCTGTCCATACTCTCCGAGCTCCATTCAACTTCAAAAGGAGAAGATATTGTTGCCTTGCAACTATCACGAAAATGAAAATCTTCAGTAGCAGCATCATCGTGAGGCACCCCCATGGATTGTTCTATAAATCTGTCCACACTTTCCGAGCTCAATTCAACTTCAACAGGAGCAGCAGCATCACCTTGAGCGGATTGGTCCCAAACATTTTGCACGTCGACTATGGTTGGCGCATTGTCATAAGAACTTTGAACCAAGACCGGTGGGTAGCCACTACATTCAAGTGGTTCCATAGAAGAAGAATTCGAAGCACCATTTGAAAACAGAAAACCGTCGCATGCATTAGTCGATGAAAACATATTCTTCTGATAACATGACTCCCTTATTTGCACTGGTTGTATTGAATTCAAACCATGCTCACTAGTAGGCGTTTTGTAGGCACCGTCATCAAGCGGTTGTGAGGAGGAAGCAGGTTGTCCAATATTAGAAACAGAACTTGAAGCACTATGATCAGAAATTTGACAACCGTTGCTTGCAATCGAAGTAAACTGATTCTGATAGCACGGTGTTGGTGCTTGTATTAAACAACTCCAACCTTGAAAGGTAGTCATCGGTTGCATTGGAATTGGATAGGGGCTGGAGTTCATTCTGATTTGGCCAACGGTGTTGCCATTGTTAACCCATGTGTGAGCAGACTGATCGTTGGAAGGTGCCACCATCTGATCAACACAGGTATCTGAATAGATATTAGTTTCTTGAACGTCAACTTGTTCGGGTTGGTGATTTGAAAAGCTCATTTCATTCTTTTTTAATACTCTTCGTCTCTTGGGCAGTGGTATGTTGGGTTCTTCCATCACCTCCTTTGGATTCCGATAAATCTTGCACAGCACCCATTCGTTCAACTACAAGAAAACCAGATAAAAATTAAGCATACAACATTGAGGATTATAGCAATCATACTTATAATTTATATAATAATAACAACAGAATTTCATACAATTAATTTCTACATACCTTGTCTCCTTTTTCAAAAGGAAGATTGGGTCCGTTGGTTGTATATTCATGCATTAGCCACATAGTTTTGTCATCATTCTGATCAAAAAACGCAAGAGTTCCCTTGTAGCCAACCATTTCTCCAGACGTGGCATCATACACCGGCTTTTGTATTTGAGTAGTCTTCCAGTACCCATGTTTTCCGAGTACACCTCTATTAGGTCGATTACCTCTTGGGTACTTTCGATCCCGAGAAGTCAGAAAATACCATTTATTCTCGTGGGACCGATATGTTTCTGCATGCAACCAATTAAAACGCAAGGTATGAGATATATTAGCATCAAATCATTCAAGAAACAAAGCAATGAAGCATGCATCATTCAAGATTATTGTATCTTTACGTACTAAACACAAGTATTAACTATTTAGAATCAGAACTAACTCAAGAAAGAAACCATTATTATTCATTCAACAAGACTCATGCATGTATCTTTTATTAGTTAGTTGATAACTAACCTGCGAGTTCTTCCGGCATGTGGTTGTAAATATTGACCTCGTGTAACCGGCACTTGGCGGGCTCTCTTGATTCGATCTTGGCGTTCAGGCAGTCTACAATGAGCTCTGAATCTGTAGGACAGAATCGATAGTAGGAGGGAAGCTGATCAGCGAAATCCATGGCAACTTGTTTACCTCGGTTACAATGTGGCATGATTTCTTTGTCGACCACCATTGAATTTTTTGAGATCAATGGAATTGAGCACAAGTACTAGTGTCAAACTCAGAATGATGTCGATGAGTATGAGTAGTGGGCAAGTTTATTTATATAGTGGTGTCAGGGGGAAAAAAGGAAAAGTATATCGTCTGGTGATTGACCCGAAAGGTTTGCTAGAATGAAATCTAATGGGGATTTGTTTATTCAGTTAAAAGATGATAAAAATAGAAAGGAAAAACTATAACCTACGTGTACAACTCAAAACTTCCTTATCTTTTGAAAGGATAATTAAAAAAAAATATTTAATCAATCTAACTCTCTTTATTTGCACAATCTAATTAGTATCATCTTAATTATACAATATATAAAATGATTAAAGATAGAGAAAATAACCATTATAGTTTTTTTTCTTATTTCTAATGTTTTCCACAAATTAATAGCCAAAAAATGAAAAAGAACTAAAATAGTTATAATTTTCCCATTCTACTATCCATCAAACTTGTCGTGACATGTGATATATCTTTTTTTTTTTTGCAAAACGTCGTTTTTCTTTAGTTGAAAGATAATAAAAAATATATAACCTACGTGTACAACTGCTTATTTTTTGGATAGGGTTTTGCAAAAAAAAACATAAATAAAATAAAATAAGTAAATAAATGAATAAATAAATATTTAATCGGTCTTACTTTCTTTATTTTTACAATTCAATCAAATAAGTATATTAGAGTTTATCATCTTTGTACAATATATAAAACGATTAAGGATAGAGAAAATAATCATTATAGTTTTTTATTTCCAATGTTTTCCACAAATTAATAGCTAAGAAATGAAAATGAAACAAACATAAATAAGTCTCACACATAATACACCTAATTTATAATTGTGTTCTTCAATTCTTTGAACTTCTTCACACTTCATTGACCCATGACATTTATTCGGGATACTATTTCCTAATTTCACAGTATGTGAAAACACTTCATTCAAGGTGTGATAAACCAATTTTTTTAACCGTAGTGTTGTCTATATCTACATAGTTTTCACTTCTCTCCTAAGATGGGGTTTCATATTGAAAACGCAAAACTTGTGACAATTATAATATTCTATTGTACATATCAAAGGACTACATTTCTCAACCCTGCATCGGCCTCTAAACATGTCATGTTTACTTTAAATGTGGGTGGTTGTCCTCTTATTTGATGCATGACGCATGTGCTCATCTTCTTTATCTTTTTCCAACCTTCAGAACTTCGCTTCATGGAGGACAAGAGAACTTGTGTATCGCATTCACAACTATTATGCTCACATTATCTTATTCTTCTATCGAGACCATAACATATGTGAACCTTAATGTCAAGTTCAAGTATTTTCCAACTACCATTTTACCCCTGACCTGACATGCATCACAATTGAGGCCCAAATTCAAAAGATCCGCAAAGGCCCACTAATGGCCCCATTTTCAAATTGGGTACAAACCCATATGGGTCTTATCCTAAGCCCATAATTCCCTTAGTTACAACTCTGATTACCACAAGTACCCCTTAGAATAACTTGGTCAAAGACAGGGTCAAAAATCAAGGTCAACAGTTCGAGTTGACCCAACTCGCCGAGTTGTCCTTCAACTCGTCGTGTTTCTCTATTAACTACACATATCGGGAAAACTCTCATCAACTCGCCGAGTTCACTAATGAACTCGCCGAGTTAGCCAGAAATCCAACAGCTTAATGCATTAAATTATTTCCATCGAATCTAGGAACTCTAATTCTCAGATCTCCTTCGAAATGATGTCTAGAAGGGTAAAGTTTCCAACTTTACCCTTAGGAACCAAAAACAAGTCAAACCCAAATCTGTGACATCCCCATTTTATGGCTAGAAAAGACCGATTTCGTTTATGCTTTTTAATAAAAATCAGAGTAACTTCTTAAGAAAAGTATTGCGGAATTTGTTCCCAAAACAAAATATGATATAAATTTTATCAAAGCATTTCTTAAAGAAATGTATTTCCATTACATTACAAAAACTCGGATGTCAATCATCGATACAGACCATAAGCATAAACTAAAAAGAAATAAACATCTTAGGCCACAAAACACTATCTGACCTCAAATCCGTAATCTCTCGTCAAATTATCCAACTATGCTTTTGCCACTACCTGTAATACAAGAAACTGAGTGGGTCAGGCTAGGGAGCCTGGTGAGCGTCCTTTGTGGGAAAGGAAGAAAGGAAGGGATCACACATGGGGTTAGTGCTTAATGACATGAAGAATTTTCGGATCTGTTCTAAGATTATGCATGCTATTCTCAGACCTTCTGGATGCAAATTCAATCGGTGAATTACGGTTTGAGTTTTCTTCTCGATACTCCTGAATTTATTTTACACTGATTCATTTTTAAGTTAATCTTTTATTTTCTTATAGTTTTTCGTTAGTAGTTATTATTGGGAAGTGATATCAACAAGTGATAACAGGAAATCTGAATCTGTGTAAGGTTCCAAAGCTAAATTATCTAGGCTCTGTGTTCGATGCGCTGGTAGGCACGAAAAGTTTAATGGACTTGACTAGGTACAGATGAACTTAAGGAATCTAGAGACTTGATAAATTCTGACCTAGATAGTTCCATTTATCCTGACAATACGACGCTTGGATAGGTTGAGCAGGGAGATATACATGAGAATCCACCAGTTACATTAAAGAACCCGTATCTAGAACTGTGGTTTAACTTTTCCTCGATGTATGGATTCTGTCCTTAATTCCGGTATTGACGAAGCGACTGGGAAATTCCGATAAAGTAGGTCTGTAGAAAATTATTTTCTTTCTCTCTTACTGTTAGTCATATGTTGCCTCCTCTGTGTGATCGAAAGATCCGACCTGGACTGCAGCATATGCAACTCTATCGCTATGCATCTTTTATCTATGCAATTCTTCCTATCTGTTAGTCATATGCTGTCTCCTTTGCGTGATTAACAATCCGACCTGGTTCACAGCATATGCAACCTTCTACTTCTCAATTCCTCTGAAATTCTAGTCAGTCATATGTTTCACTCTCTGCGTGATTGAAAGATCCGACCTGAGTATACAACATATGCAATCTAAATCTATCCTTTCTATGAATAATCGTCTGCTCACCTAAAGTAAGGAGTATCTCGGAAGTTCTTGATTATTGGGGTATATCAGGAAGCGGGAAACATGTTCTAGTACACTTAAAATTGAACAATTCTAGATTGTCTGTAGATCTCGCTGCTTAATTTAAGTGGACAACAATATCCTTGGTCGTCGTCAGCTAAATGTCCATTTAGGAATATGTATCACAATGTCTTTTCACTTATAATCTGTCCAAATTGTCAACATACTTTGTGTTTAAGTGGACCACAATACCGGTGATTGACCAGATCTAGACATGCAGGCGTGTGCTGATAAACGATATTGGATTGCTTGACAACTTTGATCCCAAATATTTTTGTTTTTGTTAAATTTGTTCATAGTTTTTCTCTATGCACAAATTTAGGGGGAGAATTAAAAAAATTCAAAAATCAAACAAAAATCAGAAAATTCAAAATAAAAAAAATAGTGTTATATTTTGTTTTATTTCTTGTTCAAGAAAATCAAAAATCCAACAATATTTTTGTTTCTGTTTTATTTTTTTCAGAAAATATGAAAAACCCAAAAAATATTGTGTGCTAAATTTTCTTTTAGTTTTGTTTTGTCTTGAAAAGTGAATTCAGGTGAAGATGAAACTCATGGAGTTTGTGTCGAAGATTTCTGAGCCAAGGCTTCATCCGTGAGCATCGAAGAATTCTCATTCGAAGGAGCAAGAAATGAAGATTATTCTTTCGACATTCAATGTTTCAACCCCAGAAGCAAGGTGAAGCTGCACTTGAAGATTCGTTCTCTCTGATGTTCTCTCTGAAGATTCTCAAGCTGAAAGCGCTATCTTTCAAGAATCTTTTCAAGAAGCCTCCTCACCCAATGCGCGTTCAATGTCAAATTTTGAAGATAAGCCCAACTGCTCCAGATGAAGTCATTCATTGAAGATTCATCAAGTTCATCTTGAAGTTGTGAAGAATTTGAAGATAAATGCTGAAGCCAAGCTCACAATGAAGATTAACAAGAAAAGTCAGCTACCTTTTTAGGGGGAGCTTGTTGGGTCATTTAGAAAAGAAAGCTATAAACCAAGGGGGAGATTGTTGGGTCAAAAATATGGTTTATACTTTGCTTTTCTAAGCATTTATAGTTTTTATTATTTGGGCCGAAAATAGGATAGGATTAATTGTAGCTTGGACCGAAAACCCATGTGTTTTCGGTCTAGCATTGGATTATTTGTATTTTGGGCTTGGCCTTAGGTCCATATATATATATATATATATATATATATATATATATATATATATATATATATATATATATATATATATATATATATATATATATATATATATATAGGGTGAGGAGTGCATGTGAGAGAAAGAGCCAAGGAGCTTAAGTGTGTGTATTCTAAGGTTGAAGAGAATATAGAGAGAGAAGAAAGTGTGTGTGAATCTTGTGTATTGTTCATCATTCCAATCTTGAATACATCATAGATTCATCTTCTTCTTCTCCTTCTATTCTATTAGATCTGAAATCATTCGTTTGATTGGGATTCCACACCATCAAATGGATTTGATTGATACACAAACAGAATTGGGGACTTACAGTCTCCCGGGTTGGGAGTTATTTAAAGGAACTTGTGTCCTCAATTTGGCCTCACCAGCGACCCAACTCCCCTGTGTGAAACCCTAATCGGCCATTTGAGCTAAAAGAGAGTGATAGTGCTAATATTTGAGTGTTTTGGTGAATCATTGCAAGAGAAGAAGTGAGGTTCAAGAAAGGAACGAGGAAAGGCTGTGAGATCAAGTATTCATTCACTTGGAGCTTCTGTTGGAAGGTAAAAGTCATCACCTTGCTCATCATGTTGTTTAGATCTTGTTAATGAGCAACTTTTGGGGCTTTTTCCATATTTCCTTGAGATTTGGTATGCCGTGTGCTTGCCAAGCATTGAGACATCAGATCTGGACTTTGTGAGGTCCATAGAGTCCAAAGGTACCAACTTTATCCAGCAATGAAAGATTTATTGTGCTTAAACACCTTAGTTAGAGCTTGTATTGGAATTATGGAGCAAACATGCCATGCATGAATGTAAAGATTGAAGCTTTATGTGACATTCGAACCTTGGGAGGCTAGATCTAGAGTTTGGAGGGGTAGATCTACCTTAAAATGTCTGAACGAGACTTTGATTTAAGGGACTCAACGAGTCAAAGAGCTTACTCGACGAGTCGGCTAGGGTTTTCCCCGATGATTCCTGACATGGGTAACTCGGCGAGTTGATGGGACAACTCGACGAGTTAAGTTGGGTTTTCGCGATGATCTGAAGGAACAAGGGGGACTCGGCGAGTCACATTGTAACGTCCCAAAAATCCAGACCGAAAATTTCATTTTCAAATCATTCATCAAGCCATAATTATCAATCATAAACATAAGTGGTTATATCAAATCAGAGTATCATTTCAAAACATGTTCATTTTATCAGAGTAAACATCCCAGGCTAAAACTTCTTGGTGTGTGCAATGTAGTCAACCCGAGCTCTTCCCTCCACTACCGGAAGTACCTGAAACCAAAACTGAAAACCGTAAGAACGAAGCTTAGTTAGTAACCCGACCTACCACATACCATACACATAACCACATATTGGGCCCCCGCCCGCTGCATCGGGACTTGCCCAACATCGGACTTACTCCGGCATCAGGCCCCGCCCGGCATCAGGCCCCTCCTGGCATCAAGCCTCACTCGGTATACATATCCGTCTCTCTTAGGCCCCGCCTGTCTCTGGGCCTCGCCCGCTATACACATACAACATATAACATATAGAACGTAAAGAAAGATGCTCTACTATACTTCTGTTCTAAGGCCTCGTCTAACTTGGGCCCCACCCCTGGTCTACTACTGATGAGCTATGGAACCCCGTCCATACTCCTGCTGTCAGTGAGATACAGGCCCCCGCCCACACTCACTACTCTCGGGCCTCGCCCCTACTCTGCTAATATTGAGATATGGAACCGCATCCATACTCAGCTAGTGATGAGATACGGGACCTCGCCCACACTCACCTCCCTACCAGGTACATACAAGTATCACAAAGACAACAAGTATAATCTAACATGAACTTACAAGTCTTCCTCGGGCTTGCCCCGGCATCGGACCTTGGTTTGGAACCTATCGTACGAACACATGAAAGAATCATAAAGACCTCCAGCATACTAACATTCCTCAGGCGTCTCCCGACATCGGATCGTGATCCAGAACATATAACATACAGTGCCCAGGGCTAACCCCCGGGTCTTCCTATTATACACAAAGATAATGGGTAGGCATTGTGGCCTTAGACCCATGCACACAGTGAGGAAACTCACCTTGCACTGCTGAAGTCCTATTGATACCTCTCTAGCTGCTATCTGGCAATTTCTGAGCTGCTGATCCTTCGGCTCCCTGAGCTACCAATACCAAAATATCACTTTGTCCAAATCAATAATCCTTCTTAGGGTAAAATGACCATTTTACCCCTAGTCCAATTTGGTCCATTTCTGAGGGCCAAACCATGTTCTAAAAATGGCCCAACGCTAGGTAGGCTTCCCAAACCCACTAGTGGCCCACTAATGGTCAAATTTGCCAAATTGGGCCCAAACCCTCTAATGGGTCTTACCCTATGCCCAAACATCTTCTTCGCCCACATTATCTGACTTCTGATGGCCCACTAATGTCCAAAGAACCAAAATCCCCTACATGGCCCAAACCGAGGCCCAAAACAAACCAAACCAAACCCATATCTGATGAGTATGCGGGGCGTACTCCTTTGTTAAGCTACTTTTCCCATTAAGTGCTTAATACTCTATTCTAGAAGCTACAGTTACAGATCCAATTCCTCTTCAACGTCTTAATCCATATGGTTGATTACTTGGTGGCTTGCAACCCACCAAATGAGCCCAAACTTGAAATATGACAACAAACTTCCATGGAAAGGGATAAATCTCATGCATGGTCACAAATGCACCCTAAAGGTTGAAACTTTACTGTTCATGGGACTCATATGACAATAAGGGTGGCAACCCTGGACCTAGAAAACGAGTTGAATCATAAAGGTTCATACTTGGGACCCAAAAGGTCCAAAAACTCCATTAACATAGATCTAAGCATACTTGAGGACAGCTTCAGACTTTATACCTCAAAATGATATGCAATGGAACCACAATCTTGGATCTACTACTTCCCCGTTGATCCACCACCTTGCTATATTCTTCACTTCCTTGAAAAATGGCTTCACAACACCAAAATGCTCTCTAATGACCTCCAAAGCTCCAAGAACACTCAAGGGAGGATTTGGGTTCCGTGGTGGCTGTCTAAACATGAGAAGGAGGTTGGTCCTTGAGGGTAATATGTTCTTTATATAGTGGCATACCCTAAAAATTAGGGTTTGAGGACTCTGGCCGTATAACGAAAATCAATAATAAAAATGGTTTCAGCTCTGCTGTGACTTTCCTAATCATGCAACCGATCCAGATCTGATTATTTGAGATGCGTTCTATCTAAGCTGGTACTGAGAAAAACTAACAAGCTCTAGTAATTTCTCTTTTACCTTATTTAGTTAACCAAAACAAGCTCTTCAATTAACCCTAACTTTTTACTGTCTAATCAAACAAGCTCTTAATTAAGATCAGAAAAGTTGCATTAAGTTCTTTGTAAAATTCCCAGCAATACCCAATACTTCTCACGAGCTCGGAAGCGTAAATGTATGATTTTTACAGTTTATAATAAAGTCAAATCCCAAACACGGAACTGATTTATTACTTGTTACTTATTACCTATTAATTAGAACAATTACGGATTCTATTAACTGATTAACTAGAATGATAAAACCCTAGCTAGGTGATCAGACTAACAAGAATCAAAATCAAACATTCATTAAGAACAAAACTGAAGAATCTAGATAGAAACACAAATCAAAAACCAGATCTAATGATCAATCACATGAAAAGTACTTGTCTTTGCAAAACTGAAAACTAGGGTTTAGCCAGACATGGCTAAAATCTGATCTAAAACAATAAAAAGAAACATTAAACTACTAAATCTTACTAAACTAAACGTAGGAGATGATCCACAGTCTTCAGATCTTCAGAAATTGATGAAATCGGAGAAGAAACACCTCCAAAATCATATTTTCGTCGTCTGGAAGCTCTGGAATCACCAACTTAGGTTACTGGAAGGTTATCAGGGTCTATTTATACGTCCAGCAGCAAAAACGGCGCACCTGCGATCGCATGTACACAACCTGCGATCGCAGGTTTAGAAATAAACGCGTCTGATGCCTTTTTAATGAAGTAGGATGCTATTTTGACACTTTTTGACCAACCTGCGATCGCATGTACACAACCTGCGATCGCAGGTATTGAGTTTTCACTCCCGGATGAATTTTGGGCACAAAAGAACCTTGAAGGCAACCTGCGACCAAACCTGCGATCGCAAAAAGGGTCACCTGCGATCGCAAGGAGACAACCTGTGATTGCAGGTTGTACCTATGACGTCCGAAATTTTGTCTACTTTTAAGATCATTTTGAATCGCGTCAATCGGAGTTATGGTTCTCGAGATATGGTCAAAATACTGACAGGGGGTCAAAGCTGCCAGTAACATCCTTTATCTTTAGATTGTAGATTCTTTCTTCGTGTGATCAATTAGATCGAATGTTTCTTGACTAAAGCATCGTCCAAACATTCCTCAACATACTCCATAAGTCCCAAGCTCCATTTTAAGCTCCAAACACGCATCCAACTGCTCCCAAAGCACTGCTCCACTCGAACTATCTGAAATTGACATAAAAACATGAGCAGTACGAGAATTCTAACGAAAGACATGAGCTGAACATTATTTATCTAAATGAGATACAAATGTACAAAATATGATGCTAAAATTATGATAAAAACTACCCTATAAGATGCATAAAATGACATCTAACAAATCTCCCCAAGCATAAACTTTACTTGTCCTCAAGTAAGAAAAAGAATAAAACATTATAAACAAATAAAAAGATGTAGATGACATAAGAAGGAACTTAGAATAAAAACTAAAACAAGATTAAGGAAACTAAAAATTTAAACTTTATCAAAACACTTCACTCTTTTTTTTTCACATGATCAGATTTCACAACGAGGAAGCTCCAATGAAATCACTACCTAGACAACAGTCTCAATACTTTATATTAACGATTCAGATTTCATATTTAATAAGTTAAACCAATCTTGAGCAGATAAATTTACGCCGAATTAAATTTGTGAAAACAGTGTATTTTTAAAAATAATTTCATGAAAATTCGTTTATAAAAACATAGCTTGACCAACCCCTCCTTTTTTTCCGAACTCGTCCAGTAAACGCGGTAAGCTCCATTATGGACAGAAAATCCAAGCTTACCCCTATGATTCCACTATCGAGGGATCAATCTCATTATACCACACATCTTCTTCGTCTTGATCAACTCTTCATATGTAACTTGCTTGCTTCTTGATTTTGACTTGAACTTGACTTTGATTTGACTTTGAATTGCAGATTTCTTCAAGTTGCTTGATATATCATTTCTAATATATATATATATATATATATATATATATATATATATATATATATATATATATATATATATATATATATATATATATATATATATATATTGACTGGGAGCGAATTTTACTTTGAGGCCCACCATATCTTCAATACTTCAAAAATGATAACAAATTGTGGGTATAACAAGAGTTCCCTCCCAACCTCAAAAGGCGTAGAAACTATAGGGTTCAGTACTTCAAGGAATGATAAGGGTTATCCAATCTAGGTTCTTTTTAAGGCATCTAAGGAAATTATTTTCAAAACACTGTTCGTTTTTCCATCCCACACTTCCATTGTAAAAATTATCTGACTCTTATGTTGGTTCATATTGAAAACATTTAAAGCACTTGAAAAGATAATTCTTAAAATTGATTGTAATGAGACCATTATTTTTGGTAACTATCACACTTCATCTTAATAGAGCTATCGAATGTAAAAAGATATCCTCATCTCATGTAAATTATAAAAATTTTATTTTTTAATGATTTTTTTGAAATTTTTATATGCAGAAAATAAACATAAAAATAACTAGAAATAAAATATTTTTGGGTTTTCTTTGTTTTTTTTTAATGCAGAAAAATAAAAAGGAAAATATAATATTTTTTGGATTTTCGAATTTTTATGTGCAAATGCAATGCAGAAAATAAAATGCAAAAAGAAAAACTAAATTTAAAAATTTCAAATGAAAAACTGAAAATTTAAAATTTTAACAAAAAATGCAAAATTTTTACACTAACCCCCTCCCCAATCTTAAAATGATGCATTGTCCTCAATGCTCAGAGAGGAATGAACAGCTCAATAAAGAAAATAAAAGCAAAAAGGGTGCGGCTAGGAAAGAATTTACCTGATAAGTTGGCAGAAATCTGATTTTGACGACAATGTAGCGAAAAATCTGAATTTTATCAACTTTGAAGATCCTCTGATTTCCCCAAGCTTGCTCAGAACTGCGACCATCTCTTTATTGAAAGCATAAAAACTAAAAACTACTCATCGGGTTGCCTCCCGGAAAGCCGCCATTTTTTAAGGTCGTTGGCTCGACCATGTCTGAAGACTAGATTACCTGTACGTAAAGATTTTGGCACAAAACAATTAGCAGTACCGTGTCCCCGGCAACAGCGCCAATTTGTTAACATGCTGTCGCGCACGTATTAAACAAATAAATTTATCACTGTTGGTTGCACTAAAAATATAGCACAGGGAAGCAGTCGAATCCTCAGGAACACAGCCTAAAAGTCAATGCTTTTTTGCATCAGACACATCTAGTCAAGAAACAAAATATAAAAGGGGGGTTTTTGATTAAAACTAATAACTAGAAATGCAGTGATAATAAAGTAAACGAAAATCAATAATAAAAATGGTTTCAGCTCTGCTGTGACTTTCCTAATCATGCAACCGATCCAGATCTGATTATTTGTGATGCGTTCTATCTAAGCTGGTACTGAGAAAAACTAACAAGCTCTAGTAATTTCTCTTTTAACTTATTTAGTTAACCAAAACAAGCTCTTCAATTAACCCTAACTTTTTATTGTCTAATCAAACAAGCTCTTAATTAAGATCAGAAAAGTTGCATTAAGTTCTTTGTAAAATTCCCAGCAATAACCAATACTTCTCACAAGCTCGGAAGCGTAAAGGTATGATTTTTACAGTTTATAATAAAGTCAAATCCCAAACACGGAACCGATTTATTACTTGTTACTTATTACCAATTAATTAGAACAATTACGGATTCTATTAACTAATTAACTGGAATGATAAAACCCTACCTAGGTGATCAGACTAACAAGAATCAAAATCAAACATTCATTAAGAACAAAACTGAAGAATCTAGATAGAAACACAAATCAAAAACCAGATCTAATGATCAATCACATGAAAAGTACTTGTCTTTGCAAAACTGAAAACTAAGGTTTAGCCAGACATGGCTAAAATCTGATCTAAAACAATAAAAAGAAACATTAAACTACTAAATCTTACTAAACTAAACGTAGGAGATGATCCACAGTCTTCAGATCTTCAGAAATTGATGAAATCGGAGAAGAAACACCTCCAAAATCGTATTTTCGTCGTCTGGAAGCTCTGGAATCACCAACTTAGGTTACTGGAAGGTTATCAGGGTCTATTTATACGTCCAGCAGCAAAAACGGCGCACTTGCGATCGCATGTACACAACCTGCGATCGTAGGTTTAGAAATAAACGCGTCTGATGCCTTTTTAATGAAGTAGGATGCTATTTTGACACTTTTTGACCAACCTGCGATCGCATGTACACAACCTGCGATCGCAGGTATAGAGTATTCACTCCCGGATGAATTTTGGGCACAAAAGAACCTCGAAGGCAACCTGCGATCGAAAAAAGGGTCACCTGCGATCGCAAGGAGAAAACCTGCGATCGCAGGTTGTGCCTATGAAGTCCGAAATTTCGTCTACTTTTCAGATCATTTTGAATCGCGTCAATCGGAGTTACGGTTCTCGAGATATGGTCAAAATAATGACAGGGGGTCAAAGCTGCCAGTAACATCCTTTATCTTTAGATTGTAGATTCTTTCTTCGTGTGATCAATTCGATCGAATGTTTCTTGACCAAAGCATCGTCCAAACATTCCTCAACATACTCCATAAGTCCCAAGCTCCATTTTAAGCTCCAAACACGCATCCAACTTCTCCCAAAGCACTGCTCCACTCGAACTATCTGAAATTGACATAAAAACATGAGCAGTACGAGAATTCTAACGAAAGACATGAGCTGAACATTATTTATCTAAATGACATGCAAATGTACAAAATATGATGCTAAAATGATGATAAAAACTACCCTATAAGATGCATAAAATGACATCTAACAATGGGTGTACTCCAGTCACTCGCAGTGCTGCCCTCTCACTGCTACTCACTGAATACTTCCTCTTATCATGCCTCAGTGCTGAGCGCACAACCCAGCGAATGGATCAGATAATCCTTCAAGTAACCGATTCATCCCTGCAACGGTTAGACTCAAACGAGACCTGCGCAACAGAATCAAATCCTTCCTTCTGAGATTATTCGACCCTGCTGTGACGGGCGTAGCACCACTCAGTCAACTGGTTGTTCCACGCAAAAGTTCTCTTATCACTACCTGACCGAAGTTCCTGCTGACTCTTATCCGCTTTCCGAATGAATCGGGACCACCCTGGTCCCAACTGGTGTGCCATCATCTAGGTTACCGGACTCCCATCGGTTATTGACCCCAAGCTCAATCCCTCAGTCCCTCCCAGCGACTTCTGAAGAAACTTCGGCTATCTAAACCTGCTCTATCTACTTTGCCATTCTGGCTCCATAAGTCCTGGGATCCTCGATCCTTTACCTTGACCCTACGGTCTCTACCAGGTTTCACCTACGCTGCTACAAGCACATGGGCCTCGCCCACAGGTCTCACCCAAACTATATCTCGGAGTGGCCTCCCCCACAGGTCCCACCTATCTAGGGCTATGCAGAACCAACTCCATCCTGAAACTCAACGAACTATCCTTCCTCAATCTCTTAGAAGCTATCTAGGAGATATGGGCCTCGCCCACACTCCACTAACTAGGAGATACGGGCCGTCGTCCACACTCCTCTAACTAGCTGCTAATGAAATGCTACGACTATCCCACAATCTTACTACTCTTCCCGCTTTGCCTAACTGCTGGGGAATGCTACAGAGATCTCGTAGTCTTACATCCTGACTAACTCGCATCTTACCGATAAAATCTCCCACCCGGTTCCCAACCAGTTATCATTTACCATGAATACACGAACTCAATGTTGGGAAGTTTTCCAAACTCCCAACTCGCGCGCTCCTCTACCCAAACAGCTACTTGGGCTGCTTTCCTTCCCAATAAAGTTGCGAACTCATCCCAATTTTGCACTTACTTCTGCTCCTGACCTCTCGGATAGTTCTCCGCCACTTCGCTTCAACCATATCACTACAGCTCCCAGCTTGGAAAGGATTCCCAATCCTTCTCTCCATCTAAAGGGTCGATCTGCTGACAACCAACTCTTACCACTGCTGGAGCTCAAAAACTAACCAATACCATATCTGAACCACTCTTGAAGACTAACAGAACACCTCCCGAGCCCCACTCACACTTGTTGGGTTTTGAGCATTCTAACACTCCTATGGTGTGCATGCAACCCTAGAAACCTTGGATCTATGTTTTCTCTATTATACATGCAAACTTTCATTTTTCCAAGGTTTCATCCTAACTAGCATATCATGGGGTATATGTAATACAAAATTCTAGTAGAATGTCATACCTTTCTTGTGGCTTTGATTCCTTAAGACCTTGTGAGCCTAGCACCCCAAATGTGATGCCTCAAATGCTTCACACAACACCACCAACAATTGGAATAACTTGAGAGAAGATTATATTGCACCAAAATCGGCTAGCCCTCACTTGTGTATCTAAAGTTCGATTTTGCTAGTATGAGGCTTCTTTATATAGTGTGCACATTAGGGTTACACCATGTAACTCATGACTTTCCACATTCCTCATGATCCATGGGTTTTGACCTCCATGGAGTATCCATGGGTCACCACATGGGTTTAGCCCAACATGAAGAACTATGGATCATAAGCCCACTTTATAAGAATGAATGATTTACCAAATCAATCCCCATTTATTTAATTAGTCTCTTTTTTATCACAAAATTAATTCCAAACTAATTCTTGATCAATACTAATTAAATAATATGATTTCATATTAATATATTAGAACTTATAATATATTAATAAATAATAAATATCCTCTTCTCACAAATGTCTATCCAAATAGTTTCGATGCCATGCAACCCAAATGGACCATGCTAAATCGGGTCAAGTGCATACCAAATATAGTTATGGACTTAGACACCTTATCCAACAACACTTGCTACAGTGACTGCATCCTGAGAACCTGCTCTTAAGGGAAACATCTTCGAACTACTACTCTAACATCCAAGGTATGTATATGACATATAACTTAATCATAAGCATGAAACATAATTCCGAAGTACATTAACTAACATCAATGCAGTACCATAACAAATCATTCATGAATAAAAGCTGATAGGAAAGTGAAAGATACGCACCTGCCACATCAGGGGATGCTTGTGTCTCCTCTACAATCAACTGGAATGCCCTGCTCCCCGCCGCAGGCGCCCCTGCCTGGCCCTGACGGCAGTTGGTGATCTTCAAAGTCGTAGGGGCAGGTGCTATCACCTGTCCTGCTGAAAGAAAGCTCAGACACTAGGCCTTCTTGTGGCCCCGCTAACTGCAATGAAAGCATATCAGGTTTGATCCCTGAGTGGTGGTAGCTGTACAATCTCTGCTAAAATGACCAGTCCGTCCGCACTTGAAGCAGCCAGAATCACCACCAATACCGCTCCTGCACGCACCCTCGTGCGTCCTGCCACACTTCCCGCATCGGCCGCAGCTATGATAGTCCCTCGATCTCGAGTCTGGCCCCTAGGGTCTCTTGCCTGAACCTGTGGCTACCTGAATCTCATCCAACTTCCTATTCTTGTTCCGCAGTATGTTGCGGACGAGGAGATGAAGAAGGCCTGATATCACGAGATGCTGAGGGCTGACATCAGGGAGTTTGTGAGCAGGTCCAGTTGTAAGACGTTGGAGGATATGATTGCTCGGTAATCTCCGCCACAGTCTCAGTCGTCTGGCGGAGGTCCTGAAACTCCCGCGCTAGCTGCTGCACCTTAATCATCGGTGAAAACTCGTCCTTGAACCTGGCCGAGAAATCACTCCATGTCATCGCGTCCAACGCGACATCATCCCCAATGGCATGTCTAACCTCCTACCACCAATCTCGTGCTCTGTCCTTCAGAAGACAGTAGGCAAGTCGGACCTTGTCCCCCTCGGGACACCGGCTCGTACGGAAAGCGTTGGCAACATCGGACAACCACCTGCTGCCAGCGATGGCGTCCCGAGCCCCATGGTAATCTGGAGCTCCACAACTTCTTAACTCTCAGAATGTTAAGGTACGCGCCCCCATCTTGGCCATCATCTCAGTACGAAAAGCTCCCAGCTTCTCATCCAGAAGCTCTAAAATACCCTCCTTGACCGAACCAAAGATCACAGGAGTCTGGTCTAGAATACTGCGCGTAACATCTACTGAAATAAACTCCCTTATCTGCTCCCCGAGCTGCTTGGCTCCTGAGCCCGAGCCCGATCCCTCACCGGCGCCTGAATCAACAACTGGTCTACCCCGTAGCGTCACCATTCTGCAACATATCATAATAATCATCAGAATACTTATCACTACCGAGGGATCACACACCCTGTACAAGTTCCCTGGTTTTATCTCATCCCTCTTTGATTCAAGTATAGATCCTCTGATTTTAGTAGTATGGGCCTCTTCTACCTTCCAGATCTATCCGTACTTTCCTCAAAGATTGCCTTGGCTCCACCAAGTCCCTTGCACTAATACTATTGCTCCCAGCACTAATCTCATCCTAGGCTTACCCTAGGGAAATCTATAACCCAACCCAGTCCTCAGATGCTGAAGGGCTCTTCATAATGCCAATTAACCACCATATGAATACCATCACATGTAACGAGGCTCGGATAATCCTTCGAGTAAGGGATTCTTCCCTACAACGGTTAGACTCAAACGACAGATGCGCAATAGGGCCAAATCCAGCACTCTGAGACTATTCAACCCTGATCACATGTGACTGGACGTATTCACCTAATGGCTAACTCCCATCACACAGAGCCCCACAAAGCACAAAGCAAGCAACATTCAGACCAACGGAAAATATAACTAGGAACATAATCAAGCATTTATGTCCAGATATCAGGAACCTGTACTAGCATGTAACTCACAAAGCTCATACACATATAACAGGCACATAAGGCATCCTCCTAGATCCTTAGCCCTAATCTAGCATGCAGTTCTCATAAGCATATTATATCCAAACAAACATGTATGGGTAATTTCGGAGAACTTACTTGAGCTCGGCTGATTGCATGCACCACACCCTTTTCTCTTTTCAAAATTCTTGCCTCTTTTCAAAAATCTTTTCCTTTTCTCAAAAATTGTTTTTATAAAAATGATTTTCTTTTGAAAATTTTCATACCAAGTCCGTAGTTTGAGTTCAGACACACCCGAGAGTATGCCTGAATCCCCCAAACCAAGGCTCTGATACCAACTTGTAACGTACCAAAAATCCAGACCAAAAATTTCATTTTCAAATCATTCATCAAGCCATAATTATCAATCATAAACATAAGTGGTTATATAAAATCAGAGTATCATTTCAAAACATGTTCATTTTATCAGAGTAAACATCCCAGGCTAAAACTTCTTGGTGTGTGCGATGCAGTCAACCCTAGCTCTTCCCTCCGCTACCGGATGTACCTGAAACCAAAACTGCAAACCGTAAGCATGAAGCTTAGTGAGTTTCGCAACCTACCACATACCATACACATAACCACACACTGGGCCCCGCCCGTTGCATCGGGACTTGCCCGACATCGGACTTGCTCCGGCATCGGGCCCCGCCCGGCATCAGGCCCCGCCTGGCATCGAGCCCCACTCGGTATACAGACATGTCTCTCTTAGGCCCCACCTATCTCTGGGCCTCGCCCGCTATACACATACAACATATAACATACTAGCACATAAAGAAACATACTCTACTATACTTCTGTTCTAAGGCCTCGCCTAACTTGGGCCCCGCCCCTGGTCTACTACTGATGAGCTATGGAACCTCGTCCACACTCCTGCTGTCAATGAGATACGGTCCCCCGCCCACACTCACTACTCTCGGACCTCGCCCCAACTCTGCTAATATTGAGATATGGAACCCCATCTATACTCAGCTACTGATGAGATACGGGACCTCGCCCACACTCACCTCCCTACCAGGCACATACAAGTATCACAAAGACAACAAGTATAATCTAACATGCACTTACAAGTCTTCCTCGGGCTTGCCCCGTCATCGGACCTTGGTCCGGAACCTATTCTACGGACACATGCAAGAATCACAAATACCTCTAGCATACTAACATTCCTCGGGCCTCGCCCGGCATCGGATCGTGATCCAGAACATATAACATATAGTGCCCAGGGCTAACCCCCCGGTCTTCCTATTATACACAAACATAATGGGCCGACATTGTGGACTTAGACCCATGTACACAGTGAGGAAACTCACCTTGCACTGCTGAATTCCGACTGATACCCCTATGGCTGCTATCTGGCAATTCCTGAGCTGCTGATCCTTCGGCTCCCCGAGCTACCAATACCAAAATATCACTTAGTCCAAATCAATAATCCTTCTTAGGGTAAAATGACCATTTTACCTCCTAGTCCAACATGGTCCATATCTAAGGCCCAAACCATGTTCTAAAAATGGCCCAACGCTAGGTAGGCTTCCCAAACCCATTAATGGCCCAATTTGCCAAATTGTGCCCAAACCCTCTAATGGACCTTACCCTATGCCCAAACATCTTCTTGGCCCACATTATCTGACTTATGATGACCCACTAAGGCCCAAAGAACCAAAATCCCCTACATGGCCCAAACCGAGGCCCAAAACAAACCAAACTCATATCTGAAGAGTACGCGAGGCGTACTCCTTTGTTAAGCTACTTTTCCCATTAAGTGCTTAATACTCCATTACAGAAGCTACAATTACAGATCCAAGTCCTCTTCAACGTCTTAATCCACAAAGTTGATTGCTTGGTGGCTTGCAACCCACCAAATGAGCCCAAACTTGAAATATGACAACAAACTTCCATGGAAAAGGGTAGATCTCATGCATGGTCACAAATGGACCCCAAAGGTTGAAACTTTACTGCTCATGGGACTCATATGACACTAAGGGTGGCAACCCTAGACTTAGAAAACAAGTTGAATCATAAAGGTCCACACTTGGGACCCAAAAGGTCCAAAACCTCCATTAACATAGATCTAAGCATGCTTGAGGAAAGTTTCAGACTTTATACCTCAAAATGATCTGAAATGGAACCACAATCTTGGATCTACTGCTTCCCCTTTGATCCACCACCTTACTATATTCTTCACTTGCTTGAAAAATGGCTTCACAACACCAAAATGCTCTCTAATGACCTCTAAAGCTCCAAGAACACTCAAGGGAGGATTAGGGTTTTGTGGTGGGTATCTAAAGATAAGAAGGAGGTTGGTCCTTGAGGGTATAATCTTCTTTATATAGTGGCATACCCTAAAAATTAGGGTTTGAGGACTCTGAGCATACGTTGGGCGTACTTATCGTACGTGGGCGTGCGCCTCTCCGCACCCGCGACCGTATATCATTATACGTTGGGCGTAACCCAGCCTATGCTGGGCGTACCCAAATAAACACACGCATGCATTCCTTGCATGCATGGGCTGCTTTGTCATAAAACTCCATTAGGGGCTAAAAATGACAATAACTTCAAAATGCCATAACTCCTTTATTCTAAGTTCGTTTCCGACGAACTTGATATCCATGAAAAGGTGGTGCGAAGTCCTACGCTCCTAGCCACACTCCCAAGCCTAAAACCTTCCGGATAAAACCCGAGACCCCATAAAAGACCAAATCACTTATACCCTGGGCCTCCGAAACCACAACCGAAATACTTTTCAAAACGGGGTGTTACACACATAGATGCACTCGGCGAGTCAGGTCAACATGGACAGTTGACTCCAGTGTTGACTTCTGTTGACTTTAGGGTTTGGTTAAGGCAGAGAGTATGGGGACCATGGAGGGGTAAAATGGTCTTTTACCCATTCCAAGAGTTTGAGAGAGAATAACCTAGTTTATTTCGAGTAGTGATTTAAGTGTTAATTAGAGATTTATACCTTATGTGTTAGGCGGAGACTAGTTCGAGATTCGTATACGAAATTATTGTTTGCTTGCTTACGAGGTGAGTCTTCTCACTATACTTTACCTAGAGTGGTAATCTTTGTGTAACCGGAGGGTTTTATATGTTATATTGAGTATTGTGATATCATGCATTATATCTTTGTGATTGTGCTGTGTATTATTCTGAGCTTACCGAGTTAGGACCAGAGGGTCCATCCGAGTTGTGGGACTGGAGGGTCCCACTGAGAAACATTGACCGGAGGGTCTTATTAGATTATAGTCATGAGAGGCTGATGAGATATGTGTGGTATTTTAGGGAACTCACTAAGCTTCGTGCTTACCGTATTCTGTGTTATGTGTTTCAGGTACCTCTCAGGATCACAGGAAGGCACTGACTTGATTGTACACACCGATGCGAGATTATGTGGATGATTCTGGGATAGTGACATTTTTATGTGGATTGTATGAACATTTGAGACAATTATGTTTTGAGATATATTATGATTTTTTGTGTGTTTTAAAAATGAAAATTTTGGTTTGAAAATTTACGTTGTTATAGGTCTCTTTCAACCGCTAACTTGCCTAGCATATCAGGGTGCTGGCCTACCCCTTCGACCCTTTCAACCGGTACCTTGCCTAGCATATCAGGGTGCTGGCCTACCCCTTTGGTCCTTTCGACAGGTACCAGGGACTATTTCACCCCTTACTTCTACCATGTAATCTCCTAGTACATAAGCACATAAGTCACATAATGCCTAACATATCATGGTGCTGGCCTACCACTTCAATCCTTTCGATCGGTACTGGGGCCTATCCTACCCCTCCTATAAATTTCACATAATATCTTAGCATACTAGCACATAAAGCATAACAGATAGTGGCATAGCAGATAATTATTACAAAGACAATCATCTCTACAATAACACTTACTAGTGGGCCGATATTGGTGCCTTCGACCCACTTCTACTGGAAGGTAACTCGCCTCGTAAAGCTGAATGTCGAATATCACTGAAATTAATCTCTAACAGCTGCTCCGATGACTCCTCGACTATCATTATCATAACAACACTTAGTCAAAATCCATAATATTTCTTAGGTTAAAATGACCATTTTACCCCTTAGTCTAAATTGGACCATACCCAAGGCCCAATTCCATCTTATCATTCCCAGCCCACTATTGACCCACTAATGGCCCAATTTTCTAAATTGGCCCCCAACTCCTCAAATAGGCCTTATCACAAGCCCAATATATCCTTAGCCCAAAATAAATAATTTCGAGTGGCCCAATATGGCCCAAAAGGCCCAATACTCTAAGTATCAGTTCTAGGCCCAGAAACTCTGCTCCATTGTGGGCCATGTGTAACATCCGGAATTTCAAGTATGTTAGTGAACGGTTGAATTTTTTAAGTTTATGGAATGACTCGACGAGTAGGGTCGGGTGCCGTGTGGGATTTAATGATTGGACTCGATGAGTCAGGGAGCTGACTCGCCGAGTAGGTGTTGGGCAGAGAAACCCTAATTTTCGGGGTCCGGGAACTATTTAAAGACACTTATAGCATCGTTTGCGGCTACCCTTCCTTGAGAGAAAACCCTAAACGTGCATAGAGAGCCATGAGAGTCTTGGAAGCTAAAACTTGGAGTAGACTAGTGCATCTCTTGAGGAGAAGAGGAGATCATCCAACAAGGAAGCTAGAGAATCAGTGGATCTGGTGTAACTTCGTGTAAGGGCTTGAGTAAGAGGTAAAAGCTTGCACCTTTCTTGTTATTTTACTTAGATCTTGTTGCTATGGACGATTTGGGTTTCTTCCACCATTGTTGGGACTTTGAATGCATAAGGTCCCTTTTGAGGTCTAGATTTCAGATCTGGACTTTGTGAGGTCCAGAGAGTCCAAAGATTATAACTTTATTTAGCCATATAAGAGTTATTGTGGTTAATCATCCTTGTTAGAGTTATATTGGCATTATGAGCCCTATATGCCATGTTTAAACGTAAAGCTTGCAGCTTTACGTGACAATCGACCCTTAGGATGGTAGATCTAGTGTTTGGGGTGATGGATCTGCCTTAAATCGTTTGAATGAGGAATCTGATCGAAGGGACTCGCCGAGTCCATGGCCTGACTCGACGAGTCGGTTAGGGTTTGTCTCGATGAGTTTGATCATGTGATAACTCGGCGAGTTCGGGGTGAACTCGACGAGCTGAGCTGGACTTTTTGGAGACTTCTGAGGAAAAGAGGGGACTCGACGAGTTGCATGAGTGCACTCGACGAGTCAGGTCAAACATGGACTATTGACTTGAGTTTAACTTCTGTTGACTTTGGGGTTCTGGTCAACATAAGTGATAGAGGCCATAGAGGGGTAAAATGGTCTTTTATCCACTTCAAAGGGTTAGAGAGAGAAAGAACAGCCTTTGGTTATTTGAGTCGTGAAAAGAGTATTAATTAGAGATATTTACCCTATGTGTTAGGCGGTGGCTAGTTCGAGATTCGAGTTCGAGAATATTTGCTTGCTTGTTTGCAAGGTGAGTCTTCTCACTATACTTTACCTAGAGTGGTAATTATGTGTGACCGGAAGGTCTTATGTGTTTATAAGGGTTATGAGATGTATGTTATCTATGTGATATGTATATACTATGTCCTGAGCTTGTAGAGTTTGGACCGGAAGGTGAACAGAGTTTGATGTATGTTAGCTATGTGATACGTATATGCTATGTCCTGAGCTTGCAGAGTTTGGACCGAAAGGTCAACAGAGTATGGACCGGAAGGTCAACAGAGTATGGACCGGAAGGTCTACAGAGTTAGGACCGGAAGGTCATCATGGGTAGGACCGGAAGGTCTATCAGAGTTGTGGGACCGGAAGGTCCCACTGAGACACATTGACCGAAAGGTCTTACAGAGTTATAGCCTCAAGGGGCTAATATGTTGTATGTGGTATTTGGGGAACTCACTAAGCTTCGTGCTTTCTGTGTTATGTGTTATGTGTTTCAGGTTTCTCTGGATCGCGGGAAGGCACCGGCTTGATTGTACACGCCAGTGAAAGAGTTATGTTTTGAGGATCCTGGATTTGAATCAAACAATTATGGAGTTGTGATTTGTAAAGTAAATAAATGAGATTTTCATGAAATGTGTTATGAGAATTATGCGATTTTAAATGAAAATTTTGTTTGAAATTTTACGTCGTTACAAGTTGGTATCAGAGCCTTGGTTTGAGGGATTTGGATGCACCTCCGGGTGTGTTTGAACTCAAACTGAGGATTTGAGAAAGATTTTCAAAAGAGATAAATTTTTCTAAAAATGAGAAAGAGTATAAGAGAAAACAAGTTGGAGCAGTGTGTACAATCAGCCAGAGCCCGAACGGTGATTTCCCAAAATACCCTTACTTTTGTGTTATGAGATATTTATGAGATATATTATGAGATATTATGCATGCTAGAGATAGGCTAAGTATTTCATAATTTAGGACTAGAGTTGCCTGATTTGTGATGCCTTAGCCTAGGAATTGTGCTATCTGTGATTTGCTTTTGAGTATGTGCGGAGTAAGAGTGTCCAGCAGGAATCCTTTTTTAGCGAGGGATTGGAGTAGAGGAGTAATCTAGGAGAGATACCTAGATGAGCATTTGAGGAGTCTACTAAGAGAGTAGTCAGATGCTCGCATGGGGTAAAGTTGCTTGATTTCGGTGATATCCTTTTGAGTATGAGCATAGCAAGTGAAGTTGTCACCTAGAGTGGTTGTACGTGTTGGTAGAGATCATTCGATGCCCGAATGCTGCTTTCTTCGTGCTTTGTGGAACTCTTGATGATGGGAGTCATCTACTAAGTGAATATGACGATATTCAGGAGGTAGATGGCTGGCGTCATAAGCGGTTCTTCAGCAGCTGATGGCAGAGAAGTGAGAGAACCTAGAAAGAGCCTAGGGAGTGAACTTAGTCATATAAGTACGCTGACGGAGGAGAGTATTCGCTGGAGGGCGAACTTCCATATCGGGATTGGTGATCGAGAAGGTTGAACAACTACTTAGGAAATCTGGGACGATCTGTGTGGAAAGTATGGGTAGATGTGGCAGGTAGTATGGGCCCATACTACTGAAAGCAGAGGACCCATACTCGAAACAGGGAGAATTCCAAGAGTTCTAAGTAGTGGATTGAGAAGAGAGAACATGGTTCGAGTACCATGATTCGTAGCGGATTGAGAAGAGATAACATGGTTCGGGTACCATGATTCATAGCAGATCGAGAGGTGGCCACATGGTTTGAATACCATGACTCATGGCGGTTAGTGCTTCTAGTTTTACCAGTCATTCCGTTGTGATTGGTTAGACTGAGATCGGATGTGAAAGAGTATGGGGCCAGAGGGCCATGTTGAACGAGTTTCAATGGAGCTTACCTTGAGAGGGAAATCGAGTTAGTTTCCAAGGGATTTTTGGTGAGATGCCAGTTGGAGTCGCAAGACTCAGGGGTGAGTAGAAGATGGTGATTTATGGAGGATTACGGTCTGAATTGAGCAATCGGCCGATAGAGGATATGTCACTTTCTGTGACTAGAGTAGTGTTATTTAAGTTTTCTGCAAGAAGCATAAGGGATATTGGGACTTTCGGTTTCTGAGTTTGAAGGTAAACCCTGTGGGGTAGCATGGGTTGCGATCTTTCACCCAAGTATATGGGCAGTATGTCTGCTGCAAGGTAATACTATAGTACGAGAGGGTCATCAGTGATGACTGAGATGGCCAAGGACAAGGATATACCCTATTTGAGGATGGTAGGGCATATGTTAGCAAAAGTGTTGGGTGATCAAGAGGAGTATATTGGGGCGGTGGCCCTCATTGTCTATGATGGATATCGAGTGTGGGAGTAAGGTTTATGCTCTCTTAATAATTCTCATGGTGATACGTTGGTTGGGGAGTAGAAGATGAGGAGTGTGATAGTTCATTGAATTTCAGACTAAGAGTTATGACTACTACGTGACAGTTGAGATGTCTGGTAGTGTGTCAGTATGAGAATTAAATGACGTTGGGAGATTGGTCGAGAAATCAGAAACAAGGTGTGTAATAGTGCATTATTTCCAGAGTGAAAGTCAGGACTGTGTCGAGACAGTCAGAGTATCCGGCGGTGTGTTGGTCTGAGGCATTCAAAATGACTAGGGGCAGTCACGTTGACAAGTTTTCGAGGATTTTATCTGAGATTCAAGATGTTTGGAGTTGCTTTGTCCCTATCGGAAAGATCATCGGGTGTTTTATGGTATTTTCCAAGAGTAGGTGTGATGTATCTGGTGAAACAGTCTGTAGAATGGATGGTTGGGGTGCCAAATGGTGATGGTTCGAGCCCTGAGTGGGCGAGAATCGGGTTTTTTATTGAGGATATCAGAGATTTGTTCAACAGCGGTTAGAGGACTGGATATGGTGACCTACGGTACGGTTACGTGAGACCAGGATTATTGGTGGTCGAGGAAAGGGGCAGAGCGAGACAATGCATGATTGTACGTGTTCAGGAAGGGATGAGTGTCCCCACGACAGGTGGCCGTTGGTCGGAGACCTTGTGGTGGTTAGGAATTCTTCAAGGTTGTAATGGTAAGTTCAAGGTGATTAGCTCGTAAGGATAGTTTCAGCGGTTGAGAATTTTTGGTTCAATGTATGGGTTGTTATATGCACTTTGGGAAAGATAGAAGTTGATTGGGTAACCAACTTCAGGGTCGGTATGTGTATTCTTGCATGGGTTTTGAGCAATAGAAGAAAGAGTTTCGGATGGTCGTCAATGTGTTCTGAGTCATTGACGATTCCTCTGTGTCCCAATCGAGAGTCGGGGTACTCCGAAGTTGCGAGTTGTGTGAGAGGAGGATCAATTGTGAGATTCTGAAGGGATGCGTGTCTATATCTGAGTATGACGTGGTAAGTAAGAGATCAGTGACTGAGGCAAGACATCGTGAGGTCCTGTGATGGTGTACCGAAGTATCCGAGTATAATGCCCTGAATTTCATATTATTTTGAGTATTGAGTTATGAGATGGCGAGTGGTGTATCAGGTGTCTTCGGTTCCAGTGGGAGCCCTTTCAGCTAATTGACATCAAGCGGATTCATCTGAGAATGTGAATTGCAGCAAGAAAAAGTGTTTTGTCCCGACGGTGGTCGTCAGGAGTAATGATGCTTAGCCAGGGTGGGTGTGTGTGTACCTATCTATGTTGGGCCGCGAAGCGTGGGTTAGTGAACGCAGTAAAGTAATGACCTGAGAATGAGACTGTGGGGTGATAAGAGAGAGGGTGTTGTGATACTACGGGGATTCGTAGTACTCACTAGTCAGAGAGAAGGTGTTGTGATACTGTGGGGAGCCGTAGTACTCACTAGTCAGAGAGAGGGTGTTGTGATACTGCGGGGAGCCATAGTACTCACTAGTCAGAGAGAGGGTGTTGTGATACTGCGGGGAGCCGTAGTACTCACTAGTCAGAGAGAGGGTGTTGTGATACTGCGGGGAGCTGTAGTACTCACTAGCCAATGAGAGAGTGTCGTGATGCTGGGGGAGCCATGTTATTCGTTAGTCAGAGCGTGACTGAGAAGAGTTCTTAGGCTTGAGTAGCCTTATTGGATTGAGTCTTCGGGGACCTGGTGGTCAGACCAGAAGAGGGACAGAGGTCTCCATAATGGTCGGGAATCATTATATTCTGATTTAGGCTGTGGAGACCGAAATCGGAAGAAATCAGAGAAATGATGTACGTGTGGGTTGTGGGGCATGGGTCGCGGGTTGAGTGTTTCGTTGGGATGAGTGGTTCCAATTCTGTGCCGGACCAGACTCTCGAGTTGAGTTCGATTCTAGTGGTGCATTGAGTAGGCATAATGAGATTCCAGATTCAGAGATGAATTTCATTTTTGAAAGGGGTATTATTTTCATCTGGTGTCTTAGACCTGAGTGGGTCAATTCGTGGGTATGGGAAAAACCGCGAGATTCATGGAACTAAGGAGTACTAGATGACAGTGGTAGAGGGTGAGACGACTTCCGTATTCGCTTGAGGTAAGGTGAAATTCGTGACTTGTGTGTCACACTAGGCCGAGATAGTTGTTGTGAGAAGGAAGTCAGTGAGCCGTTTTGGGGCATGCAATGGGTAACCTTTGGAGGTTCAATTGATGGGTGGGGAGATGACCTAGTGCTCAGTGTTGAAAGGGGATATCTGAGGAGGGAGCTGGGATTTATGTTTGTTAGATGTCGGAGGATACTGCTGAGTAAGCATGATCATTTTCTTGTGTCTGAGGACAGCCTGTTGAGAGTTCATTGTTCGGATGGGTTCTGATAGCAGTTCAGTGGATGAGTCCCTGGTAGGGTGCGAAACCCCCCCTTTTCGTTCCTTAGAGTGTGATTCGGATCGTTTAGTATGTCTGGTATGAGTGATCGGTAACTGATTGTTGGATTTTGTTTTGTGAGAATCAGAGGGGCAGTGAGTTATCAGGGTCTGTTATTTGAGGAGCGCATAACGTGGTGATATCTTGAGTGGACGGTCTGGCGGCGGGCCGGGCCACTAGAATTTCCAGACTTTGAAAGGTTAGAAAGGCGTATCTTAGCAACAGAGGGGTCGGTTTTGTTCCGAATTTGGGAGTTCCTGTTTGGATTCAGGTGTACCTAGAGAAAGATATCAGAGTGATATGAGATCCTTTCAGTGGTGCTTTCTGGGCTATTGAATTCAATTTATGTGTGGTTGAGGAGCGATTTTGAGGGCAAAATCTAATTCAAGTGGGGGAGAATTGTAACATCCGGAATTTCAAGTATGTTAGTGAACGGTTGAATTTTTGAAGTTTATGGAATGACTCGACGAGTTGGGAGTCCAACTCGCCGATTTGGGTTGGGTGTCGTGTGGGATTTAATGATTGGACTCGACGAGTCAGAGAGCTGACTCGCTGAGTAGGTGTTGGGCAAAGAAACCCTAATTTTCGGGGTTTGGGATCTATTTAAAGGCACTTATAGCCTCATTTGCGGCTACCCTTCCTTGAGAGAAAACCCTAAACGTGCATAGAGAGCCATGAGAGTCTTGGAAGCTAAAACTTGGAGTAGACTAGTGCATCTCTTGAGGAGAAGAGGAAATCATCCAACAAGGAAGCTAGAGAATCAGTGGATCTTGTGTAACTTCATGCAAGGGCTTGAGTAAGAGGTAAAATCTTGCACCTTTCTTCTTATTTTGCTTAGATCTTGTTGCTATCGAAGATTTGGGTTTCTTCCACCATTGTTGGGACTTTGAATGCATAAGGTTCCTTTTGAGGTCTAGATTTTAGATCTGGACTTTGTGAGGTCCAGAGAGTCCAAAGATTATAGGTTTATTTAGCCATATAAGAGTTATTGTGGTTAATCATCCTTGTTAGAGTTATATTGGCATTATGAGCCCTATATGCCATGTTTAAACGTAAAGCTTGCAGCTTTACATGACAATCGACCCTTAGGATGGTAGATCTAGTGTTTGGGGTGATGGATCTGCCTTAAATCGTTTGAATGAGGAGTCTGATCGAAGGGACTCGCCGAGTCCATGGCCTGACTCGACGAGTCTGTTACGGTTTGTACCGATAAGTTTGATCATGTGATAACTCGGCGAGTTGGGGGTCAACTCGACGAGCTGAGCTGGACTTCTGGAGACTTCTGTGGTAAAGAGGGGACTCGACGAGTTGCATGAGTGCACTCGACGAGTCAGGTCAAACATGGACTATTAACTTGAGTTTGACTTCTGTTGACTTTGGGGTTCTGGTCAACATGAGTGATAGAGACCATGGAGGGGTAAAATGGTCTTTTATCCACTTTAAAGGGTTAGAGAGAGAAAGAACAGCCTTTGGTTATTTGAGTCTTGAAAAAAGTATTAATTAGAGATATTTACCCTATCTGTTAGGCGGTGGCTAGTTCGAGATTCGAGTTCGAGGATATTTGCTTGCTTGTTTGCAAGGTGAGTCTTCTCACTATACTTTACATAGAATGGTAATTATGTGTGACCGGAAGGTCTTATATGGTTGTATGGGTGATGAGATGTATGTTATCTATGTGATATGTATATGCTATGTCCTGAGCTTGTAGAGTTTGGACCGGAAGGTCAACAGAGTTAGATGTATGTTATCTATGTGATACGTATATGCTATGTCCTGAGCTTGCAGAGTTTGGACCGGAAGGTCAACAGAGTATGGACCGGAAGGTCAACAAAGTATCGACCGGAAGGTCAACAGAGTAGGACCAGAAGGTCATCATGGGTAGGACCGGAAGGTCTACCAGAGTTGTGGGACCGGAAGGTCCCACTGAGACACATCAACCGGAAGGTCTTACCGAGTTATAGCATCGAGGGGCTAATATGTTGTATGTTGTATTTGGGGAACTCACTAAGCTTCGTGCTTACCGTGTTATGTGTTATGTGTTTCAGGTTTCTCAGGATCGCAGGAAGGCACCGGCTTGATTGTACACACCAGTGAAAGAGTTATGTTTTGAGGATCCTGGATTTTAATCAAACAATTATGGAGTTGTGATTTGTAAAGTAAATAAATGATATTTTCATGAAATGTGTTATGAGAATTCTGCGATTTTAAATGAAAATTTTGTTTGAAAATTTACGTCGTTACACCATGGGGCACAACTATCCATGCCCAAACTTCTAAGGCCCAAAAGCCTAAGTTTGCCACTCTGCATGCGTACACATGGCGTACCTGGCACGTACGCCCAACGTACGCTGGCCTTGACCCAAAGCGGGAAGTTGACCCAGTACGCGTAGCATACCAGGGTGTACGCCCGGCGAACCGGCCAACTTCCTTGGGATCCATTTGTGACTTAATCTATTAAGTCCTCACGTCCAGAATGTAGATCCGGTTCCTTTAAGACATCCTAATCCATAAAGTCACAAACTTTATGTGCTTGCATGCATGGTTGGGGGTCAAAACATGATTTTGGTCCTTAGCCAAACTTTGTGGCCATCAAACACTTGCATGGTTGTGGCTTAACCATCAAGGTCTGGTTTTTATGACTCTAAGTGCTTCTAAGAGCTCAAAAGGACAGCTCTTATGGCCTGAAACTATCAAGATTCAAGCAACCTCAACAATGGAGTCCAAAAGTGACATAAAACACCCCAAAATCAAATCTAAGCATGCAATGATAAAGTTTGAAGGTTTATACCTAAAATGAGTCAGAAATGGTGTTAATCTCCTGGATCTACAAGCTCCCTTTGAATCCTTGCTCCTTCTTCAAACTTCTTTCTCTTCCAAAACACCAAAACAACAGTAAAATGCTCTCAAGTGGCTACCACATCACAAGAACACACAAATATAGGTTAGGGTTTTTGTGGTGGCTGTCTAAGGGTAAGAGGGAGGCTGGACGAAAGGCATAAGGTCTTTTATATAGGGATCAAACCCTGAAATTTAGGGTTTTAGAATCTGCATATGTACGCTGCGTGTACCTTTTGGTACGTTGGGCGTACGTGCATGGCTTCCGCATTCCAATCTCTTGAGTACGCTGAGCGTATTTGGCATAGTACGCCCCACGTACGACACTTCTCAGCCCAATCATAAGGATCCAATGATCCAAGCCCAAACCAATTCCATTCGTTAACCTAATCATAATATAATTAGTACCTTATTAATCCCGGATGTTACATATCTGGAATGCTCCCAAGCCCTCAGTATGAGTCTGGCATGCCAATCAGCCCTCAACTTATATCTGGAATGCTCCCGGGTTTGTTAGTTACAACACAGAGCAGTATAACCTCAACCCAACACAATATGTCGACGTATACATAACAGATAAACATACAATCAGTCAACAGGCAAACAGGCAGATCTACATATCACTACCACATAGCAACATCCTATAACTAGGATACAGATCTAACAGATCACTATAGCATAGCAACATACGGTAAACCAGGATATCAATCCAAAGGAACAAAACAACCACACACAAAGCTCCAAAATGCTCTCAAGGTGGATTAGGGTTTGCAAAGACGTTTTAAGAGGATGGAGGTTAATGAAAGGAACCAAGGTTGAGAGTTAAATAAGAACAAATAGGGTCCAAACCCTAAATATTTGGACTTCACCCCGTATGCCTAGCGTACGTGGCTCCGCCCCACCAATCCAAAAGTGGCAATATTAGCCCCTCCCAGCCGCAAGTCTTACATTATAAGGACAAAAATGTAATAAATCTCAATATAAGGGTCAGAAGTGAAAGTACCTCAAAACAAGATGTTACAGAAACCATATACATATTCGTGAATATATTTTAGATATAAGTAAATACGTATTTAATGTATTGTGTAAAATGCTTAAAACTAACAACATTCACGTGGTAGTAATATGAAAAAATAAACAAAATATAAATTTTAACCAAAACACAATATACAATACCAAACGTTTTATGGCTTAGGGCTTACGTTTATGACATATTCCTTATTAGGGCTTATGTCTTTGAGTTAATGTAAGTTATATAACTAGTCACATATATGTCTACATCTCATGCATTGGATAGCATGTGAGATGACTATGAGAAGTCCGAACATTATGGATTATGAAATATGGATTATTGCTTGGGGCATAGGACTTAGGTATTATGCTTATGGATTATGGATATGGCTACCATTTTTGTATATATATGTATGTATATTTGAAAATGTATTTATGTATGTAAGTAATGCGTATATGTATGTATATGTGCATTCGTATGTGTATGTGTGTATGTATGTGTATAATATATATATATATATATATATATATATATATATATATATACATATATATATATATACATATATATATATATATATATATATGTGTGTGTATACATATATGTATAGTTATAGATGTGTATATGTATGTGTATGCATATTTGTATGAATGCGTACATGTATGTGTGTGTATGTATGTCCTAAGGCTTAAGTCTTAAGACCTAAGACATAAACCTTAAGTACTAAGCACTAAGCACTAAAACCTTAGCCCAATTCCATAAGCCTTAAGCCCTAGTCCCTAAGTCATAACCATAAACCATAAGGAAGTAGCCATAATCAATAAGTATTAAGCCATAATCAATAAGTATTAAGCCCCTAATCTCTAAATCGTGATTTCTAAACGATAAGCTCTAAAACATAAGCCATAAGCCTTAAGCTCTAAGTCGTCAGCCCTAAGGCCTAAGCGTTAAGGCTCATGGTTTGTGACTTAGGGCCTAGGGCCTAAGACATGTGGATTAGGGCTCATGGGGTAAAACATAATGGCTTAGGTTATAAACACATATGGGAGTTAATCGGGTCAACTCGATCGAGTTTTGGGTTAATCGGGTCGGGTTAGTCAGATTTTAAAAATTAAAAATTCACCCGAAACCTGACCCTATTAAGCTACGAGTTAGTCGGGTTATGGTCAATTAGGTTTCGGGTTAATAGATTCGGATTCGTCGGGTTAAACTAAAAAAAGGGCAATAAGTAGTTTTTAACGACAATCATCAAGTTTTTGTATGTGTGCATTTCATGGTATTCCATTTAATGGTGTGTTTAACATATAGATAATCATAATATGATAAGGTTCGGGTATTTTTGACACCTCTATAAGCAGTCGAGCCTTAACCCTAAATTATAAATCATAAACTCTAAACCCTAAATTCAAAAACCATAATTATTGACTAAAAATGAATTTAACTGATTAAAAAAACAGAGGAATTAACATGCATATTCTAAGAGTTGTCCTTGCTTTGCGGCCTTTACGTCCCGCATTTTAAATGGAACAAAAAAAACTCTAACCAATTAAACTACAAATAAATTTCATTTAATTTGTTTTATAACTTATTTTAATATATGAGCTATTTTAATTTTATAATGTTATTTTAACATATTTATAACTTTATAATCATTTAGTATTTAGTATTTCTTAAAATACTTTGTCACACCCCCAAACCAGAACGGTAGAAACGTTCGGGGGCGGAGAACTTCAGGTAAGTATCACAACACATGCAATATAGTAATCAAAGTACAAACAACCATTGCATTAATAAGTATAAGTTTTACATAAGTGTGTAAACATTACATATTCAAACACCAAAGTATGTACAGTAGAAGACAAGAGTCGTGGTACGGTACTAGGTAGTCTTCTCAAAAGCTTCGGGAGTGTACCTGTTTACTGGATTCCTGAGAATACAAGTTATTTGAAAAAAGTAGATCAGCATTTAAGCTGGTGAGTTCATAAGTATTTTAGTTCTGTTAAGTATACCCTAAGTTCTTTGGATAAGTTCACTGGTTCCTCCAGAAAATCCTATATTTCCTGAGGTGATAAACTGATAACCTCAATAGTTTCCCTTTGTAATTACTTAGTTTATACTAATTATATATAACCCAATATCGAATGGACAGTTAAATGGGTGTATCTGCCCCAAGCCCACAACCAAACAAGGAACAGGAAGTAAGGCGGAAGTCACACATTTCACTATCAATCGGATATTACTTATGTATAACTCTGATGTAAAAACTAAGGAATTATAGAATTAACCACTAAAGGTCTTTTATGTTATACTAGTTGACTAAGTTCCAATTTGTAAAAGTGGTTTAATCCCATAAACCGTTTCATTTGTAAAAGTGGTTTAATCCCATAAACCGTTTCCTTTGTAAAAGTGGTTTAATCCCAACCGTTTCCTTTGTAAAATTAGTTTAATTCCATAAACCGTTTTATTTGTAAAAGTGGTTTATTCCCATAAACCGTTTCATTTGTAAAAGTATTCTTAGTTATATCCGTTCCACAGTAAAAACATTAGTATTAACCCTGGAAAATATTATATTATCCATAATACTGCCTTGTGGTTTTAAATGTTCCAAAACCAGAAGTACAAGTATATTTACCATACTTGATTTCATGATACGTAGTTTTTTACTGTAAGTAAAAACTAACCGAAGGTATATTTGGTCAGGATGTAATTATATTTTCTTACTTTTTTTAAGAGAAGTATATTACTTAGTAATTCACTCGTTGTTTTATCCATGTGAGTTCTCTTAACCATACTAATATGACTGATATGCTTGTTGCGACGTTCTTAAGGCGTCAGAAATGATATGATATTTGACACCCTAGGCCTGCCGGCCAAACTGTAGCGAACAGTAAAGGTGCGGGATTGTCAGTCCCATATAGATCTATACACAAATTCACGCTCTCCCTACAAGAGATTCTGGTTAATAAGTCAGGACTTAAAGTCATACTTAGATAAGTACACCATGAAGAGTTTCACAAATTTATTGTTTCAACGAGATTTACGATGTATTATTACCCCGTGATTGCTAACCCTGGTACTCTGTATCGTACCTTTGTTAATGCAAACCCGGTATGATGTATTATTACCCCGTGATTGCTAACCCTGGTACTCTGTATAGTACCTTTGTTAATGCAAACCTGGTATGATGTATTATTACCCCGTGTTTGCTAACCCTGGTACTCTGTATTGTACCTTTGTTAATGGAAAGCCGGTATGATGTATTATTACTTCTTTAATATGTTGTTCATATATTAAAGGTATTATACATATCCTGGTATAGTTAAATGAATTGTTGGTAATTTCCTTGGAAAGTATACAGTCGTTAATCATACTCGTATATTTAGTTTTGAATCATAAATTATACCTATTATAATTTATATGTTCTATCTGATTAGCATGATTTCTCATGGATGAACATATTTGCTCAACATGATACAAAGGTAATGATACCGAATGAAGTAACATTTTATACTCATATATATATATATATATATATATATATATATATATATATATATATATATATATATATATATATATATAATTAAGAAGGAAACGACCTTCGGACAAATAACACAACCTTAATTCCACATCCAAACAAGGAAAAGGAAATAAGATAATTCATTAGTCCTAAGCCCTTCAAATCTTATTTATATATTTATACATATATAAACATGATTTTGGCATTTATAATTTGAAATAGTTTATAAAACCTTTTTCAAAGAATTTTAACGGAGTTTACATGACTTTAAAGATTTAACATGGCTTTAAGTCATTTTGGAAGTATTTGGTAATCCTTGAAAGCATAAGGAAACCCTTTGTGTGATTATTATCATATACAGTTATTAACATAATTTAATATTGTGTTAAACTTGTATTCCCCCTAAAAAGCATTTGAAAACCATTAAAAAGGTAAATTATAGGGGTATGAACTCACTTTGATAAGTGGTGATTTGGGCAGCGTTTCGTTTCTATAGATGATCTTTCTCGAAGAAACCGCGACTTTTTAAGTAAAAACCAGGCTTTATGCGGCAGCACTTCGACTGGAAAGAGGTTATCTTCTCGAGAATTCCGGGGCTCCGGGGCTTGCTTCGGGTTTTAGACACGATACCGGGGCCGTGGGGGGTCGTGAGAAAGTTTAGGGGGTGAAAAGGTGAAAATTGTGAAATTTGGGGGACGAGGGTTCGGCCGAAGGGTGAGTCATCGGACAGCTGGCGAGGGCGAAAGCGAGTCAGCAGACACGCGTCAGTCATGCGAAGGGGACACGGGTCCGAGGCTCGGTCGTGTTGGCTTCTGAGTGGACCGGACTTCGGTCCAATGGGGAGGTACTACGAGGGTCCGAGGGGTGTCCGAGGAGTGTCTCCTGCGAGGGTGTCCGAAGGTAAGTGGACCGCGGCTTTGGTCGAATCAGAAGGCGCCACGCGATACTGCGGTCCAATCAGAAGGTGACACGTGGAGGCCTCGCATGCGAGGTGACGTGGCCGAAGAGGGTCCATGCGAAAATTCCCGGTTTTCAACATTTCTTGATTTTCGTGCCAAAAACTTGTGAAATTCATAACTTTCGCATACAAGCTCCGTTTTTGGCGTTCTTTATATGCACGCGTAGGTAAAATTATACTCTACGACTTTCGTTTAGACTTCGTTGGCTAATTTTGAATTTATTTTTAATATTATTATTTTTAACAGACCGGGACAGTAAATCTGTTAAAAATTCATAACTTCTTCATCCGACATCCGTTTTCGTCAGTCTTTTTACCGTTGTACTACTTTTGATGACACCTTCGATTATCGTTTAAGTTGTGTCGGCTAAATATCGATCGATTTATATTTCGAATTTTTAGCTGTCTACTGCTAAACCGAAACTTAGAAAAATCATAACTTCCTCATACGAAGTCAGATTTTTACGTTCTTTTTATGAATGTTCTCGGTTTAATATATTCTACAACTTTCATTTAGATTGTTAAGGCTATAAAGCCTTTTATCGAAAATTCACTTTTTACACTGAACACTATTTTGCCGGTTTTGTCGCGGATTTTCGATTGATCGTAACTTCTTCGTTATAACTCGGATTTCAGTGTTCTTTATATTTTTGGAAACCTTGTTACAATCTCTACCACTTGGTTCATCCCAATTACGATTATTGATCAATTTATTTTTGACCTAAATTTGACTGGTGTCACATACTTCAACTCCCGAAATTCAATTTTTTCCCAAAAACTTGAATTTCCCCCCACCATCTAGGTTTACATATCCAAAAAGAGAAAAATAAACATTTTTTTATCCATGACAAGGCGTTTATTGAAACGAGAAGCATTGACATTCTCAATTGATTGAGTCTTGGTTAAAAGGCCCAAAGCCAATACAGTGCGCCAAAGAGGAACTGAGGAAGCGGGAGCATGATTACTAGCGTCAGGTACGTTAAAAAATCCATATTTCCAAGGGTCATCACCGATTTCCATGGAGACTTCAAATGCATCGCTTCCACCTCTCTAGACCCCAACAACAATTTCATGTATTCTTCTCTTTTTATGCGATTTATGATTCTTCTTCTTTATTTTCTGATATCTGAATCTTATTACTCCATGAAAGTTGAAAACATTGTCGCCTTAACCCTGGCACCAATTTCATTCAACTTCTTCATTATTCTTTCTAAAATTCAATAATACACCAGATGAGATTCTCAAATTTATTCTGAATCTGTGTATGTTTCGTTCTGAAAGACTAATTTATGAATCATAAATAGTAAATCTACTTCTTGTCAATGTCGAAGTCACGAATGTCGGCTTACTGGACTATGATATGTAGAAAGACCAGTTGGTGGCCCCTAGAAAATGCATGAAAGACCTGGAGGTGGCTTCCGGAAATTTTTATGCAAGACTAGGGTCTGGACCCTGACAGTTATATGTAGGATGCTAGTTGTCTTTGTGATACTTGCAGGGAGGTCGCTCTTGACACTTGTTTGTAAGACCCGGGTTTTGGCCCTCGACTTGCAATCAAATACCATGATACAGATCATGCCATAATGGAAATTATTAGACTATGGTTAACATATAACAATCTTTATTCTATGTGTGGTATGTGGTGTTTTGGGGAGCCCATTAAGCTTTCTGTTTATGGTTTTATGGTTATGGTTTCAGGTACTTCCGATTCTAAAGGGAAGAGCTCGACGTGACTACACAGCATCCCCCAGAGTTTCTACTTTGAATACTTACAATTTTTACTCTGATGATTTAAATGATGTAATCATTTTGATTGGTTTTGGAACAACTCATTTGTAAGGTTTATTGTTTTAAAAATGGCAATTTTAACTGATTTTTTGGGACGTTACATGGTTATTGAATGCATCCAATAAACCATGTTATATTTTTATTTAAAATCGCATTTTAACAATATTCTTTTATAAAATCCAAATTTTATATAATCGACGCGATCGAATTTTGAAGTTAATAACTACTTATGAATCTTGGTCACAATGCAATTATAATTCATAATTATATTTAACTATTTTAAAGTTTGCATCATGATGCGGGTCCAGTTCTCAGACAAGTAACTATGAATCTTGGTCACAACCACTTGCCTGCTTTCATTTAATGAGAGTCAATCAATCCAATTCATATCAGTATTAATTCATAATTGCTCCCAAAATTATGACCAACTATGAAATTTTAGCATAATAAGATTAATCATTGATTAAACATATTAATATCGAACACAACAAATATTAATGTTATGATCACATCCCAATATATCAAAATGTAAGTCCCGAATTCGCTTGATATATCAATCAGATCCGATTGATGGTGTGGAATCTCAATCAATCGGATGTTGTCAGATCAAAATAGAGAAGAAGGAGAAGAAGAATAATATGAATCTTGAATATATTGATGATATGAATGAAGTTCCTTACACAATATTCACTTTCTCTCTCTAGAACACACATTGAGTTTCATACACTTAAGCTCCTTTCTCTCTCTCTCTCTCTCTCTCTCTCTCTCTCTCTCTCTCTCTCTCTCTCTCTCTCTTTACATCTATTTATATGATGAACATGGGCCGTGAACAGGTTCACGGCCGTGAACCAGTTTACGGTCGTAAACACCCATTGGGCCGTAAACACTTTTCGGTCCTAGACGGAAAATTACAATTGCCTAGAAAAGCAAAGTATAAACCATATTTTTAGACCCAACAATCTCCCCCTTGGTTTATAGCTTTCTTTTCTTTGACCCAACAAGCTCCCCCTAAAATATAGCTGGCTTTTCTTGTCAATCTTCATTTGGAGCTTGGCTTCAGCTTTTTGTCTTCAATTTCTTTACGACTTCAAGATGAACTTAATGAATCTTCAATAAAGGACTTCATCTTGAGCAGTTGGGCATTTCTTCAAGATTTGACTTTGAACGCATGTTGGGTGTGGAGGCATCATGTAGAGATTCTTGAAAAATGGTGCTTTCAGCTTGAGAATCTTCAGAGATAACAACAGAGAGAGCAAATCTTCTGGATCACTTCAGCAGGTTCAAAGATAGCAGCAAATTGATTGACGAGGCTTCAATGCAATCTGTCACATAATCTTCAAGTACAGCTTCACCTTGCTTCTGGGGTTGAAAGATTGAATGTTGAAAGAATAATATTCATTTCTTGTTCCTTCGAATGAATATTCTTCGATGATCACGGATGAAGCCATGGCTCAAATATTCTCGATACAGTCTCCATGAGTGTCATCTAAAACTGAATTCACTTTTCAAAACAAAGAAAAATTTGAGATAAAAACAAACTCAGCACACAATATTTTTGGATTTTTTTCATATTTTCTGGAAAAAATAAAATAGAAACAAAAATATTTTTGGATTTTTGGATTTTTCTGAAAAAATAAAACAGAAATAACACTATTTTTGGATTTTTGGTTTTCTGATTTTTGTTTGGTTTTAAAATTTTTTAATTCTCCCCCTAAACTTGTGCATAGAGGAAAACTATGAACAAATTTAATAAAAACAAAAATATTTGGGATCAAAGTTGTCAAGCAATTCAATATCGTTTATCAGCACACGTCTACATGTTTAGATCTGGTCAATCACCGGTATTGTGATCCACTTAAACACAAAGGATGTTGACAAATTGGACATGTTATAAGTGACAAGACAGTGACATGTTCGAATGTGACGTACTCCATTGAAAGTAATACAATCTCGAGGATATAATTATGTGCGTCGAATGTCTACGAAATGTCATTTAATATTTTGATTTTTTTAATTTTTTATTTATATAAAAATTAATAAAAATGAACTTAGTTGTCACTTTTTTTTAACCTTTTGATTTTTTTATTTATTTTTAATTTTTTTATACTTTTTTTTAACTAAATACAGGTTTGAGTTATTTTTCTTTTTTTTAATGTTTAACAATTATAAAGTTTTCAAATCATAAGATACTAAGCATAATAATATTTTTTTTAACATAATATTTTTGGATCTTTTCATTTTTGATCATAAAAGTTTGGATCATATCATTTTAAATCATAGTAATTTTGATCATTTTATTTTTGAATAATATCACTTTGTATCGTAATCTATTAAATTAAAACAAGTTTTTGTTGATAACAAATTTTAGCTTATTATATTTTTTGAATCATTTAATTATTGATTACAAAAAATATTGGTTAGGTTGTTGTACCCTGGGAACAAACGGCAAATATGTTTAAGGGAATCTTGTCAAACACGAGCCTTAGTCACTCGATATTATTATTTACTACTACCTTAAACGAAGATACAAGACAGATGAGAGATCCTTGAGAGTTGATCCCTTCGCCCATGCAGTTAACTAGTCGACATAGTGATAGTGAGAAATATAAAGACATATAGATAAAAAAGATATAATTCAATAATTAGTAATCGATATTCTTGAGTTATACATTCAATTTGGGGATAACATCATGCACATCTTTTTTGACTTTAAGCAATCCAAATTATAGATTTGAAAATCGTTGCAGCGTCTCAAGCGTGTCTGATTATCAACTAAATCCTATAAAGGGTCAAAGATCTCATCGTCTTCTATGCATTGTTGATTTTTCGTTTTACCGCCTTGAATTTAGGTTGCCGCAAAGCATCTCTGACCATTCCATTCTCAAAGATATCCTCGTCTTCTAGTATGGTCTTCTAGTACGCCATGGCATGGGTCGGTCCTGATAATAGCCAACTTTTTAATATGTACTTTGCTTTTTAATGGTTGTAATAATTAGTTTATTTTGTTGTTCATGTTATCGTTATTTATTTATTTTGTAATTAAAGTTCATTCAAAATTAAGGTTCATGTTTTTTAATGGTTAATTACTTTATTTGTAACTATATATCTTTCAAAATTTGCGAGACCATGCTACTTGGGTCATGGTACAAGTATCACCCGACCATTTTATAGAAAATTGGCCCATATTCCGTCTATGTTGAATCCTAAATATTACACTCATATCTCAACAATGAAACAACAATTTATTTGGTTTTCTCTAACTAAAGGTTGATCACAATATTACATGCTATATTTTAATTATCATTCTCATAGTAACAAGAAATTAATGTTATTCTCTTATGAATTCCTGAATAATAGAAGGAATCCTAATTAACCAAAAAAAACTATTTTACTTTAGTTAAAAAATTGAAGAATTCATATGTTACTATTTTGATACTTTTATTTACCTCTAACCATTAGATAAGGAATATAAAACAATAGTTAGATCTTATAGTGTATGAAATTCACTAGCTATATCCTTGTGTGGGACTACATTACATTGATTCTTCAAAATCAAAAGAAACGGTATTCAAGATTCATTTATCTGCATCATCAAGAGGCCATATATTTGCATTGTAATTACGATATGGCTGTGGGATAGGGTGATCAGAGCAGTATCTTCGTGACGTACGAGTCCACCATGTAATGATTCGAACCAGTTTGCACATTGAGTTGGGTTTTCGGATCTTCAGCATCATCATCTTGAGACACCCCCATACATTGTTTTATATAACTGTCCATACTCTCCGAGCTCCATTCAACTTCAACAGGAGCGGATATTGTTGTCTCGCAACTATCACGAAAATGAGAATCTTCAGCATCATGATTTGATAGGAACACGACGCCAAGTATGATAATGCAACGGTACCTTTGATCCCACCAAATTTGAGATCAGTCTGACAAACATTTGCCCGTTGTCCCCCACAAATCGGTACGTCTGCCCGGAGATATCAATTCGCAAATCCAAAGGATTACACTTGTTGTTTTCATACTCTTCGTACAAATTTAAGTTTCTCCCTTTGCCACATATATATATACCAAACAAACAACACAATTATATAATCAAAAGAGGATCAATTTCAATTTCAACACAATTCTATATATACATATAATTTCAATTTCAATAAAAATTAGAAAAAAAAAAAAAAAACTAACCTGTGTTTTGTTCTTGTGTGATGAACGAATTTTGGCTAGTCAAAGAAGCTGGTAATCCTCCGGTGGTGGCTGGTGGTGGCCACAGGCGGCAATATAAAATCAGAAAAAAAAAAGCAATATGAACGAAATAGGGGTAGAAAACGGACTAGTGAACAACTCCCTTGGTGGCTAGAACGAGGTCGTCGGCGAACAACTCGCCGGTGGGAAGGTTGAGGCAGGAAAACGGGCGGTGGTGCTTCACCACCGGTTAACTACCCTACACACCAAAAAACCACAAATTTGTGGTAAAAATCATTACCAAACAACAATAAAAAACGAAATAGGTGTAGAAACAACCTTGGATAGGGTTAATCGCCGGTGATTTGAGTTAGGATGCAATTTTCGTCACAGGAGGAAGAAAGAACAGTCGCTGTGTGCAAATGAAGGACGCCTGCATATCTTTTTTAGGGTAAACCCCTATGCCGACGACATGTCGTCGGTATAGGGTCCACATAAACGACGACGTTGCGTTTTTTGCTGAAATAAATATATATATATATATATATATATATATATATATATATATATATATATATATATATATATATATATATATATATATATATATATATATATTCATATATATATATATATATATATATATATATATAAATTAAAAAAACCTGTGCCGACGACTTGTCGTCGCGATAGCCTTCCCCAAAACTACGTCGTTCTGTTTTTCTGGCAGATGGAATAAAAATAAATGGAAAATAGATTTTTTGATACCTATACCGACGACATGTGAACATTTTTGTCGTTCCCGCCAGACTTGTGGCGACGACTTGTCGTCGGCACAGATATCGCGGTCAAAGGAAATTGGTCAAAGGTTCCAAAAGATATGGCGACGACATGTCGTCGGGATCGGGTGACCTGTAGCGACGACTCTTGTCGTCGGGATAGATGTTGTCGGCATAGCTTAGTATTCTTGTAGTGTCAGTATCATCTTGAGGCACCTCCATGGATTGTTCTATAAAACTGTCCAGACTCTCCGAGCTCAATTCACCTTCAACAGGAGCGAATATCTTCGTTACCTCGTAACCATGATCAGGAAAATGAAAATCGTCTGCAGCATCATTACCTTGAGCGGATTGATCCCAAACATTTTGCACGTCGAGTATGGTTGGCGCATCTTCATAAGAACTTTGAACGAAGACCAGTGGGTAGCCATTGCAATCAAGTGGTTCCATAGAAGAAGAATTCAAAGCACCATTTGAAAACAGAAAATCGTCGCATGCATTAGTCGATGAAAGCCTATTCTTGTGATAACATGACTCCCTTATTTGCACTGGTTGTATTGAATTCAAACCATGCTCACTAATAGGCGTTTTGTAGGCACCGTCATCTAGTGGTTGTGAGGAGGAAGCAGCTGGTCCAATATTAGAAACATAATTTGAAGCACTATGATCATAAATCTGACAACCGTTGCTTGCATTCGAAGTAAACTGATTCTGATAGCACGGTGGTGGTGCTTGTATCAAATAACTCCAACCTTGAAAGGTAGTAATCAGTTGCATTGGAATCGGATAGGGGCTGGAGTTCATTCTGATTTGGCCAACGGTGTTGCCATTGTTAACCTGTCCTCTCCTATCAAACTGATCGTGGGCAGCTGCCACCATCTGATCAACACAGGTATCTGAATAGATATTAGTTTCTTGAACGTCAACTTGTTGGGGTTGGTGATTTGAAAAGCTGATTTCATTATTTTCTAATACTCTTCGTCTCTTGGGCAAAGATATGTTGGGTTCTTCCATCACCTCCTTTGGATTCCTAACTTCTTGATCCGCCTCACGATCTCTTTTAGCAGTTCGTACCTTCTTGTAAATCTTGCACAGCACCCACTCGTTCAACTACGTACAAGAAGACCAGATATTACTTAAGCGTACAACATTGAGGATTATAGCAATCTTACTTATAATTTATGTAATAATAACAACAGTATTTCTGACAATTAATTTCTACATACCTTGTCTCCGTTTTCAAAAGAAAGATTATTGGGTCCGTTGGTTGTATATTCATGCATTAGCCACATAGTTTTGTCATCATTCTGATCAAAAAACGCAAGAGTTCCCTTGTAGCCAACCATTTCTCCAGACGTGGCATCATACACCGGCTTTTGTATTTGAGTAGTCTTCCAGTACCCATGTTTTCCGAGTACACCTCTGTTAGGTCGATTACCTCTTGGGTACTTTCGATCCCGAGAAGTCAGAAAATACCATTTATTCTCGTGGGACCGATATGTTTCTGCATGCAACCAATTAAAACACATGATATGATATATATATATATATATATATATATATATATATATTAGCATCAAATCATTCAAGAAAGAAAGCATCATTCAAGATTAATGTATCTTTACGTACTAAACACAAGTATTAACTACTTAGAATCAGAACTAACTCAAGAAAGAAACCATTATTATTCATTCAACAAGACTCATGCATGTATCCTTTATTAATTAGTTGATAACTAACCTGCGAGTTCTTCCGGCATGTGGTTGTAAATGTTGACCTCGTGTAACCGGCACTTGGGGGGCTCTCTTGATTCGATCTTGGCATTCAGGCAGTCTACGATGAGCTCTGAATCCGTGGGACAGAATCGATAGTAGGAGGGAAGCTGATCAGCAAAATCCATGGCAACTTGCTTACCTCGGTTACAATATGGCATGATTTCTTGGTCGACGACCATTGAATTTTTTGAGATCGATGGAATTGAGCACAAGTACTAGTGTCAAACTCAGAATGAAGTCGATGAGTATGAGTAGTGGGCAAGTCTATTTATATAATGGTGTCAAGGGGAAAAAAAAAGGAAAGGTATATCCTCTGTTGATTGACCCGAAAGGTTCGCTATTTGAATGAAATCTAATGGGGATTTCGGTTTATTCAGTTAAACTTGCCTATTTTTTGGATAGGGTTTTGCAAAAAAATAAAAAATAATAAAATAATAATAAAAAATTAAATAAATAAATATTTAATCAGTCTAACTTTCTTTATTTTTGAAATTCAATCTATGTTAAAGTTTATCATATTTGCAGAATATGTAAAAAGATTAAAGATATAGAAAATTACCATTATAGTTTTTTATTTCCAATGTTTTCCACAAATTAATAGCCAAGAAATGAAAAAGAACAAAAATAGCAATAAGTCTCACACATAATACACGTCATTTATAATTGTGTTCTTCAATTCAACTTCTACTTTCAACTTCACACTTCGTTGACCTATTCGGGATACTATTTCCTAATCGTATAGTATGTGAAAACAATTCATTCAATCGGTTCGGTTTATGGTTTCTTCGGTTTCATCGAATCGGTTTTCTCGGTTTTCAATTTTTTTGGTCGAATTCGAAAACCGAACCAAATCGAATTCAAATTATCTTGATCAAACCGAAATTCAAATTCTAATTCGGTTTGGTTCGGTTTGAAAATCGAGGAAACCAAATATTACCTTAAAAAATAATTAGTGTTGCAATTTTCCAAACATAAATTACAATGCTTTTAACATAGAAAACTAAAGTTGCAAACATTAAGATCTAAAGTTTCATACAAAAAGATCCAAAGTTTCATATGTAAAATGATAAAATGGTACTAGTACTAGCTAGAAACATAAAGTTTAAACTGATCAAGGATTTGTTCTCTCCTACGAACAATTTTTTGGTAAAATCTCGTCTAATAACTAATAATCAGTTAAGTTTCTATTACAATATGGAACAAAAAGGACAATATAGAGGATGTGTGGAAAGAGTTGTGATACCTGTCTCGATCCAGGGAAAATACAGGATCTAAAGTAGTATCCCAATCCTAAGGATCCATAGGATTAATTGTGGATCCAACCAACACAAAAATAGAAAGATTTGAGTTGTTTAGTCTTCGAGTTTTTAGTTGAAATTTTCAGTTAAACCCTACATTGGTAAAATAGTAAATAGGCTAAAATGATATTTACTTTATAATTAGTATTTTTATATAATATACAAATATATCATATATTTTTAAATTAATTAATTTATTAAATTCAATTTTTTCGGTTTGGTTTGGTTTAAACTTCATGAGACCGAAACTCGAACCAAAAACCAAGTTCACTATTCGGTTTGATCTCGGACCAAACCAAAAACCGAATTCGAATATGGTTTGTTCTGAAATCGATTTCGATTCGATATGGTTTTCAGGTTTTCCGATTCCGGAAAACCCGAAAACCAGATCGAATCGAAATCGATTTTATACCAAAGGAATTGCCATGCTAGATGATATGAAGCTTTAGATAACTTAGATCAACTTGTAGAATGCTACATTGAGTGCTTATAAGGTGAGTAATGGAAGTAAGACTAGTGTATGGACGGTCTAAAGCAATGGATCAAAACCTCCTAGGTGGTGAATTCAATGTCGGTTTTGTATGATGTGGGTATAATAGTATAGGGTCGGTACAATTATAAACACATGATACATGTGCGAACTTGGTAGAAGCATGAAAGGGTTTTGTGAAATATGGTAAGGATTCGGGTGAGTTGGGGTCTTAATGAACGTGTGCCTTGTATTAAATAAGAGTCATGAAGGAATTTAATACATGTTAATGGATAATCAAAAATTTTGACAGCTTTGACTTTTCTGTCAAAGTCAAACATCTAGTATGAAAATGAGGAATTATTTGGGATACAATTGATATATGGTTGAAATTGAGTTTATACCCTTTTAGTATCATTGGTAATGAGTTAGAAATGCCAAGGGATGATTTGAATTGAGCTATTTAAATTGTTAACAAACATTTAGCTCAAAAGGGGCATGGTTGACTTTTCGAAAAAGTCTAAGATATGATAAGAACTGGAACGCCAAAGTCATGATTAAGAAATTTAGTTGGAGTTGGTAATTGGGGACGAGCTTATCTTACAACATAATGGTGATAACTTCAAGTTACAAGTAAGTTGATTGAGAAAGGAAAGAATGGAATCATAAATTTCATCCTTAGATGAAAGATAATGATTTGATGTGATTGTTGACACGAGAACGCAAGCCAATGGCTAAGTTGGCAAAAGGGTGATATGATGACGAAAACGAAATGGTGCAAGAAAGTGCGACCGAGAGGGCATGGGAAGGAGATCGATACTGTCGACAAAATAATATCTTTTGGGATCCTAAGGAGTTGGCGACTAGATGACAACATTATCAAGTGTCAAATGTGATGGTAGATGTGGAAGAAAGATGTCATTGTGACACAAGGACACTAGTAAAAGACAATAGATGGTGTATTTACCTAATGCACCGGGCTGGAAAGTGAAGTCATCACAGGGAAATAAGAATACTGAAAGACATATGAAGGTATTTCTCAAGCCTGAAAGAAAGATAACCAATATGAATACCATCTCGAAGCATGAACATAATGGAAACTAAAAGTGACAATGATAAGTCCACGAGAGTACCTTACAGTAGGGTAGTAGACTATCTTGATGAACAGTTTAATGGGAGGAACTTTGTAATCTCTTCTTACAAGTTCTGCGATTTGTGATAAAAAGTTAAGTTTTTGCAGAGAACATGATGAGGGTGACATAAGAAATAAGACTCTAAGGTGTGATAGCTTGATGATGAAGGAGCAGTATCTGGAAGGTGTTATGTGATCGATAAAGTAGGAAGATGATTTCACATGATGGAATATAAAAGAATGCAAGTTGAACATCACGGATTTGATAGTACTAACAATGTATGGACAAGAATAAACACATGAAGTTTTTTGAAAAAGGATTGTCAAGAAGATGATAATAAGTAGAGAATTTTTTTTGAAATTTCCATGAATGTCAATGACATGAGTTGCTACTATGTATGAATTATCGGGTGATTTGGACCTTAAAAGAAATGTCGTCATTTCTTTTAAGGGATAGATGGTAAGAAGGATACGAAAGTGTGATGATGTGATGTTACAAGAGCTCATAGTACTCGGGGTGAGTAATAACAACATGTGGTGCTTGGAATTATGGGTGACAAATGAACCAAGGATACAATATATAGAGCTTCCAAGTTCTGCAAACTGATAACACGGACCGGACACACTCAAGTACAATTTAAGTACTAATTTTGTGTATTACTACTAATCTTGATTTGACAAACAAACAGAGAATGGAAAAAACTTGTGACAATGGGATCTTCTATTATGAATTCATATAGGAGATAAAACTTTGACTCATATCATTATAGCACGTGACAGTGACTGAAGGATGCAAAAATCTATTGATATAAAATTTAGTTGTGTAATCACACGTAAGGGACAAGAAATAGAAAGGAGTAAAGTATGATGATACTTGAGAAGCTAAGCTGACGAAGTGTAGAATGGAAGAGTCAAGTACTCGAGGAGCAAAATTTAAAAGACACATGAACGATGAAATTATGAGAGGAGCCAAATGCGATCAATAGTGAAACGCAAAATATGGAATTTGGGGTCCATAAGGAGTAAATGTGAGGCAACAGTTCTTGTGAGGGGATAAAGAAACACCTTTCTATATGATGAGGATAATCTTGTGATTTACACCTTAAAAGAAATGCATTCATTTCTTTTAAGGGGTAGATAGTTGGGAAGAATTAAGTTACAAGCAACGAGATCATTCTGACCCAACCATATTTTGAAAGTTGACTTGAAGCAGTTCAATGTGATTTAGATCTTCTAGTAATTTTATATTTAGGCTTGCAGGCATAAGAAATGTGTTAACTCATGAAATGAGACTTTGGGTTTGACACAATAGTTAAAGTGAATGAAAGATGATATGGACAACGTGGGAAACCGGCATGAACTTGGATGGTATGGTATTTGTTGGTACAAAAGTATAAGCTTCATAATGATATCTATGACTGGGTTATCTTGTAGATAACATGGAAGGAAAGCATCGTTAGTATGAAATCCATCAACGGGTTAACTGCGATTATAGAAATAGAAATGAAACCATATGTGTGCCATAGTGTGTTTTGGCATGTATTTGATATAAGATGTTAGTGTGTAGAACTTTAAAATCTTGTTTAGAGAGGCATTCAGGACAAGTTGAAGGTAATATGTTAAGTTTGAGACTTTAATGTCAGAGAAGTCAGAAAGGACAAGATGAAAAGATATTTCGAAAAAGCTAAGCTTTGGTAACGATTTACTAATGGAATTAGTAGAGAACGGAATATTGGTGAGATGCTTCAGCACGAAGCGACATGTTTAGGCAAATTGGTACCTAGGTAAAGAAATAGACAAATGTTGGCATAAGGTTGGATAACCTTATTGCATGATGTTGTTAAAAGTTCAAAAAGGGGATAAAAGGGGTAAAAGTGTCCAAGAGGGTTAATATCCTTAATATTTCTATTATTGATTATGATGTTGATTACAATTGTAACAAATGATCTAAGTGATGTCACCATCAAGAAATTGAAAGTGATTGGATGAAATTCTAATGAGATGGCCCACAAAGTAATTCCGAGGACGAAATCCTTTTAAATGGTAGATAATTGTAACATCCTAAAAATTTAAGGCTATGTTCTTAAATTATTAAATTAGTAAATGAAAAAAAAATGATTTATATAAATAAATCATCAAGGAATAATCTATCATTAGTTGTATGAAATTTAGAAAGTTAGAAGTGGAAATAGAAAAACTTCAAAAATTAAGTGACCAAAAGTGCCAATTTGGCAAAGTATGTTTGATAAAGGGTTGAATTAACTAATGGAAGTGACTACAAAAGTTATGTAATGGATGGAGAGAGACTTAGGATGTATATTCTCAAAAAAAAAGTCACATATATTGGAAGAATGGACCATTTTTGACAAACATGTGAAATTTGAGGGACTAAATGTGAAAGAGAGAGAAATAAGATGAACACTCTCCTTAATTCTCTTTCAGATACGTATGAAGCATTCTAGAGAGCTTCTAATGGCGATTCTTCTTCTACCTCCCATCTAGGGTATGATTCAAGTGGTGAATTACGCAACCAAGCAAAGGAGAGAAGGATTCAAGGCTTGCAAGATAAAAATCTCATCCTCATTTAGCTTAAAATTCGCATTTGATGAAGGGGATGAACCTAAATGTCTAAATTGGTTTGATTCATTTATTAGGGTTTTGGTTTCTAACCTTCCTTGATTTGTTTTGATGATCCTAATCTCAATCCAATCACCCCATTGATGTATTTGAGGATTTAGGTGAAAACCCTCATGAACCCTAGAAATTCAAATCATGAATTTCATGTTTATATGTTAGATTGGAATGGATTCAATGACCTAGATGTTGTTTGAAGGCAATGAATCCAAGTGGAATTCTCAAACACATCTATGATGGTAGATTCATGTATAAGCTTGGATTGAAATGGTTTTGGGGACAATATGATGAAACCAATGGAGCCCTTTGTAGGTAAGAGATTTATGGGTAAAGGAAGTTCATAATTATGAATGGATACTCTTGGAATGATTTGAAATCAAAACATACGATGTTGCTTGATTCCTAGATTGATATATTGAATAATTAGTCATAAGGGTAATTTGGGAAATATAGGGATAACTATATGTCGATTGACATATAAGAAGTGAATGACATTCATGAACATGAATCGACACTCTAGATATGTTATTGGAAACATAAACATGAAGGAATGTTAGCAAAAATGCATCTCTAGTTATTGTTATGACCTAAGGGCAATTTTGGAACATGGAATGGAATTGAGAATTCCATAGTTAGATTGGGCATTTTCAATGAGATTAATGAGGGTTTTATGTGCTTGACAACATTTATTTGAGTGTTCAATAAGTTGGGAACAAGCATTGTGAGCTTTGGAATGTTCAAGTGAAAAATGGGCTAGTTTACTCTTCTTCTAAACACTTTAGGATCATCATGATCTTAAGGTTTCAATGAACACTTAATGGATTAAGTGGAGTGTTTTAAGATGATAAAACACCTCCTAAACATGTGTGAGAACTTATACAAATGGTACAAAGTGATTTGGAAAAGAGTCTTCAAAAACTATGCAAAGTATAGTGTTATTTTGAGAAAAAACTAGTTTTGTGTGTGTACAGACAGGGAAACACGACCCGTGTTAATTCAAGATTAATTGACACGGCCCGTGTAATCCCCTGACTTGGAGATTTTCTTGTTTTTTCATAACGTTTGCATACGGACTTGGATTTACGCACGGTTTTCTCCTACATTCATATTTTTGCATAAGGAATGATTTGAAACAATAAAATTATGTAATGGAAGCTATGAGGGGTATTTTGGTCATTTTAATGACTTATGTCCATATATGGTGTAGGTAGTGTTTGAAGAGGATTGATCTAGGAAAGGAACAAGAAGAACATTAGCTAACCTACGTGTGATTGAGGTGAGTACGTGTTGGCATTTTCCCACTTTGGGGTACATGGAAAAAATGATTTTATGATAATGAAACACTAATGTTGATATATGAAATATTTTTAAATGAAAGTGTCAAATGTTTTTGGAAAGGATAATTTGAAAGAATGCCATGAAGGCGAGAATGTTTTTAAAAGTAAATAATGTTTTCGAAGATCGAATATTTTGAAAAGGTGTTTGAAATTTTTTGAAATATAAATGCTTTACTTTTGAAATGAGTATTTTGATACTAACATATGAAATGTGTAAAGCTTGGAAAGTAATGACAAGAAATGGAAAGAAAAGAAAATTAATGACAATAATCAGAAAGTAATGAAAAGAAAACTGCCCGGGGCATGATACCTCATAAGAGGCACTAGAGGAATCTATCGGGGTGGCGCATCCCCTTCGCGAGATAGATGTCCTAATGGAAATGATTCCTTGGTGGATTTATTTGTTCTTTCCACCTTGGTCTAGACTTGGGAGTGGTTCCTTTATTGAACGTAGACCCTAAGTATAAAAATGGAAACGGTTTAATACCAGAATTTGCCCTTAATGATAAAATAAAATGGAATATGGAATTATGTCTTTTGAAATGAAATGATAAGATATGAAGTGAAATGAATTGATATTTATGATCTGTACGAATCGAGTTTTCCTTGAAAATGCTTGAAACTGATTTATGGTCTAAAACTATGTTTTGCAAAGATAAAACGTTTTTGATGAAAAAGTGATAAATGTTCTGGCTCACAAACCCACATAGCTCACGAGACATTTTTGTCTTACGTATCTCTTTTTAATGTCATGTATTCCAGGTTGCAATTAAGGACAAAATTGATAGATGGAAGTTAGAAGATTAAGAGATAGAGAATGGAGTGGAACTTATTAAGTTCCATAGTTAATGTTATTGATGTAGTTCGTATTTGCTGGCTATGGTTGTATGATGCTTAATGATAATACCCAATGTTTTAACTGTAATTGTTTTTTTGGGACCGGTTTTATGTTAAATGGGAGTTAATACCCAAATGTTTTTATAACTATAGCATTTGAAATTTTTTAAAAAATTTGGGGTGTTACAATGATATTCACTTGCAACGAGTATTGGAGCTCTATTAGAACCTCCAACACTATTAGATATATTCAAAGAGTAATCTTGTGTCATATTTCCTTAAATTTTGAAAAAGATGAGCTAAGTGGTATAGCAGGCTTTTTAAATCAGAGTTTTTCTTTTTGAAAACGAGTTCGGTTAAAGAACATTTAAAAGGCAACCACTATGGCTTTGATACCAATTGTTGAGAACAGATTTTGACTTTTGATTAATATTTGAGATACATGTAGAATAAGCTAATCTTTAATGGATCTTTTAATGAAGCTCAACAATAACTGCAATGTAGAATAATAAGGGAGTGATATAGCAATAAGTTATCTTAAGATATAAAAAAAGTAAATAAAACTTAGTTGAATCGTAAGAAGGCTTGCAATCAAGACCAGGTTTGTAAATGATGAACAACTAATGATAAAAGACAATTTGAGAAAGAGACTTTTGTATTTCAGTATATCGATTACACATAAGAAAGATAATGGAAGTAGAGATCTGTCTAGATTGATCAACGTGATCATCTATTTAAAGACCAAAAACAATACATGTTTAAAATATAACATAAGAGTAGCTTGGGCGGCCTTACTGCCCATGTAGATGACATTTTGGATAGTCTTCTAAGAAATGTCAGCACAAAGCTAATCATTCTACTATCTGTGAAAAGACAACAAAGCAATCTTTATACTCTAGTAAACTCCTCCTCATTGGTATGGCTCAAAAACATACAAGGCTCTTCGCTAAGCCTTAACTCCTCTCCGGTTCCTTTGAATCATCAGGTATGTAATATGGTTAACACACTTTAGTTGTCAATGGTAACTTTATGCCTTAACACAAAGCGGTTCAAGCCCGCTGTTTCACGATTAGGAAGACAGAGGGGTTGCACTTGTGTCAAGTGTGGTAAGGCACATGAGGGCGCATGCCGATCAGCTACCAAGTTCCATAAATGTAGCAAGGAGGGGCATCTCCCGAGGAAATTTCATCAGCAGGCTCATCTATCGGGTACTCTCATTTGTTATTACTATGATCTGGTTGGCCATGTGAAGGCCAGCTATCTTTTGCTCGTTGTGATACCGGTACAAGCTCGAGCCCCAACTACCTTGAGGATTATATATGGACGACAGGGGAGAGCTGAGGCCTTGAAGGCGAGGAGTCATGCTTTTCAGATCACAGTGGAGGAGGCAAGGGTAGTTCCAGACGACGTTACCGGTATGTATTCATTTATTTTATGCTCAACTGTTATTATGTATGCTTATGATTGTATTTCTGCTAGGTACATTAATAGTGAGTTCCTTGCCTTCTCTTGTGCTTTTTGACTCGGGCGCGAGTCCTTGTTTCGTGTCTTACTCCTTCAGTAGGACTTTTGATATGACTCTTGGGGATATGGAGTGCATGTTGCAAGTTTTCATCGCCAACGAGCATGGGATTTCTGCATCGAGCTTTTTTCGGGATTGTATCTTGGAGATATTTTATGTTCCTTATCCAATCGATTTGATTCCCATCCCTATGATGGATGTGTGTGTTATAGAATGGATAGACTGGTTGAGTAGATTTGGAGCCATGATCGACTATGAGAGGTAGCGAGTGATTATTCGTACCCCAGTTAGGGGAGAACTAACTATTTATGTCAAGAGTACTAGGGTTGGACTGGCTTTTTGTTTAGCCGCCAGGGCTCGACAATATATTCAACATGGATGTTTCGAGTTATCTCGCTTATGTGATTGACACTCAGGTTATGGGGAGGGAGAGTTTCAGTTTCGAATGTGCCTGTAGTCAGGGAGTTTCCAGATGTATTCACAAAGGATTTACCCGGTGTGCCTCCTGTGAGGTAGGTTGAGTTCAGGATTGATTTGGTTCTTAGCGCAGCCCTGATTACTAAGACGTCGTACTGTTTCGCATCACCATAGATGCAGGAGTTTTCCTCTCATTTTTAAGAAGTTGTTAGGCAAGCAGATTATCAAACCGAGTAGTTCATCCTGGGTAGCACTGATCCTGTTTGTAAAGAAGAAGGATTGATCTCATCGTATGAGTATAGATTATCAGGAGTTTAACAAGTTAACGGTGAAGAACTGTTACCCACTTCCACAGATTGATGATCTCTTCGATCAGCTACAGGGTGCATCTTGGTTCTCTAAGATCAATTTGAGGTCAGGGTATTATTAGATGAGAGTCAGAGAAGAGAACGTAGAGCAGACAGTGTTTTAAACTCGTTATGGTCATTACGAGTTTGTGGTGGTGCCGTTTGGCCTCACCAATGCACCGGCGGCATTTATGGATTTGATGAACCAAATATGCAGGCTAATGCTCCATTGTTCGATCATTGTTTTTATCGATGATATCCTGGTCTATTCCAAGACTAGGGAGCAACATGAGGAGCACCTTCGAGAGCTGCTAGGAGTTTTGAGAAGGCAGAGGCTTTATGGAAAGTTCTCAAAGTGTGAGTTTTGGTTACGATAGGTCCTGCTCTTGGGAATCATCGATAACCAGGACAGGATTCTGGTCGAACCGGCCAAGATTGAGGCAGTTATGTAGTGGGAGGTTCCTAAGTCTCCTTCAGAGATCAAGAGTTTTCTAGGTTTAGCAGGGTGTTATTAAAAGGAAGGGCATGGATTTTCATTGGGGGCTTGACCAGCAGGCTACGTTTGAGACGTTGAGACAGATATTATATGAGGCCCAGGTGTTGACCCTCCCGGAGGGCGTAGAGGATTTTGTTGTTTAATGCGATGTTTCTATCACGAGTTTGGGGGCAGTACTCATGCATCAAATGAGAGTTGGGGCGGTAGTGTTATTTGGTAACACTATCTATATAACGTTCGATATACCATCTACACAGATCACAGGAGTCGGAGATATCTGATGGATCAGCTGAATCAGAATATGAGGCAGCGAAGAATGCTTGACGTGGTCAAGGATTATGATTGGGAGATTTTGTATCATCCTGGGAAAGAGAATGTGGTCGCTGATGCATTGAGCCCCAAGGTAGCTAGTACTTTTGTTAGGGGTCTATGTATCAGGATTTCTATCAATTCGGCCCTTCTGGATTCGATCAGGGACTCTCAGGCCGAGGGAGTCAAGAAGGAATATTGGAAGTACGAGAGAATCAGGGGTGAGATTGACAGGTTTTCTACCGATAGTCGTAGATTGTTAACTCAGTGTGGTCGTGTTTGGGTTCCAAATTTTAGTGGGGTCAGGTAGATCGTGATAGAGGAGGCACATAAGTCCAAATTCTCAACACACCACATAGCTACAAAATGTATCAGGATTTGAGACTTAGTTATTTGTAGTCGTGCATGAAGACAGAGTTAGCCTGGTATGTGGAGAGGTGGTTAACCTGCCGGTTAGTCAAAGTCGAGCACCATAGGCCCCATGGAAAGTTACAGCCTTTAAAGGTTCCCATGTGGAAATGGGAACAAATCACCATGGATTTTATCACCAAGTTACCAAAGACGACTAAGGGATTTGATGTGATTTGGGTCATTATAGATCGTCTGACCAAAAGTTCCCACTTCTTGGCTATCCAGGAGAGTTCCTCGAAGAAGAAATTAGCCAATGTTTATGTGCGCAAGATCGCCACTCAGCATGGTGTTGTAGTCTCCATTGTATCAGATCGGGATGTTCGGTTTACTTCACAATTTTGGTAGAGGTTCCACGAGGAACTGGGTACGAGATTGCACTTTAGCACCACTTATCATCCAAAGACTAATGGCCAGAGTGAGTAGAGCATGCAGACGCTTGAGGATATGCGAAGAGCCTGTATTATATATTTCGGTGAGAGTTGGGACTCCCACCTTCCCCTCGATGAGTTTTCATATAATAACAATTATCCCTCTAGTATTAGTGCGGCGGCTTTTGAGCTTCTTTACAGAAGGAAGTGGCATACACCACCTTCTTGGGGGAGGTCGGTAACAGGTTTATTGGGAAGACCAAGGTAGTTATTCATATGACATAGCATATTCAGCAGATCAGGCAGAGGTTACAGACAGCTTAGAGTCGCCAGAAGACTTATGCCGACAGGCATCGATCTAAGTTGGAATTCCAGGTCGACTATATGGTTCTACTGAAGGTATCACCCTAGAAGAGTGTAATTTGCTTCAGGAAGAGGGTCAAGTTGGGGCCTCGATTTATCGGATCATTTTGAGTAGTGGCCAAGGTAGGCAGGGTAGCCTATCAACTAGATTTCCTGAAGAGCTTAGTCCGATTCACAGCACCTTCCATGTTTCTTAGTTTCAGAAATTTATAGATGATGATTAAATAGTGGTTCCTTTGCACGATATACAGGTTGATGAGCCCCTGAATTATATTGAGAGACTAGTGGTAATTCTGGATAAGAAGATGAAAGCTGTGCGCAACAAGGTTGTACCATTGGTCAAGGTTCAGTGGCAACATCGGAAGGGTCCCGAGTGGACTTGGGATCCCGGGGCAAAGAATTAGGAGCACAACTAAGAGTTATTTGCAGTGTCGAACTTCGAGGACGAAGTAAGATTCAAGTGGGAGAGAATTGTAACACCTAACCAATCAGGTATTTCCTCTATTGTCTAGAGTATATATTTTTTCATAGAAATGGCTCGTACTCCATGTGTACTTGGGGCGTACGCGTGGCGTAAATCATTAAAAAGATCGTGGGATTTCAAGAGTACGATTGGTGTACCCAATGGGTACACCAGGCGTACTTGTCAGTTGTGCAAACCCTAAATCTGGGGTTTTAATGCCTATTTAAGAAACTTAACCCTCATCAACCCATTCCACCTTCAACCTCCATCCTCCCAAACGACCCTTTGCAAACCTAATCTCCATTTGATAGTTTTTGAGCTTTTTGAGTTTTTTGTGTTCATCATTGAAGGAAGGAGTTAGATGGAGAGCATTTGAGGAGCATCAAGCTTTATGGACCTGGAACTTTCATCCCATTAGCGACCTCCATAAGGTATAAAGTTCTAAACTTGATGAGTACTTCATTAGATCTTGCTAGTTCTTGAGTTTTTGTGCCATTTGGTCCCATAATCTTGGTATATATGAGTATGGCCTACTCTATACCAAATGAGTTTTCCATTCAGATGTTTTTGAATGTTTGTAGTCATAAAATGTGATTTTGGTCCCTTTCTCCCATCCATCCAAGAGTTATGAAGTTTTAGTTTTGGATAGTAAGTTAAAGTTTGGATTTTTAGCACCTCCTAGCCATGCAAAGTCATAAATTTGGAAACTTTATTGTTAAGGAGGTTATTTAGCGACTGAATCTGAGTTTTTGATGTAAGGTCTAAAGGGATTAAGCACTTAGTTAAGAAGTGAGAGGATGGATGAGTACGTCGGGCATGCCTGAGGGTACGCATCGCGTAGTCCCAAAGGACCCCATAAATAGCTAGGACGCCCTCTACGTTGGGCATAGAGTTGAGTACGCAGGACTTACTCGGCCTACACAAGACCTTTAACTTTTTGATCTTTGACCTTTGACCATGTGTTTGACAAATTTTGACTTAAGGGCATTTTGGTTAATTTGTATAGTAGTTTGACAATAGGTCCCTATTTATTGTATAGGTGATCGGTAGAGACAACATTAGGAGTAGTGATATGCTCAACTATTTTTCAGAATGTGAGGTGAGTTTTCCGCACTATACTGGTGGGTCGAAGGCGCCAATGCCAGACCACTAGGTTATGTATCCTCTTATAGGATGTTGCTATGTTGTAGTGATTTATTAGATTTGTATGATTATATGTTTGATGTTATGTGTTTTATCTATTGCATATGTCGACATAGTGCGGTTGGGTTGAGGCAATACTGCTCTGTGCGGAAGCCAACAAACCTGGGAGCAAGCCAGGCATAAGATGTGGGTCGAAAATGCATTTCAGGCTTATGATATGGAATCGGGAGCAATCCAAACTTGTGATGTGGGCAAGGTGGGCAAACCAGACTCGCGTTGTAGGCTCAAGGGGTAGTCTACTCCGATGGATGTAGACCCATTATACATGTTGTTATATGTTATGTGGTGGTATTTTGGGGGAACTCTTTAAGCTTTGGCTTACATTTTGATTTTGTGGTTTCAAGTACTTTAGAGAACAATCGAAAGTTGAAGGCTTGATTGTGCATATCATCCAGATTTTATGTGTTTTGATGATTTTGGGATACTCTAATTCATGATAATGATTTTCAGGAACTTGTTTTGTAAAATTTATGGATTTTGGTATGGTTTTTGAAATGAAAAATTGCCTTGATTTTTGGGATGTTACAGTTTGCAGTGTATTCAAAAAAAGAAAGAATTAAATATGAGACAATAACGTTGGGAGGAGTTTCTAGTAGGTTATAGCTGGGATATCAGCTACCATTCAATAAAGACAGATGCGGTAGTTGATCAATTGACAAACTTACACACTTTTGGCAGTTAATGAGAATGAGAAGTTAGAGAATTTAGTGAAGCTCTATGTGAAGGAAGTAGTTATGTAGACATGCAAGGTTGAGATATGAAGGCGACTAATGATTAAATATAGAGTATAACTCAAAGATACGACCTAAGAACAAAAAGATGCAATGAATTTGAAATTCCGAGGAGGAAATCCCTTTAAGGGGAGAATGGTAACAACCTGAATTTGTTTCCGTCACGGGTGTTAACTTCCGTTAGACGAATATTTATTTTCATAGGATTATTTCGGTTTTAAGATCATATAATGAAATAAATTAAATAAAAATGATGTTGTTTACTATCTAAAAGAATTATACAATAACTAAAGAAGAAAATAGTTTAATTAAATGGCTTGTGAGAAAAGAAGGAAAATATAATTCATTAAGAAGGGTGTATATGGAATTGAGGGGCAATATGGTTATTAAAAGAAACTTAATATACCAAACAAATAGGGTAAGGGAAAGTGGGATACAAGGTTAGATATTGAGGGGGTTTAACTGTAAAATTTGGATGTAACAGTTTCTAGGGGATATCGATCATTTGTAATTTTTGTGTTATTCTCCTTGCCACTTCAATTGAGGAATCGAACCGAACATTCCTAGAGTCTCGTCCCACATCAGAAGCAAGAAAAAAAAGAAACGAGCAAGGATGGTAGGAAGTAGCTACGTCGATCAGTGGGAAGAAAAAAAGACAAGCGTGAAAGGAGGTGGAGCAAGGAAACTTCAATCTATAGAGAGAGAGAGAGAGAGAGAGAGAGAGATAGATAGATAGAGAGAGAGAGAGAGGAATCGATTGGTTTGATTGGATTGCAGTTGAATCTGAAACTGAATAATCAATTGGTAAGTTTTTCTTGATTTTCTTCTTCCTCAAGTGTCCACGTTCTAGTTGTTTAATGGAATTTGTACAACAACTTTGCCCCATCTTGCAAGAGTTGAAGCTACTAATATGGGCAGAATTGGCTGATACTCCAATATGTTGAACTTCTAGGAAATTGAGTCTAGTTTCTAGAAACTTTGATGTCATCCCATTTAGAGTTATAGATTCTGCTTTATGCTAAAAAGACTGAATAGTGGCCAGCCTGGAAAATAATAAAAATAATATAAAAGTTAGTATAAAGTTGTATTCTTGAAACATATATTTTATTTGTTATATGTGGTGTTTAGTTGGGGCCTTGTGAACTTCAAGTAAGTTTAATACCTGGAGTAGAACGAGAGTTTCATCAAGGCTAAAGGTGAGTTCATAGTTTTAACTCACTGAGGTTGCATGATTGAAACGCAAAATCCTTAGATGGTGATTTGATTCACTTTAGGATGACCAAGTCATTATTTGTGCTTTATGATCATATGATATTTGTGATGCTACTATATGCTTTGTGTTATTTCCATGTTATGACCTAAGTGCTATGTTTCTTAAATTTTAATGAACTTGATGTATATGGCATGTTAGCTAAAGTTACTTGAAAGAATGATATACAATTGTGCTTTGATGTGTTGGTTGTGAATATAACGCATGTTTTAATGCACATTTAGATAGTATGGATTTTATGCTTTATTTAATGCATAAATGACATTGCAGGGTTATGCATAGAAGATTTGGATAGTTCATGTTTTTTTCCTAAAACCTTATCAGGATCCTTGAGGATGCCTACTAGATTGAACGAGAACCGATACGAAGAGCTATAGCCACAAATGTTGTTAGTTTTCGGTCTTTCTAGATGGTTGTGTGACACATGGTTTGTAGGCACTTTGGTCTTCGTGGGTTGGAGTGACGTTGTTTCTGTTGTATTAGGTGTCTAAGCCCATAACTATAATTCGTATAAACTTGAATTGATAGCAGAACAGTCCTTTTGGGTTGCCCTCAAACCTAACAATTGGACAATATGATTTTTGGAGAGAGAGGTTAATTTATTATTTGATTAATAAATTGGAATAATTGATTTATTAGTGTATTATGAAAATAATGTATTAATTAGAAATCATATTATTTAAATAATAATTAATCAGAAATAAATTAGAATTAATTTTGGGATAAATTGAATTAATTAAAAGTACAGGGGCTGTTTGGTAATTTATTGAGAGTTGAAGGAAAAGGCTCTTGAACCTCCCTATAATAGGTTGGACGAAAACTTCTAGGAATGGCCTAGAATTTTCATCCAAGGGCTCTTGCATGGGGGCTCATGGGTTGCTTGGTCCCCAAACAAAGGGATTAGGGTATACTCCTTAAACTCTAGCTGTGGCTCTAAGCTACCTCACCTATATAAAGGGCCTCAACCCTCTCAATTTCTGCCATTGATCCCTAATCCTAGAGAAAGCCACAATTCTCCTCCTTTCTCTTCTCATCCTCTTTCTTGTGTTGGGTGTGATTCTATTAGAGGCACGACAATTGTGGTGCTTGCTTCCAAAGGATTAAGAAGAAGGTGTTCGTTGTTATTTGCAATAATAACAATCAAGGTAAACATTCCTAACCCTAATTTGGTAATTTTCAAAAATAACCTAGTGATCTTAGGGTTTTAATTGTTGTTCATTGTTATATATTCAATAAAGAAAACATAGTTCTTTATTAGGGTTGCATGCATACTTAAGGGTTTAAGTTTATTGTTTTGCATAAAACTCATTAGTGGTATCAGAGCGTAGGGTTTGTTATCTGTTGAATTGTTATAATTATTGAACTTGAACCAGGAGAAGCAGAACAGAATCATCATTATGTTCTGCCACCACAACGTGGTGACTTCCACCACGACGTGGTGACCTGCAAATTTGTTCGTCCACGACGTGGTAATTGCTTACAATGACGTGGTGGACAATCAGATCCATAATAATAGGATTTTTTTGTTTATTTCATGAATCGAGTACAATAATTACCTTAAATAATGTTTTAAATAAGTAAAACTAAATAATTATATAAGTAAATGGATATCCTTATCTTGAATTTATGATTGGTTTATTTTTAAATTAAAATTAATTTCTTAATTTTCGAAATTTAAAATATAAACCCTAGTATTTTGAAAAAAATTAAAATACACCCTTATAATATATGTAACATTAAAAGTTTAATATTACTATATGTATAAGACTAATTCAGTCGAACCGTTAGTACGCCTCATTCACGAAGCCGATCTATAAGGGGGTATAAAGAAATTGCCTATAAAATGGCGATTGAATGGGTGTCCACTCTCTCCCACCGCTTCCTTGATTGGTGGAGGGTCGTTAGCCAAACGGGTTTGATAGGACAATTAATTATCATTAATAAGTATAATGTGATTAAAAAGTAACTAAACTATTTTCTTTAAATCCCAATCTTAGTTACTTTAGGATAATGTGAATTTGTATGCTAATCCATGCAATTGCACATTGCACTTTATAAGTCGTTAGTGGAGCGTGTGTGGTCAACCGGTACACTAATAGGGACTAATAAAGAGTGGAAATGGGTGTCTCTAAAATTATCATTAATTAATGGAGCGTACGTGGTTAACTGGCACATTAAAATGAGATGATAAATGACATCGAGAGTACCAAGCTAAATTGCATGGTTATTCACATCTTGTTTTTGATCCTCGGTATCCCAGTCACAAATGGAAGAGCATAATCGAGATTAAACATGCCATTGAATAGTTTCAATGAATCTCAAAAGACCTAGGAATTTCATTAAATACCTAATTTGTTCAAATTTTGTTTCTCGATGGTGAAATTGGTAAATCGTCATTTACCTACCTTTATATAATTTACGATTAGATAACGACATCCCTTTTCTATGTTGTGAATTATTTAGTTGGATCCTACCCTTATATTTCATTTTGGGTGTTATATTGAGTATTATTCTTATCTAACTAAAACTACCTTTCTTTTATAGATGTCTACTCCAACTAATGCTTCTGGTTCCTCCTCCAACAACAACAACAACTTCTCATTGTTGAACATTTGTTCTAAGGTGCAATTGGATGGAACCAACTATAACGATTGGATGCGCAACATTAAAATGGCCATTCATTTTTAGGATAAGGAATATGCCCTCGAGAGACCATTGAATGAGATCAATGAAGAGAAGGTCACTCCTGTAGAAATTGTCGCCTACAAGAAACACTATAATGATGCCACAAAGGTTGTGTGCATCATGGTAGCCACAATGACTCCAGAATTACAGAGACATTATGAGAAATACTAGATGTACGAGATGAAAAAGGACCTTATGGAGAAATACTATATGAGATCTCGTCAGGAAAATTACGATGTGGTAAAGTCTCTCATTGCTTGCAAGATGAAGGAGGGAGAGTCTATTAGTAGCCACGTTCAGAGAATGCAACGATACGTGGACAGGCTCATCAGGCTGAATGTGAATTTTGATGAGGAGTTGTCAATTGACATAGTGATGTACTCTCTGCCTATTTTTTATGATCAGTTCATATTGACATATCATTTGAACAACAATTAAACTAATTTGTATCAATTGCACAACCTCCTGCCAACTGCTGAAGCAGGAATGAAGGGAAAAGGTATTTCCTCCACTCCTGCTAGTGCTCCTATTCTGGCCATAGGTCAAGGGAAAGGGAAAAAGAGGTAAGTTCCTCCCAAGAAAAACTGGAAGGGAAAGTCCCAAGCTAGGTCATCAAGTATAGGACCCAAAGGAAAATCCAGTTCTGATGCTCCCCCTATCTATGGCCCCAAAGAGGCCACTTGCTTCTACTGCAATGACAAGGGGAATTGGAAACGAAGATGCCTGAAATACTTGCAGTATATCAAGGATGGAAAGGTGAAGCCAACCCCGACAGGTATTTTACTATCTTATCTAATAACTCATCATATTCTCGTTCTTGGGTCCTTGACACAGGATGTGGATTTCACATTTGTTCTGATTTGCAGGGGCTAAAAAGAAGTGAGGATGTAGAGCATGGAAGGATGAACTTAATCACGGTGAATAGTCAATATTCACATGTCACTAAGATTGGAGTGTATGGCTTAGTGCTTAGTAGTGGGTTAGGATTAGATTTAATATCTTATCTAATAACTCATCATATTCTCATTCTTGGGTCCTTGATACATGATGTGGATTTCACATTTGTTCTGATTTGCAGGGGCTAAAAAGAAGGGAGGATGTGGAGCATGGAAGGATGAACTTAATCATGGGGAATAGTCGATCTTCACCTGTCACTAAGATTAGAGTGTATGGCTTAGTGCTTAGTAGTGGGTTAGGATTAGATTTAATAAATTGTTGTTATTCGTTAGAGATGACATGAAACATCATTCCCATTCATGCGTTGTTTAAACAAGGTTTTAGATATTCTTTTAATGATGAGAATGGTTCTATTTCTGCTTATAAAAATAGTGTTTTTCAAATTGATTCGTCTAATGGTATAGACAAAGCATGCTTGTGGAATTGTCGTCTTGGACACGTTAACAAGAAACGCATTACCCAACTTCAAAAGGATGCAGCGTTGGAATCATTTGACCTAAGGTAAGATGATACATGTGAATCTTGTTGTAACGCTTGGATCATGGTATGTATTTAAATTTCTATTTATTCAAATTATAAGAGCAAATCGACGAGTTGGAAGCCCCAAACTCGTCGAGTAGACATTATATGGGCCGCGTGATTTAAGTAACCTACTTGACGAGTTGAGAGGCCTCAACTCGACGAGTAGAACGGCTAGGATGAAACCCTAATTTCCAGGGTTTTGCACCCTATTTAAAGGAATTAATCTTCCCTCACCAGCCCTTATCAGCCTCCCTAAAACCCTAAATTGTATTGTGACCTCCTTGTTGAGAAACTAGAGGTTTTGAGTGCATTTTTGTGTGTTCGTGTCCTTCGTGAAGGACTTGGAAAAACTAGAAGGTCATTGAGCTTGAGGAGAAGCACTAGATCTGGGATCTCGTCTGTCTTTGGCAACTTTCTAAGGTAAAAAGTCTCAAACTTGATGCTTAATGGCTTTGATCTCTCTTAGTCTTGTTTTACGGGTCTTTTTGACCCCATTGTTGGAAGCATGATAAACCTTCATAGTCCTAATGCTAAAGACTTCCATTCCCAGTGTTACTTGGTCCGTAGATGCATAAAAAGGGTCCTAAATCCGTTTTTGTCCAAGAAAAGACGATATCCATAGAAGTAGGTTGCTATATCTTGAGATTGGGTCCATTTGAGGCATGCAAAGCCATCAAGTTGTCGACTTTACAGATGTATACCATGGAAACAATGTAGATCTTTATTCTGGAACCTTAGATCTAAGGAAAGGGCTTAATAGACTAAGAACTATGAGGAACTCGGCGAGTTCATGAAGGAACTCGACGAGTTGGGTCGAACATTCCCGATTCTATTGAAGGAACTCGGCAAGTCCATAAGGGAACTCAACGAGTTGTACTGGGAAAGTCTCGTTTCTGTTGAGTAGGAGAAACTCGGTGAGTTAGAGGAAAACTCGACGAGTTAGATCACGATTTCACAATTATGTGATTCATGTGAACTCGACGAGTTGAAGGGCAAACTCGACGAGTTGAGTCAACTCGGAGCGTTGACTTGACTTTGACTTTGGCTGGACCAGAGTTGACCCTTAGGGGTTATGGGTATGAAATGGTATCTAAGGGGTTGTTTTGATATAGGGAGTGAGTAGAGCTGCTTCCGAAGTAGAGACGTTTCAGCTAGCATCCGACATTTGAGGTGAGTTTCCTCCTGTATGAACGGGTCGAAGGCACCAATGTCGGCCCGTATATGTATGGTAGTATGTTCCGGGCTAAGGTACGATGTCGGGCAATGCACGATGTAGGTTTATATGTTTCCAGGTTTTGATCCGATGTCGGGCAGTTCCCGAGGAATGTTTGTATGCTGAATGTCTTCGTGATTCTTGCATGTATCTGTTTTGTATGTTTCCATATTACGGTCCGATGTCGGGCAATGCCCGAGGAATGTTAGCATGCTTCCAGATTTCGGTTCGATGTCGGGCGGGGCCTGAGGAATGTTTATATGTTTATGTTATGTTATTATTTATGTGTTTTTGTTGATATGTTTATATTTATACCGAGCTTTGCTCGATGTCGGGCGGGTCCCGACGCTGGACTTCGGTCCGATGTCGGACATTGTCCGATGCCGGGCGGTGCCCGATGAAGCGGGCAAGGCCCTTGATATGTTATTATGAGATTATGTAATTATGTGCATGGTATGTGGTAGTTTGGGGAGACTCACTAAGCTTCGTGTTTACAGTTTTCAGTTTTGGTTTCAGGTACTTCCGGTAGCAAGGGGAAGAGCTCGGGATGACTGCATTGCACACGTCATTATGTTTAGCCTGAGATGTTTTACTCTGATATATTGGCATTTGTTTTGTTATGATGTTTGAGATACTATGATTTACATTTTGATGAGAAGATTTTGACGACTATGGTTTATTTATTAATTTAAAAAATGAAAATTTTGGTCATGAATTTTGGGATGTTACAAGTTGGTATCAGAGCCTCGGTTTGATGGATTCGGTCACACTCTCGGGTGTGTCTGAACTCAAACTGAGGACTTGGTACAAATTTTTTAAAAGAAAACCATTTTTATAAAAAGGATTTTAAAAAGAGAAAAGGGTGTGGTGCATGCAATCAACTGAGCTCAAGTAAGTTCTCCCTAATTACCCATACATGTTTGTTATGATATAATATGATTATGAGAACTGCATGCTAGATTAGGGGCTAAGGATCTAGGAAGGATGCCTTGTATGCCTGTTGTATGTTTATAAGAATTGCATGCTAGATTAGGGCTAAGGATCTAGGAAGGATGCCTTGTATGTCTAATGTATAAGTTTATTGAACTACATTCTAGTACTGATTAGTCAGTGATATGATGGCCTGATTAGGATATGCTTGATTATGGTTACTCAATGCTCGAATGCTGCTTGCTTTGTGCTTTTAGGAGTTCTACCTATCTTTAACTAACTAGTAAACGAATACGCTAAGTTACATATTGCGAGGACTAAATAATTTCAAAAGGTTAGGTTTAGCCTTATTTCATAGCTCTTATTTGAGTCCAACCGTTGTAGGGAGAGACCTCTCATTCAAAGATTATCTGGTCTTAGTAATATGTAATCGTATTCGCAAGCTAGTTAAGGAAAGGTGATAGGAACTTCTTATGCAACTGATGGCGGAGGGTGGGATGGAGATTACCCTTGGGAAAGCCTAGTATGAGATTAGCGTACAGAGCAGTAGTAGTGAAAGGGACTTGGTGAAGTCAAGGCAGTTCTTGAGGAAATTACGGATAGATGTGGAAGGTAGTATGGGCCCGTACTACTGAAAGTAGAGGAACCATACTTGAGTCAAGGAGGGCCGAGATGAACCCAAGGAACTTGTACTATATGTGATCCCTCGAGTTATGATGAGTATTCTAGTGATTGTTATGGCGTATTTTCATTATGGTGAAGCTACGCACTAGACAAGCCGGTAGCTCTGGCGCTGGTCAGGGATCAGGCTCGGGCTCTAGAGCCGGGCAGCTCCATGATCAGATGAGGAAGTTCATCTCATCTGAGATTACACGCAGTATCATTGATCAGACTCTTATGATCTTCGGCACGATCAAGGAGGGCATTCTGGAGATTCTTGATGAGAGATTGGGTGCATTCCGCACCGAGATGGCGGCCAAAATAGGGGTGTGCACGATGACATTCAGGGAGTTCCAGACTATCATCGGGCTCGGGACACCATTGCTAGCAGTAGGTGGTTGGATGATGTCGCCAATGCCTTTCGCACCAGCATTTGTCCTGAGGGGGACAAGGTCTGACTTGCTTCATGCCTTCTGAAGGACAGGGCGCGTCATTGGTGGGTGGAGGTTGGACATGCTATTGGAGATGATGCCGCTCTTGATGCGATGACCTGGAGTGATCTCTCGGCAAGGTTCAGGGCCAAGTTTGCACCTTTGATTGAGGTGCAATAGCTTGCGAGGGAGTTCCAGGATCTCCAGCAGACTACTGAGACGATGACTGAGATCACCTCCATGTTCAGGGAGAGGGCCCTTCTTGTTCTGCAGTACGTGGCGAACGAGTAGATGAAAAAGGCCCGATACTATGAGATGATGCAGAGTGATATCCGCCAGTTTGTGAGTCGATCCAGCTGCAGGACGCTGGAGGATATGATTGCGAAGGCTTGGGAAAGGGAGCTGCATTTAGAGATGGAGAAGAAGAGGAAACCAAAGGGGGTTCAGATAGGGAGTGCGGACAAGAAGCCCAAGGTGTCACATCACCGATCGAGGAGCCAACATGGCCGCAGTCGTTGTGGCAAGTGCGACAAGATGCACGAGGGGACGTGCAGGGCGGGTAGTTCGGGCTGCTTTAAATACAGCCGAACAGGTCATGTCAGCAGGGATTGTACTGCTACCACCACCACCACCACAGTATCATATCTGATTTGATTCCAGTGCAATTAGAGGGGACACAAGCGGTCCTAGTGCCCGAGTTTAGCAGCAGCAAGACAGGTGTCGGCGCCCGTTCCTTCTACATTGAGGAATACGGATGGCTGACAGGGCCGGACGGAGGCGCCAGTGGCGAAGAGTAGGGCATTTCAGCTGACAGCAGAGGAGGCACGTGCAGCTCCCGATGTGGTGATGGGTATGTATCTTCTCCTTATCTCTTTATTTATATTGATTTATTCCTTATGTTTATGTGTTTCATTATAGGATTGTTCCTTATGAACGGTATATCTGCTCTGGTATTATCTGATTCGGGGGCTACCCGATCTTTTGTGTCGCTCGCGCTCAGCATGCGATTTGTGAGAGATCCAAGGGAGTTGGACTATCCACTTGATGTAGAGATAGCGGATGATAGGACCGTTCGGGTTGCAGGGGTTCATCGTGGATGTACACTACAATAGTTTGATGAGCAGTTTTCCATGGATTTAGTCCCCATTCCCCTGCGAGTGGATCAGGTTATTGTGGATATGGACTGGTTGAGCCCCAATGGGGCAGTGATCGACTCCGAGCAGCAGCTTGTACGAGTTCGGACCCCAAGTGGGGGAGGTTTGGTGATTCAGGGTGAGAGGTCGCATCATGGGCCGACTTTGTGTTCAGCAGCGAGAGTTAGGCGCTACCTTCAGCAGGGTTGCACAGGTTATGTCACCCATGTTATGGATGCCTGGGATAAGGGGTAAGGCGACTGTGCATGACGCACCGATCGTACGGGAGTACCTAGACGTGTTCCCAGAGGAGTTGCATGGGGTACCTTCGGAGAGGCAGGTAGAATTTAGGATTGACCCAGTCCCTGGTGCGGCTCTGATAGCCGAGGCGCCATATCAGTTGGCTCCTCCAAAGATGCAGGAGTTGTCTACACAGCTGCAGGAGCTGTTAGACAAGGGATTTATCAGGCTGAGCAGTTCGCCATGGGGAGCCCCGATCCTATTTGTTAAGAAGAAGGATGGGTCACATCGGATGTGTATAGACTACCGGGAGCTAAATAAGGTAATGGTGAAGAACCGTTATCCCCTCCCGAGGATTGATGATTTATTTAACCAGCTTCAGGGTGCATCTTGGTTCTCCAATATTGATCTGCGATTGGGTTATCATTAGATGCGATTCAGGGACGACGACATGCCGAAGACAGCCTTTCAGACTCGCTACGGTCACTACGATTTTGTGGTGATGCCTTTTGGGCTCACCAATGCTCTTGCCACGTTCATAGATCTCATGAACCGCATGTAATAACCAATGTTGTACCGTTCTGTGATAGTCTTCATCGACGATATCTTGGTTTATTCCAAGACTCAGGAGCAGCATGAGGAGCACCTGAGGGAGGTGCTGGAGACACTGAGGAGGGAGATACTTTTTGCAAAGTTCTCCAAGTGTGAGTTCTCGTTGCACGAGGTGCAGTTTCTAGGGCACCTTGTCAACCAGAATGGTATTATGGTTGATTCGGCCAAGATAGAGGTCGTGATGCAGTGGGAGGTTCCAAGGTCTCAATCCAAGATTCGGAGTTTTATTGGTCTGGCGGGTTATTATTGGAGATTCATCCAGGATTTCTCCAAGATTGCAGTTCCTTTAACCCGGTTGACCAAGAAGTCGGCGACATTCTGCTGGGGACGACGACGTGCCGACAAGCGCCGTTCAGACCTAGATTTTCAGGTAGGGGATATGGTCCTCCTGAAGGTGTCACCTTAGAAAGGTGTCATCCAGTTCAGTAAGCAGGGCAAGCTGGGCCCCAGGTACATCGGTCCTTTTAGAGTTTCAGATCGGGTGGGCCGTATGGCCTATTGTTTGGATCTTCCAGCAGAGCTCAGCAAGATCCACAACACTTTTCATGTCTCTTAGCTGAGGAAGTGTTTGGTGGATGACTCCGCAATTGTGCCTTTAGATGATATCCAGGTGGATGACAGTCTGAACTACATTGATAGGCTGGTGGCGATTCTGAATCGCAAGACAAAAACCTTGAGGAACAAGGTTGTACAGTTAGTGAAGGTGCAGTGGATGCACCGCAAGGGGTCAGAGTGGACTTGGGAGCCCGAGGAGGAGACGAGAGAGCATTACCCAGAGTTATTTGAGGCAGCAAACTTCAAGGAAGAAGTCTGAGATAAGTGGGGGAGAATTGTAATGTCTGGATCGTTGTATGTATTTAAATTGTTATTTATTCAAATTATAAGAGCAACTCGACGACTTGGAAGCCCCAAACTCGTCGAGTAGAGATCATATGGGCCGCATGATTTAAGTAACCTACTCGACGAGTTGAGAGGCCTCAACTCGACGAGTAGACCGGCTGGGATGAAACCCTAATTTCCAGGGTTTTTCACCCTATTTAAAGGACTTAATCTTCCCTCACCAGCCCCTCATCAGCCTCCCTAAAACCCTAAATCGTATTGTGAGCTCCTTGTTAAGAAACCAGAGGTTTTTAGTGGATTTTTGTGTGTTCTTGTGCTTGGTGAAGGACTTGGAAGAACTAGAAGGTCATTAAGCTTGAGGAGAAGCACTAGATCTGGTATCTCGTCCGTCTTTGGCAACTTTCTGAGGTAAAAATTCTCAAACTTGATGCTTAATGGCTTAGATCTCTCTTAGTCTTGTTTTATGGGTCTTTTTGACCCCATTGTTGGAAGCATGATAAACCTTCATAGTCCTAATGCTAAAGACTTCCATTCCCAGTGTTACTTGGTCCTTAGATGCATAAAAAGGGTCCTAAACCCGTTCTTGTCCAAGCAAAGACCATATCCATAGAAGTAGGTTGCTATATCTCGAGATTGGTTCCATTTGAGGCATGCAAAGCCATCAAGTTGTCGACTTTACAGATGTATACCATGGAAACAATGTAGATCTATATTCTGGAACCTTAGATCCGAGGAAAGGGTTTAATAAACTAAGCATTATGAGGAACTCGGCAAGTTCCTGGAAGAACTCGACGAGTTGGGTCGAACATTCCCGATTTTGTTGAAGGAACTCGGCGAGTCCACAAAGGAACTCGACGAGTTGTACTAGGAAAGTCTCGTTTATGTTGATAAGGAGAAACTCGGCGAGTTGGAGGAAAACTCGACGAGTTAGATCGCGATTTCACGATTCTGTGATTCAAGGGAACTCGACGAGTTGAAGGGCAAACTCGAGGAGTTGAGTCAACTCGGAGCGTTGACTTGACGTTGACTTTGACTATACTTTGACTTTGACTGGACCAGAGTTGGCCCTTAGGGGTTATGGGTATGAAATGGTATCTAAGGGGTTGTTTTGATTCAGGGAGTGAGTAGATCTAATTCCGGAGCAGAGATGTTTCAGCTAGCATCTGACATTTGAGGTGAGTTTCCTCATGTATGAACGGGTCGAAGGCACCAATGTCGGCCCGTATATGTATGCTACTATGTTATGGGCTAAGGTCCGATGTCGGGCAATGCCCGATGTAGGTTTATATGTTTCCGAGTTTCGATCCGATGTCGGGTGGTGCCTAAGGAATGTTTGTATGCTTGATGTCTTCGTGATTCTTGCATGTCTCTGTTTTGTATGTTTCTGGATTACGGTCCGATGTCGAGCAATGCCCGAGGAATGTTAGCATGCTTCCGGATTTTGGTCTGATGCCGAGCGGCACCCGAGGAATGTTTATATGTTTGTGTTATGTGATTATTTATGTGTATTGGTTGATATGTTTCTATGTATACTTAGCTTTGCTCGATGTCGGGCAGGGCCTGATGCCGGATTTCGGTCCGATGTCGAGCGGGGCCCGATGCCGGGTTGTGCCTGATGCCATTTTCCGATGCCGGGCGGGGCCCAATGAAGCGGGTAAGGCCCTTTATATGTTATTATGTGACTATGTGATTATGTCTATGGTATGTGGTAGTTTGGGAGACTCATTAAGCTTCGTGCTTATAGTTTTCAGTTTTGGTTTCAAGTACTTCCGGTAGCAAGGGGAAGAGCTCAGGATGACTGCATTGCACACACAATTATGTTTAGCGTCGGATGTTTTACTCAGATATATTGGCATGTGTTTTTGATATGATGTTTTAGATACTATGATTTACATTTAGACGAGAAGATTTTGACAACTGTGGTTTATTTATTAATTTAAAAATGAAATTTTTGGTCATGAATTTTGGGATGTTACACTTGTCTATTGGGTAAAATGAAAAAATCATCTTTCACTGGTTCTTGTGAAAGAGGTGAATGATTGTTGGATCTCATACACACAGATGTGTGTGGGCCCTTCGGATCCACCATGAGGGATGCAAATCGATTATGTGTGACTTTTACTGATGATTAAAGAAGATATGGTTATCTACTTAATCAAGCATAAGTCTAAAACTTTTAAAAAGTTCAAAGAGTTTAAACAAGATCTCGAGAACCAACTAGGTAGGAAGATAAAGATGCTTAGATCTGATAGAAGCGGTGAGTATCTTCGTATCGAGTTTCATGACTACCTCAATGAATTTGGAATAGTTTTACAATCAACACCTCCTAGGACAACACAACTTAATGGCATGTCTGAGAGGCTTAATCGAACCTTGTTGGACATGTTTTCTTTCCATGATGAGTTGATCTTCTCTTCCAAACTTATTCTGGGGGTATGCCTTAGAGACTACCGCCCACATTCTTAATCTTGTCCCAACTAATAAGGTTGCCAAAACACCTCATAAGATGTGGACAGGGAAGGTTCCCTCATTAGCACATATCAAGGTTTGGGGTTGTGAAGCTTTCGTTAGATGAGAGACACGTTTTGAAAGTGTGTTATGTAATTTGAAAAGTTAATAATATTATGAAATATTATGTGAAATTGAGTGTTGAGTTCTAACAGATAGTTTTTACTAGAAATGAAGTAAAACTATGTTTAGAATCACTCATAAAATATTGGAAGTCTTATGAGATTACAATTAAAAGCCAAATAGTGAAATTTAGCGAAAATATAAAATTTGAAATAAGTAAAATTTTATTATTGAAAGTTGTAAAGAATCTCGTTAGAAACATTTAGGCGAAAACCTCGTCGAAATCCGAGTTATAACGAAGAAGTTATGACCAATCGAAGATCCGCAACAAAACCGGCACGGCACCGAATGACGTAAAAAGTGAGTTTTTGATAAACTACTTTTTAGCCTTGGTGATCTAAATAAAAGTCGTAGTATTTGTTAAACCGAGAATTTTCATAAAAAGAACGTCAAAATCTGACTTCGTATGAGGAAGTTATGATTTTTCTAAGTTTCAGCTTAGCAGTAGACAGCTAACAACTCGAATTTTAGATCGAGTTATTTTTAGCCGACACAACCTAAACGAGAATCGAATGTCTCATCAATAGTAGTACAACGGTAAAAAGTCTGACGAAAACGGATGTCGGATGAAGAAGTTATGAATTTTTAACGGATTTTCCTGTCCCGGTCTGTTAAAAATAATAATATTAAAAATAAAGTCAAAATTAGCCGATGAAGTCTAAACGAAAGTCGTAGAGCATAATTTTACCTACGCGTGCATATAAAGAACGTCAAAAACGGAGCCCGTATGCGAAAGTTATGAATTTTAGAAGATTTGGGCACAATTTCCGAGGAATCTCGCAAGGATAAGGCCAATCTCGGTGAGTCACCCGCTGAGCCCGACGCGTGTCGCTTGCTGATTTGACCGAGGATGTGGTCCAATGGCCTTCCGACGCGCCTCGCTTCTGACTTCGCCCCGTGTCCGAAGCGCTGGACCAATCCGGTTCCGACGCGTGCCATCCGAGCCTCGCCGATGACTCCTCCGGATCCGAGCCTCGCTCCAGCTGCCGCGTGTCCTTCTTCCTTCGGCCGAAGCTCCGGACCTCGCTACTATAAATAGTAGCTGCGAGACTTCCCGGCTAATGTTAGAAAATTTACACATTTTCACCCCTAAATCCATATTTCCACTATTTCAACTTCCCCCGAAGCCCCGGGATTATTTCCAACGCCCGAAACACGCCCCGAAGTTCCCGAGAAGCCCGAAAATTTTATCTTTTCGGTTTTGAAGCTCTACCTTCGTAGAGCCCAGTTTTCAAGAAAACTCCAGGTTTTCAACGAAGAAAGCTAATTATAGTAACGAAGTGCTGCCCAAATTACTATTTTAACCCCCGGTTATTTCACGGTGAGTTTAATATATAGGAACAATTGTATGTTATGTGTTATATGTGTTAAATGCTTTCCTGATTTATTTTAGTTTTCATACTCTTAATCATGTAGAGCATGTCTCGTATCACTTCTGGTATTGGCTTTGAGCCTCTGGCCATGTAGAGCATGTCTCGTATTATTCTGGTATCAGATTTATGCCTTTGGCCATGTAGAGCATGTCTCGTATCACTTCTGGTATTGGCTTTGTGCCTTTGGCCATGTAGAGCATGACTCGTATAACTTCTGGTATTGGCATAGGGCTATGTAGGGTTGAAAGCCTGTATATTCTAGCAAAATTATAATCAGAAATTGTTTGTTTTCTGTGCCATTTGGGCCAAAGTGTTATTGATGTATATCAAGTATGGAAATTGTTATGTCTCGGTGATTGTATATCTTTGAATCAAATCATTGATTGATATGGAAAGTTGGTCAGATGATTCACATATGCCTTTGTTGTTCCTTGTTCCTCTTTGCTTCTGCCATATTGAAGTATATATGGCATAATGTTATATTGTATCTATTATTGAACTCACTAAGCGTCACCGCTTACCCCTCTCAATGTTTAACAAATTTGCAGGAGATAAGTAACCAGTATGGTTATATACTATCGGAAGATGTAGAATAGTTTTTACTATTACTTTTGTACTTCGGTTTATGTATGTATAAAATTACAATATCCTGGGTAGTTATGTGAAATATTAAAACATAGTCGGTTTGTATCCAATCTTTTGTAATCACTTTATCAATGTAAAATATTGTTTTATAAATATGCATGTAGCATGTTTTGGAGTAACTATATTGTCAAGTATGAAAGTTTGGGTCTTTCAGAAATACGAAAGTGTGGGTCTTTCACATGGATGGTAAGGTACACACCTTTATGGCTCGACTAGTTGTGAAGGGCTTTAATCAAGCCCCAAGGGTTGACTATGATGAGACTTTCTCACCAGTAGCCAAGATAAAATCTATTAGGGTAATGTTGGCCATAACTGCCTTTCATGACTATGAAATTTTACAGATGGATGTCAAGACCGTTTTTGTTAATGGGAAACTGGCTGAAGATGTTTACACGAGTCATCCATAAGGTTTTGTAGATACAAATTATCTTAATAGAGTATGTAAGCTTGAGAAATCAATCTATGGATTGAAACAAGCTTCTCGTAGATGGAATCTTTTCTTTGACGAGAAGGTGAAAGGTTTGGCTTCTCTAGAAGTGAAGATGAGTCATGTGTATATGTCTAAGCTAGTGGGAGCATAGTCACCTTCCTAGTATTGTATGTTGATCGTTTAAAAAAAAGTATTCTATGTTGATGACATACTTCTTATAGGTAAATTAGACTTAGTCAAAGTACGTACTTGGAAAAAGTAGTAAAACGTTTTAGTATGGAAAATTACAAAAAATGAGAGCTTCCTATACAGAGTAATTCCAAACTGAGTTAGACTTGGAGCCCGAGTACTGATGCAGAGATAACACGAATGAGTAGAGTTCCATATGATTCCGCTGTTGGATCTATCATGCATGTTATGACATGTACTCGCCCTAATGTGGATTTTTCTTTGAGCATGGTCATTCGTTATCAGGGAGATCCAGGTAAAGATCATTGGATAGCAGTTAAGATTATTCTCAGGTATCTTAGAAGAACTAAGGATTGGGTCCTTGTTCTTGGTGGCAGTAATAATTTGAGAGTAACGAGGTATAGTGACGCCAACTTTCAAACAAACAGAGGCAACTTCCGTTCTCAATCTGGCTCGGTGTTTACCTTAAATGGAGGAGCGATAACCTGGAAAAGTTCCAAACAGGAAACAATGATTGATTCTACCTGTGAATCAGAATACATAGCGACGAGCGAAGCATTAAAGGAGGCAATTTGGTTGAAGAACTTCATCAGAGACCTTGGAGTTTTTCCATCCATTAAGGAGCCAATGGTGGTTTTATGTGATAATGAAGGGACGGTTGCCTTAACAAAGGAACCAATAGATCATGGCAGATCAAGACATATCAATAGAAAATACCGTTTCATTCGACATAGAGTAGAAGAAGGTCACCTCATTGTAAATAGGGTACCATATGAAGAAAAACCTACAGATCCCCTCACAAAGGGTATGAGTAGGGTCAAGCACATTCAGCATGCAAGGAGCATTGATCTGAAAGATGATATACGTTTTAGTAGTTATATAGTTATTTTGACACTTGTAACAAGTAAATGTATTTGACTTTTTGTGATTAAATAATAGAGATTTATTTATGATTTTGGTTACTACCTTTTGTCAATTGTTTATTATTGTGTTTCACTTTGCATTTTTTACTTCCTGAATAATTCGATTATTCAAACATCCATAGTCGATCGTACTTTTGGAAGTAAGTAGTGAATTAAGATTGTCATGAATTAGATTTTAGATTGTCTAAAAGGTTTTAGACATAGGAATAATATCCTCTCTAATAAATGAAGGTTTTTTTTGCCACTTGTCATACTCTTATTCAATTTGCCAAATGTCATTTTGTAGTTATTTTGAATTAATTTTTTTTCCACATGTTATTTTATGAGTTTTTTCTGATTTATTAAATTTAACATAATATTTTAATGTAATAATTGCAATAAATGTAGTATAAATGAATATATCAATTTCATAAATAAACATACCTTTTAATTTCAAAATTTTTAAAATTAAAGCTCATTAGTTTCTTTTTCTTTATTTAAAATATTTGTTTAAATTTAAAAAATAAAAAACATTTCCACTATAATAATTCGTTATTTCTCTTATTTTCTTATAAATTCAAAGTTCTCAAATATTTTGACCTTAATATTTAACTTTTTTTTAAATAACCCATGTAATACATGAGTCTTACAACTAGTAGCTACAATATTCATGAGTACTTTGAAATGGAGATTTAAGTATTGGATTAACCCACGCTCAGAGACTTACTTCATTGAATTTATCACGAGTAATTTTGAGATGATAATACCTTATAATCTTTAAACGGAGATATATGAGTTGTAGTTTACAAGTTGGTTGTCCATTGATGATACGTAAACGCATCAGTAACTTCATGTTATAAAATGTATTGTTGTGCGTGATTTGATGAGTAGATAGTACAATCATATAAGTCAAAGTTTATCTATTCCTTTTTCCCTAATGGGAAAAGGTGATTTCTTTGGCCCCCTTGATGATTTGGTGTTAACTTATAGTGTTGGGCCCGACCAGGACTAAATTGATGTGTTCGATTAGTAGTTCTTTGTCATTACAAATCAGAAATCGGGAAAAAAAAGTAATGGACAATGAGATTGATTATGTTATATGTCTCATATCCGAATGATATCTTGCTAAACGGAGGATTATATAATCACTTATTATAACGTCCCAAAATTCAAGGCCAAAAATTTCATTTTTAATTAAGTAACTCATAAAATAGTTTACCAAAAACATCACCAACGTCAGTCAATTTATAAAACTATAAAAACGTGTCTCAAAACCATATCATCCATAGTAATAAAAATCAGAGTACAATCCCAAAAAATCTCATAGTGCGGAAATCATGAGGGTGTGTGATGTGCAGCTACCTGAAACAAAACTGACAACTGTAAGCACGAAGCTTAGTGAGTTCCCCCATCATACCACACACCATACAATAACATACTGTCATGCATTCTGGGGTGCCTAACTACCCAGGTCAAGCCATTCTGGGGTGCTTGACTTACCCGTCGGTCTATTTCGCCCGACTACCGGGGACCATTTCACCCCCTACCACTACCATATAACACACATATACTGCCAGGCAATTCTGGGTGCCTGACTACCCAGGTTAAGCCATTCTCGGGTGCTTGATTTACCAGTCGGTCCTTACGACCAACATCCGAGGACTATTTCACCTCCTACTACTACCACATAATATCATAGCATAAACATATTGTCAGACAATTCTGGGGTGCCCGACCTACCCATCGGTCCTAACACCCGAACTTGGGGACTATTCTCCCCCTACTACCACTATCACACATACCATATCATGCTAGCACATAAACATATCAGGTAGTAGCAAACCTAGATGAATATCACAAAGACAATCATCTAACATACAACTCCTACTGGTGGGCCGGCATTGTGGCCGTAGACCCACCGCTACTGGAAGGTAACTCACCTCAATGTCGCGTAGTGTCTGCACTGATCTCGATGTGGAAATCGACTCTCCTCGACTCCTCAATCCCTACACGACAACTCTTCCAAGTTATCAACTCATACTCATACTCGCAACCCTTACAAGGGTCAACCCAAACCCAATCGATGTCCAAGTCAAATCTACGGTCAAAGTCAACTTTGGTCAAAGTCAACATTTGGTTGACTCGACTCGCCGAGTTGGCCCGTCGACTCGCCGAGTTGGCCCGCCAACTCGTCGAGTCCCCATAACCACAAAATGTTATAAACCCGCTCCTACCCGTCGAGTCTAGCAAGAGCTCGACGAGTTCGCCTTCAACAACACATCGGTCAATCTTCAAACGACTCGTCGAGTTCGTTCTTGAACTCACCGAGTTCATCTTCATCCATAAGAACATGTTCAGTCTATGACTCGCCGAGTTCTTCTTGAACTCGCCGAGTCCGTCTTCATAAGTTGGGACATTGCCTTGGACTCGCCGAGTTTGTTCTTACACTCGTCGAGTCCCATGAGTTCCAGGTCTAAAACAAACCCCTATCAGGCTGAGTGTTCCTCCCACTCAACCAAAACCATTTCCAGGAGACACTTTGGGGGAAAAAGCGTCCTGACTCGCCGAGTTACCTAAGTGACTCGTCGAGTCCCTCTTTGTCCAAAACTATACAGTCGATTTCAATGGGACTTAATGCATCAAAACCATAGATCTGGCCTCCTAGGGTCCGTTTTATACGTAAAGCTACGAACTTGATGTCCATGCATGGGGTTTTTGGCTCAAAAGGCTATAAAATGGGCTTTATAAGATACATGGACTTCCCATGGCCATAAAGCTGGCACCTTTATGCCATGGGAACCCTCAATGGTTCCAGATCTGAAACTAACACTACACAATATGAGCCAAACCCAAAGGTGGCTTAGAAATGTCCCAAAAATGGCAAGATCCAAGTCTTAAAGGAGATCTATTAAATGATAAGCCAAGGTTTGAGCTTTTTACCTTGAATGAACTAGAAATGAAGCAAAATCTCTAGATCCACTTGCTTCTTCAAGAACTCCCAAGCTTCCACTTCTTCCTTCAACTTCAAACACACACACAAAGTTACCAAAAGGCTCAAAAACACACAATAAGGGCTAGGGTTTCGAGTTAGGGTATTCTAGAAGTGAGAGGGACGATGGAGGCTGGTTTGGGACGAGTTAAGTTGTTTAAGTAGGGTGCAAACCCTAAATATTAGGGTTTTGTCCAGACAGCTCCTACTCGTCGAGTCGGTCTTCCGACTCGTCGAGTAGGTCACTTAAACCCCCGATCAACAGTCGAGTATACTCGACAAGTTGGGCCCCCAACTCGCCGAGTCCCAGAGAAAATTTCAATACTTCTTGAATTTAAATACGTACCAGGAATCGGGTGCTACACTTATCTTAGGACACGTAACTGACTGGGTCAGAGTTCGACAGCGGCTTTTGGAAGCTACAATTTGCTGATCAGTTTAGAAGTTATGCTGGAAGTTATAGTTATTAGACTTATCCAAGTGGAGACTGTTGAATTAGGCGTCTAAGCCCATAATTATATTTGGTATAAACTTGAATTGATAGCAACATAGTCCTTTTGGGTTGCCCTCAATCCTAGCAATTGGACATGATGATTTTTGGAGAGAGAGGTTAATTTATTTTTTGATTAATAAATTGGAATAATTGATTTATTAATGTATTATGAAAATAATATATTAATAAGAAATAATATTGTTTGATTAATAATTAATTAGAATTAATTTTAGGATTAATTGAATTAATAAAAAGTACAGGGGCTATTTGGCAATTTATTGATAGTGCAAGGAAAAGGCTCTAGAACCTCCCAATAATAGGTTGGACGAAAACTTCTAGGAAGGGCCTAGAATTTTCGTCCAAGGGCTCTTGGATGGGGGCTCATGAGTTGCTTGGTCACCAAACAAAGGGATTAAGGTATCCTCCTTAAACCCTAGCTATAAAAAGGGCATCAACCCTCTCAATTTCGGCCACTGATTCCTAATCCTAGAGAAAGTCGAAATTCTCCTCCTCTCTCCTCTCATCCTCTTGCTTGTGTTGGGTGTGATTCCATTAGAGGCACGACAATTGTGGTGTTTGCTTCTTAAGAAGAAGGTGTTCATTGTTATTTACAACAATAACAATCAAGGTAAACATTCCTAACCCTAATTTGGTAATTTTCAAAAATAACCAAATTATCTTAGGGTTCTTAATTGTTGTTCATTTTGATATATTCAATAGAGAAAACATAGATCTTTATTAGGGTTGTATGCAGACTTAAGGGTTTAAGTTTATTGTTTTGCATAAAACCCATCAGTTCCCTTGTCTGCGGCCAGCACAAATATCACGTGGGAGTCAGGAGGTGTTGTGTAGAATTGGAACTATTTGTACAGATTCCTAAATAACACTATGAAGTACTTATACTTTTCAAATTCTGAGTACTGAAAGTGGAGTCACGGGGTTGGTGTTTCGGGAGGAAGTCATGAGCTATTTAGGGCATTCGGTTGGTCGTGCACACAAGGAGTGAACGAGTTGTTTCTCTTGGGTTAGGTAGCACTAAGGAACATTTTTCTATCAATCGGTTAGATAGACATAATAAAAGGTTGAATAAATAACAAAAGGTCAGTTTCATATTAAAAGGCTGAATATATAACAAAGGGTTGGTTATATAGTAAAAGGTTGAATATGTAACAAAATGTTGGTTATTAATAAAGGTTGAATAAATAAAGGTTTTTATATATGAAACGTGATTACTTATATCCTATGCGGTTGTTTCTAGGGTATTCGGTTGATCATATATGTATGTGGTAGAATTACGGTTGAACATATAACCATGTATGCGGTTGAATATGCGATTGAATATTTATGATATGTGGTTGTTTGCTAAGTGGTATTTGTCTATCCTTTTATGCTTCATCGTAAAATGAATGAATAACCTATTTGGGGCTTGTATGTTATATGTGCAACCTTTATGAACTCACTCAGTAGGGTCTAACACTTGTGTCTTTTCTCTTTTGTGCCTTATGAGTTGTGCATGCATCTTAGGAGTTTGGCCTTGGTAAGAGAGATTACTTATGGGGTAGCTGTACTAATTAGATGATACCATTTTGAACATGTAGGATGTTTTATCAAATTGAACATTTACTTTTGTTATGTTTGGAATGGTTTAAAATTATGATCTTGATTTTAATGTAACGTGGTGATTGTAAAATGTTTTGATATATATAATCAAGTCTTCCGCTAATGTACTTAGTTAAAGATTGTTTGAAAATTAAAAAAAATTATGGTAAAAATCACGACGTTACACAAACCAAACCCAAAACTTCACTATGCTTTAGTGACATTATGATGCTTTCACCACCATGACATCATCTTAGTACTTTTATAGAATAGAATTCTTCTTAAAATCTGAAACCCTTCCCTCGCTTCCTATATATATATATATATATATATATATATATATATATATATATATATATATATATATATATATATATATATATATATTTTGGGTTTAGAGCTTCGTCGGAGAAGCAATTCAACCACCCTTCTTCTTCGATTCCAGCCCCACAAATACCCCCTTTCCACCTTATTGATTGACTGCCTTCCCCCTTCCGACGAACACAACTCCCCAGCAACGAAGAAAACAACCAAGGAGGCTTAACAGGTGTTGCCCTCCACTTCCTCTTATCGTCGTTCTCAGCCTCGAAACCACTTCTACCCACTCCCCTGTCCACCTAATGTTATTTTGAACATGCCAGTTGTCGAGAACCACCGTTGAAGGCCAAAAACATCTGAGAGAAAAGTCATTGGCCAGCCATGCGCCACCGTGGCCGGCGTCGCGTCTGTTTTCCGAAGAATTGCTCCAATGATCATTTGGGTGTAAAAACTGGTCTATAATATTCCTGATAATAAAATCTACATACGTGTGAGGTCGGTTTGTCCAAAAATTCCCCCGAGAAAAAGTTGAGAAATCACAAAACAAGTCCTGATTTCTAAAACGAACACATTTCACGCTACAAGGGTGAGTTCTATGGACCCTTTTATACTTTATAAGCTTTCGGTGGAGGATACATGCATTATTCGTTTTATGTTAACGTTAATGTTTTACATTTACCTTCATTTATGTTCTCATTATTGTTCACGTTATATGTACGTTTATTACGTTATCGTTAACATTTACGTTATATGTACGTTATCGTTAACCTTCATGTTTATATTTACGTTTATGTTACGTTATTTACATTTTCGTAATATTTACGTTTAAATTTTAAGTTATATAACTACTTGTCCCTAAAGATATGCCAGTTTATGTTATATAGTTTATATGTCATGTATAAATTAGTTGTAGTTATATCACTTAAAAAAAATTATGCCAACTCATTATAGTTTATATATATGATTAATTTTGTTATAAAGTAGAAATTGTTTATATATATATATATATATATATATATATATATATATATATATATATATATATATGATACGTAAATTTATTATCAAAATTTAAGTCATAATATAAGTATAAAATGAACAAATATAACTACATATAAATATGGTGAACAAAAGTATAAAATCTATCTTTTTAGGTTATAAAATATATTGCCAAAGTTATTTTATTAACAAAAAGTGCTCATTTGGTTATTATAAAGGATGTCATAAATACAATTATCCATATTCTAATAAATGAATTGTTTTAATCTCCTTTTGCCAAGTGTCACTCTAATACAACTCCTCATTAATCCTATTATAAATGTCATTTCACATGTAGATAAATTAGGCAACTCATTTCAAAATTCAAATTTACATTTTCTAATTATATGTTAAATTTGAATTTATAAAAACTTTAAAATTTTGATATATCTCTTAATTAATAATTTATTTAAAATAATTGATTAATATTTATAAATTTTTATTATGAAATTTTAATTAATTTTATAACTGTGGTTCCTACGGGTTATAAACTAATATATATATATATATATATATATATATATATATATATATATATATATATATAAAAGATGCATATCTGTTTTATAAATTGTACGTTGGTTTTGTTTGGTTGATTTCACGTTAGTTGAAATCTCGTTTGATCAAAATTTAGTCGTTATGCTACCCAATTTATGTTAGAAACCTATTACTTAATTTTTGGAACGCTAGGTCTGGTATACTTTATAACTTAAGTTTTAAAGTTTTAAGACGCATGTTACATTTAAAACGATTAAACTAATGTTAATCTTATTAACTCTTCATCCACTAAAAACATAAAACCTTAGTAAAGCCCTTTGTGCTATACCAATTAATTCCAAAGGAGCGTAAAACCTTTTGGTATAGATCTATATAGGTTGACAGTCCCGCCTGTAGTTGTTAGCTACAATCTATGACGAGTCAAAACGAGTGTTAATGTTCAATTTCTATATTTTTCACAATGTCGATGAAGCGTTGGTGATGTTTTCGGCATGCCATTTTGCAGTGCCTTTTAAGAGGTTTTTTCATTCATAGTTCAGTTATAGGCTCATTATAGACCCGGAGTTCACTTTAAAAGTACACGTATATAATTGAAATAGTATTTATACTTAATTTGAATACTCATACGAGTTGAAATAAGATTGTATGTAGTAGGAATGAATTTCACAAAAGGATAAGTGGTAACTAATTAAATAAGTAAAATAATATTTAATAAACATTAAGACGACACAACTACTTATTGTTTATAAACTTATATTTAACAAGTTATTTACATAAACAACACTTTTACTTGTATGGAATTGCAAGTATGTAAACGATCTATTTTTATACTTTTTAGTTTGAAAATGAAATTTATTTTATATAAGTTAGTATTCAAATATATTTATATAAAACATACTTTTGGTTATAAAAGTATGCAGAGTCAAAACCTGTAGAACTCACTAGAAATTTTGTTGACGTATTTTAAACTCATGTATTCTCAGCAATTTAGGAGCTGGAGTACACATCATGTGTATCATGGAAAATCTATTTCCTTCTCTTTGTTGTTGGCCGATTTGTTCAGGCATTTGTTTTATGTTGTATTACATTTTGCTGAACTTGTTATGTAAGATCCTACTTTTAGAGTTCTAAACAATGTAATCCTTGTGCTACAATTATTGGATGTATGTAATATTATTTAAGTTTTTTGTATATTCATTATGTGTATGTTAAATGTGATCCAACATTACGTCACTACCCTGGTGCTTCCGTCGTTGGCCGAGGTGGGACAGTTGTTGCCTCCTTTTCTACTAGATATGTTTGTGTTGGTGCTTTTTTTTTCTTTTTACATTAGTTATTACCATCACCTTTACCTACATACATATGCACATGGTTTCTTCCAACATCGTGAATTACATTGATCACATGTCTAACATCGCCATCATCACCAATGGATATCCTTTCCCTCTCTTTAATTCTCTCTATCCCCCCCCCCCCTCTTTCTCTACATTCACCATCCTACCTATATCATCGGATACTACCACCTACCCCTCCACCATGCAAGATCTACTACCACCATCTTTTTCATATCAATAAAACCCAAATTTTATACATATCACAAAGAAAGTAAAAAATAAACACCAAATAAAAATCATATATGGAATACAAACAAGAAGAAGAATAACACAATTATTTTTCAAAGTCAAATTAGTCTACTTTTAAGCCCATGCACATTATGTTAAGATATACTAATGCAACACCGTTTTAGGAAAGATGAATTACAAACACAACTACGAAATAAATCCACCAAAAAAGATGAAATCTATATAAACACACAACTATGAGATCCAAATCACAAACAAAATCTACCCAAAGATGATGATATCCATACACACGGTCCAATTTTTGAAGGGGTTGATGGCGTGGTGGGGGTGAGTCTAAACCCACTATGTTTGATCTCCAACAAGGTAACGTGTTTCTCTAGTGAACATCTTTTAAACAACCGAGAGAGTCAAGGTGGTGAGGTGTATAAGGGAACATGATGTATTATATATATATATATATATATATATATATATATATATATATATATATATATATATATATATATATATATAGGTTATTGTATTCTAACTATCTATTGTGTGGATATATGTTTGATTGTGGACCAATCATTTTAGTTATTTTAAAAGGATGATTAATAAATATTATTGAATTAAAGATAACTGAAAAATAACATCTAATTTCATTTTAAGGTTATTTTAGTTAATTAAGATAGATTTAATAAAGGAAAATTACATATTTTAAAGGATCATAGATTCTTTTAATTTTAAAATTTTGATTTTATGAATGATAATTCTCTTAATTCGGATATTCTAACAGAATATGTTTATGAATACATTAAAAAACAACAATATTCTTGAACCATCAAATAATAAATATTCTGACAAAATATATATTTTGATTGAAAGAACTTTCTGAAAAATAACAAATTATCGGATACAAGTTAAAATTTTCAACATAAGACCACCAATATCCGCTCTTATACCCAACAGCACCACCAAATCAGAATCTAGGAATCAAAAGAAATATAGGATTTGTAGTGTTTTAAACAGACGCGGAAAATGGGTAGTAGAACTCCTGATCGATTTTTGTAGTCAATTTAGATTTAGCAAATACGTGGTGGTCGGCAGCCAAGATGTGATTTTAGAGAAAGAGGAGGAATTGTTGTAGTTACAAATTAGGAGAAATTAGGTAAAAAGTCAATCTAACTATAACATGATTATAAGGAGTATTTGTGGAAGTTATTAATCAAATTATTAAATTACACTTATTTATTTATTTAATTATTTAATTTTGATTCGCCCACAATCATTCATACATCTACATAATAGTTAGTTAGAATACTCTCTCTCTCTCACTCTCTCTCACTCTCTCTCTCTCTCTCTCTCTATATATATATATATATATATATATATATATATATATATATATATATATAGAGAGAGAGAGAGAGAGCAATATAAACGAGAGGTGGAATCTAGTGGAATCAGAAAACCAATAAAACTAAAAATGTAGTTTGAGCTTTGCAGTTGATACAAATTTTGAAGTTTAGAATTGGAACAAAACGTAAGCTCTTGTTTACCGTAAATTTACATTAGCCCAAATGCAATTTTTAATTTTAAGCCTAATTTTTCAAAACTTGAGTTTTTATAATTTTTAATTGTAATGTTAGCTATTGGAATTGAAAAATATAGATTTTGTCTTTTTGAATACTGGGTTGTCGATTGTTTAACTATGAACTTTATCATATGTAAAATTGGCCCTCCTCCACGATATGAATCTTGTGCGGTTGGTCACATCGGACACCCTCAAAGACACCCATAAAAATAAGAAGTATGCAGGATTTGAATCATTATCTAGGTGGTCGTTGTCACTAACTTGAGTATACCAATGCGCCTATGTTATGTTTTAAGCGAACGTAGAAAATATTGTATAGAATAAAACTTAAATACAAATTTTTTGTTGAATACCACTGATTCCATTATGCGAATTCATTTACTAGTGATGTACAAAACCTTTTAATTATATAATTCAAATGTAGAATACATAGAATAAAACTTAAATACATCTTGTTTTTATGAATAACGCTGATTCCATTATGCGAATTAATTTATAAGAGATATACAAAACCGTTTAATTATACAATTCTAATTTTTTATATTGTAATCGAAAAATGAAGAAACTTTATTTACATAAAAAGGCGTGAACCACGTGGAAGAAGTTGGTGTTGTTCTATGGTCTTGAAAGGAAAAATAGAAAACATACGCATGACGCATGTGGAAGATGAGTTCATACTTAATTAAGATAAGATGGAACTTGTTTATCAGGTTAGAAATTTGGTTCGGATTAATTAATTTTTTGGTTTTTAAAATAATATTCATTTTACTATTTAATAATATGATTTTATTGGAACCGATAGATAATATATTAAATCAAACCAACAAAAGAAGAAACAAGGCAGGGCAAGCAAACAATAAAATACAAAGTTTTACAAAACATTAAAAAGATAATACATCCAATCCACCAATTACACTCCTTTTTCTTTCCTCTATGTTTCACACAATTCAAAACTAACGAACAAATATTATCCGCCAGTTTGGAACACTAGTTCTCACGTTGTTGAACACCATATCATTTCTCGCATTCCAAGTGCACCAAAGATAACCATAAAGAATAGTCAAGAGGATTTTTCGTTTTTTAGGACAATTACCCCAGACCGTAGCGTACTCCAAGAGCTCTCTAACCGAATGAAACTGAGTATGAGACAGGTTACACCAATTCAGAATCCAATTTAAAACCTCGCGCGCCAAAGGGCATTTAATAAGAAGATGATGAGGTTCATCATTCCCAACATCGCAAAAACGACAATGAGAACTGTGGACCGAAATACCCCTCCTCGAGAGAGCTCCAAAAGAAGGAATTCTATCCATAGAGGCGCGCCACACAAACACAATAACTTTCAGAGGCACTAGATTAAACCAAATAGTTGGATTGTCAACCTGCTTTGTTATTTTTAAATTTATTAAAACTCTTAAATCATGCACATAAAAGGAGCCATCAGTCTAAATCTTTGAAGACCAAGCATCAGGGTCATTAGTAACAGAAAACGAACTAATAAGCCTATCCAATTGACTCAATTCGCTGATCTCTCTACTGTCAGAAGGAGCTTTTTTCCATTTCCAGTTAACACCCTCGGAACAAATATGCTCATTAACAAAACAATGCTTTTTCTTATCAAGCTCGAAAATGAGAGGGAACTGCGCAGCCAAAGATCCTAACCCCGTCCAATCCTCCAACCAAAAAAGCGTGTTGGATCCGGAACCAATATTCCAAGCAATAAGGGACGACAAGGTAATGCCAATTTTTTGTAATTCCCCGATTACTTGAACTATACTAAACCACGTGCCCTTAGGCGATTTTTTAGCCCAGAACTGAACCGGTTTCCTAGAACTATTGTGAATTCCACAAACAACTCTACTCCAAAGCGCATCCAGGTCCATTTTGAAACGCGACAACCATTTGAAAAGAAGATCCCAGTTTAAAGACACCAAAGATCCAACTCCAAGACCACTTCTCTCCTTCTCCCCAAAACAACATCCCACCCAACCCAAGGAATTTTTTTCTTGCCTTCACAACCTCCCCACAGGAAGTTTCTACGTAACCTTTCAAGATGATCAATGATAGATTTATGGGCTTTAAATAGCGAAAAATGATATAAAGGAAGACTGCCAAGTACTGACTTTATAACAATCAACCGACCGCCAAAAGATAAACTCTTTGCTTTCCACAATGAAAAGTTTGGACTGCACTTTCTCAATTATATGATGCCAGTTGCGCTTAAGTGCCATATTCGCACCCACCTGCTGTAACACCAGTCAAATTTTGGTCAAAAATAAATTGATCAATAATCTTAATTGGGATAAACCAAGTGGTAGAGTTTGTAACAAGGTTTCCAAAAACATAAAGAACACTGAAATCCGAGTTATAACGAAGAAGTTATGACCAATCGAAAATCCGCGACAAAACCGGTAAAACACTGTTCAGTGTAAAAAGTGAATTTTCGATAAAAGGCTTTTTAGCCTTAATAATCTAAATGAAACTTGTAGAATATGTTAAACCGAGAACGTTCATAAAAAGAACGTCAAAATCTGACTTCGTATGAGGAAGTTATGATTTTTCGAAGTTTCGGTATAGCAGTAGACAGCTAAAAATTCGAAATATAAATCGATCGATATTTAGCCGATGCAACTTAAACAAGAATCAAAGGTCTCGTCAAAAGTAGCACAATGGTAAAAAGACAGACGAAAACGGACGTCGGATGAAGAAGTTATGAATTTTTAACGGATTCCCGTCCCGGCCTATTTAAAATAATAATATTAAAAATAAAGTCAAAATCAGCCGATGAAGTCTAAACGAAAGTCGTAGAGTATGATTTTACCTACGCGTGCATATAAAGAACGCCAAAAACGAAGCTCGTATGCGAAAGTTATGATTTTCGCAAGTTTTTGGCACAAAAATCAAGAAAATGTTGAAAACCGGGAATTTTCGCTGAGTCACTCTTCAGACACGTCACCTCGCATGCGAGGCCTCTACGTGTCACCTGCTGATAGGACCGAACCTTCGCGTGGCACTTGCTGATTCGACCAAGTCTGCGGTCCAATCCCACTCGGATACCCTCGCAGGAGACACCCCGCGGATGCTCCTCGGATGACCCCCTCGCATCGTGGCATCCTCCCATTGGACCGAAGGTTGGTCCAATCCGAAGCTGCCAGATCCGAACCGACTGTCCGAACCGAAGCCTCGCGAAGCCACCTGTCCGAGCCGAACCTCCATTTCGCCACCTGTCCGAGACACGTGTCTCCTTCCCTCTGCTCCGGATCCGAGGCTGCGGCCGATATAAGGCATGCGAGCCTTCTCGAATTTAGGGCATTTTTTCACCCCAAAATTTCCCATTTTTCACATTTTAACCCCGTAAACTTTCTCACGACCCCCCAAGGCCCCGGTATCGTGTCTAAAGCCCGAAGCAAGCCCCGGAGCCTCGGAATTCTCGAGAATTCATCCTCTCTCCTGTCGAAACTCTGCCCGGTTTGAGCCGGTTTTTCGTCAAACAAACTCTTTTCCTGGAAACGAAACGCTGCCCGAATCACCGCTTATCAAAGTGAGTTCATACCCCTATAATTTACCTTTTCAATGGTTTTTAAATGCTTTTTAGGGGGTGAATACAAGTTTAACACAATATTAAATTGTGTTAATATCTGTATGTGATATTAATCACACAGAAAGTTTCCGTATGCTTTTAAGAATTACCAAATACATCCAAAATGACTTAAAGCCATGTTAAATCCTTAAAGTCATGTAAACTCCGTAAAATTCTTTGAAAAATGTTTTATAAGCTATTTCAAAGTATAAATGTCAAAATCATGTTTATATATGTATAAATATATAAATACGATTTGAAGGGCTTAGGACTAATGAATTATCTTATATCCTTTTCCTTGTTTGGATGTGGAATTAAGGTTGTGTTATTTGTCCGAAGGTCGTTTTCCTTCTTAATTATATATATATTATACATATATGAGTATAAAAAGGTTACTCCTTTTGGTATCATTACCTTTGTATCAGGCTGAGCAAAGGTGTTCATCCATGAGAAATCATGCTAATCAGATAGAACATATAAATTATAATAGATATAATTTATGATCCAAAACTAAATATACAAGTATGATTCACGACTGTATACTTTCCAAGGAAATTACCAAAAATTCATTCAACTATACCAAGATATGTATAATACCTTTAATATACGAACAACATATTAAAGAAGTAAAGATACATCATACCGGGTTTGCATTAGCAAATGTACTATACAGAGTACCAGAGTTAGCAAACATGAGGTAATGACGGGTTTGCATACTATACAGAGTACCCGAGTTAGCAAACACGAGGTAATAATACATCCTGCCGGGTTTGCATTAGCAAAGGTACTATATAGAGTACCCGAGTTAGCAAACACGAGGTAATAATACATTCTGCCGGGTTTGCATTAGCAAATGTACTATACAGAGTACTCGAGTTAGCAAACACAAGGTAATAATACATTATGTCGGGTTTGCATTAGCAAAGGTACTATACAGAGTGCCCGAGTTAGCAAACACGATGTAATATTACATTATACCGGGTTTGCATTAACCAAGGGTACAATACAAAGTACCAGAGTTAGCATTCGCAGGGTAATAATAATACATCATAAATCTCCTTGAAACAATAAATTTGTGAGACCCTTCACGGTGTACTTATCTAAGTACGACCTTTTAAGTCCTGAACTATTAGCCAGAATCTCTTGTAGGGAGAGCGTGAATTTGTGTATAGATCTATATGGGACTGACAATCCCGCACCTCTATTGTTCGCTACAGTTTGGCCGGCAGTCCTAGGGTGTCAAATATCATTCCAGTTCCGACGCCTGAAGAACGTCGCAGCAGGCATTTCCGTCATATTAGTATGGTTGATAGGACTCACATGGATAAAACAACGAGTGAATTACAAAGTAATATACTTCTCTTATAACAGTAAGAAAAGTTAATTACATCACGACCAGATATACCTTCAGTAGTTTTTACTTACAGTAAAAGCTACGTATCATGAAATCAAGTATTGTACTTCTGGTTTTGAACATTTAAGACCACAAGGAAGTATTATGGATAATACAATATTTTCCAGGATTAATACTAAGGTTTTTACTATAGAACAGATATAACTAAGAATACTTTTACAAAGGAAACGGTTTATGGGATTAAACCACTTTTACAAATGAAACGATCCATGGAATTAAACCACGTATACAAAGGAAACGATTTATGGGATTAAACCACTTATCCAATGGAACTTAGTCATTCAATCTCTGTAAACTAGTATAACATAGAAGACCTTTAGTGGTTAATTCTATAATTCCTTAGTTATTACATCATAGTTATGCATAAGTAATGTCCGATTGACAGTGAAGTGTGTGACTTCCGCCTTACTTCCTGTTCCTTGTTTGGTTGTGGGCTTAGGGCAGATACACCCAGTTGACTGTTCATTCGATATTGTGTTATGTATAATCAGTATAAACTAAGAAATTACAGAGGGAAACTATTGAGGTTATCAATCTAGCACCTCAGGAAATATAGGATTTCCTGGAGAAACCAGTGAACTTATCCAAAGTACTTAGGGTATACTTAACAGAACTAAAATACTTATGAACTCACCAGCTTAAATGCTGATCTACTCTTTCCAAATAACTTGTATTCTCAGGAATCCAGTAGACAGGTACACTCCAGAAGCTTTTGAGAAGACTACCTAGTACCGTACCGCGACTCTTGTCTTCTACTGTACCTACTTTGGTGTTTGAATATGTAATGTTTAAACACTTATGTAAAACTTATACTTATTAATGCAATGGTTGTTTGTACTTTGATTACTATGTTACATGTGTTGTGATACTTACCTAAAGTCCTCCGCCCCCGAACGTTTCCGCCGTTCAGGTTTGGGGGTGTGACAGATTGGTATCAGAGCAGTGTTTATAGTGAACTCAGTATATCAGTCATAAAAGATATACAACTATAAACCCATTGGGATAAAAACACTCTGACCAAGAGTTATACTTTAAAAATATATCAATATTTTATAAAAGTATAAGTACATGCAGAGTATATATACCCGAATGAGTATCACAAGAAGAACATAACTAAAGTATTTGGAAGTTGGACATTGCAGTTAAACCTAGACAGTGACGTAATCATATCTGGGATCAATATAGCCTGATCAACTATATTCATCCGGGATATGACCAACACGTGTTTGGGGAGTGATTGTAGTGTTGCAACTGGTCTAAAACTTACCTAAGTACCAGAAGAATTCTAGAACCAAACATAAAGACTAAAATACTATGGGAGTATTTTAGGATGCTATAACAAGAAAACTGAGAACTTGTCAAGTTCTTATATCTAGAAGTCCAAGAATCAAACTCATAATTAAAATAACATGGAGGTATGTTACATACCTTTGGGGAAATGTTAAAAAGATCTTTTCTGATAGGTCTATAATTACTAAGTGGATACGTTAAGGTTATATATAGCCAAGATTTTATGGACTTAGAATATGTGATTTTCACTCTACTTCCTTTTCCTTGTTTGGATGTGGTTTTAGAGTAGGATTATTTATTTAAAGGTCTATTTGATCTGGATTATATATAATCGGTACACACCATGTGATTATAGAAGGACCAGAAAGAATCACCTTTGTAAAAATTCAAATTTTCTCATAGATTCTTTAGACATTCCCATTCTCGTATAAACCCGTTAGATAAACATAGTTACTCCAGCAATCAATAGAAGAGTCAAGGAGGATCCAACAGAATTTCATTAGGAGAATTCCAAGAAAGAAACAGATAAACTATAGAAATCATTTAGTGCCTTTACCCTATTAAGGACACCAATGAGATATTCGCATGAACTTCCAAGATTCAAAATCTTCATTACGAAGTAATGGGGATCAGTGTCAGAATCGGAAGTAAGATAGCCAGGGAATTCAATATACCTACAGAGGAGCAGGACACCCTATAGATACCAGGAGAGAACAAATCATTACCACCCAAAATAGAACAAATGAAAACCACGCATGATTCATGTGAAGTGTTCGAGCACCTTTTCATCTAAGTAATAACTAGTAAATCGGTTCAACCTAGTGAGTTAGTGATTTCATTACTCACATTAGGTTTGGAGCTTATCCTCTTTTCCTATCACAGCTAATAACAATAAATCAGATCACAGAATCTTAATTGATAGTGATTACTTCTCAAATTCATAAGTCTATTTTATGTAGACACTGTTATGAATTATTTTCGAATATTTTTGAAAATTAGGAAACGATATCCACCAAACGAAGGTAACTTAGTTCGGATGATACTCGGTTCCTAACCATTCTAGAAACTTAATTATGTTCCTTACCAGGACTGCATCATAGGGATACAGGTCGAATCATTGAGAACAATATAACAAAACAAAAGATTAATACATAGATACAAATGGTTAGAATACATCTAGAGACACGATAGTCGTTCACGAGCTCATTTTCTTATCATGTAACAGAATCATACCTCCCAAGAAGTGTAACCAACCCACCAGCGAAACACCAATCCTTCAGATAGATGCGGCTACGTTTCAAGCTGCGGTCACAGCAGCTGTAGCAGCTGTCATGGCACACCTTAATGCTAACAATGCAAATGTTAGTAGTAATGCTGTCAGTAACCCCGATCGTGGTGATGGCCAAGTACAGCAACGAGCACCTACTTGTAAGAACACCTTGAACCTTAAGCCTAATATCCTTAAACGAAAGTTCAAGAACAAGGAAAGGAGTTTTTCAACTCAAGAACCTAGCAAAGGGCAACGAACTGGGGCAGTCAAGACCCCCATCAGCCCTGTTATTCTAGCACCGACTAAGCCGTACTTAGGAAACCTCCCACACTGCAGCAAGTGCAACTACCATCATCATGGAGTTTGCCGAGAGCTGCATTGTAATAGATGCAACATGAAGGGGCATACCGCCCGCATCTGTAGAACTCCGGTCGAGTTCATCACTTCAACTACCGATGTTGGAACCATTCCCCTATGTCACCTTTGTGGTGAAATAGGACATTACAAGAGGGACTGTCCAACAGAGAAGAACGATGGGAGAGCAGGAGGATTTTGATCCCAATACATGGGAAAGCATCAAAGAACCCTGCTATATTTTGGTACGCTTCCAAACCCCGATAACTATCTATAATTATGATTACTCTTCCGTTCAAATTAAATCATAACACTTATATAAAACTTGAAACCCTAACAGGTAAGCTATGATGACTTAGTGTATACATAAGGGTCATTTATAATTAAGATTTGTAGACTTAGAGTGAGTAATCCCGCCTCATTTCCTGTTCCTTGTTTGGTTGTGGATTTAGGGCAGGGTTGCTCAGTCAAAAGTCTTACCAATCTTAATTATACATGACTTGTATACACCAAGCGATTATAGAGAGACCTAGTAAGGATCGTTTCATGAAAGTTCATAATTTCAAATTATCAGAACCCTCGTATTGGTAGTACCCGCCAATTTCGAATCAAAAGGGGTTCGTAGTGATAATAACAGAATAAAACCAGAAGCGCTGAAAACTTAGGTACATAGGATATCATTCTAGTAATCATTCGTCCCAGAACGACTTAATATCTATTTCATGGAAAAAAAATTTCCGACATCCTCATTCGACATGGTTTGGCTTGGCCCTTACCATGTGAAAATTCTTATGCTGTATAAGAGAACTTTTTCCTTAATCAGGCGTAAGATGAAATTCTTTCAATCCATAACGCAAAATCCATAGGTTGTCTCTCATTTCAAAACTTCAGAAGTACCCATACGAAGGGCGCCCCGCCATTCTAGCCTACTCAGTAGACAGGAAACTTCAAACGAAAAGCACCGAAGTAGTCTTAGAAGTCAGTAACTACCGAAGTACCTCAATAGATCTCGTAGGAAAATCATTATACCGTAGGTCGAGTTCAAGAATAGAGACTAAGAACTCATTAAGTTATTCTATCACTGCTAAGTGTATATACGAGAGTGGTATATAAGTTAGACTTAACAAGATTAAGGATATGTGATTCCGCCCTATCTCCTGTTCCTTGTTTGGTTGTGGACCTGGGGCAGAGTCACCCATCCGAACGTTTTGTGAAATCTAAATTATATACGACTTGTATACACGAGGTATTGGTGGATGAGCCAAGTATGAGTCTGATCATGAACTTCGGAGCAAAAGCCTGCATCATGTATTCTACCAGGTGGAATTCAACATGAGACCACGACAGTGGGTCGAGCTACTAAATGACTACGAATTCGAAATTCGTTATCATCTCGACAAAGCCAATATAGTAGCTAACACCCTAAGTCGGAAAGAGTACCCAGGTCATAGTGCCAATCATGGACTATGATAACTCGTTCAAATCTGACCACACAGAGTAAGCAGGCTCAACAGGAAGCCTTGAAACCTGAAAATGTGGCAAGTAGAGAAGATAACTAGAACGTGTGAGTGTACGATATGCCAATATCTGATATCTCCACTGAGATAATAGAATCATCTCCCAGTTCAGGCAGTCACTCAAAAATCTCTAGGAACCAGAGTAGTCATGATTCTATGTGATCGACTATGGTAAAGAATGGGATACCCATTTACCGATTAGTCGAGTCCTTTATAACGCTAGCATTTAAGTTGCTCCATTCAGAACCTTATGTGGTCACAAGTGCAGATCCTATCTACACTGGACTAAAGTAGGTAATACGCAACTAGCTAGAGATCCAATTTCTACACAGCACCCTCGTTGATCTGGAATTCATCCGAGAAACTACCAAAAACAAAATACGAATCAAGAAGCGCCATAAAGCTTCCAGAGTTAATCAGAGAAGCTACGACTTCGATAAAAGAAAACCCTTGGAATTCCAGGATTGATAACCTTGTCATATGACGGTCTCACTCAGGAAGGACAAGATGCACTTAAGAAAGCGTGGAATACAAAATTCAAGGTACATAGGGCCATTTGAGATTCTTACCAGAATCGGTCTTGTACTTTTAAACTTAAACTACCACAAAAACTTAATAACACTCATCCCATCTTTCACATATCTAATCTAAAGAGGTGTCTATCCGATAAAACACTTGTTATTTCACTCGATGAAATAAAGTTAAATAAAAGTCTACACTCTGTAGTACAACCAATAAAAACTGTGGATAGGGAAATCTAAAGAACCACGCTAAGTCTCATCCCGTTAGTGAAGGTTCGCTGGATTACAAACCAGGGACCTGAATTCACTTGGGAAAGGAAAGATTAGACCTAGTCCATGAGTATCACTTTAGACTTAATTTCAGAACGAAATTCCCTCTAACGGGGGGATAATGTGACACCGGTCAAATTTTGGTCAAAAATAAATTGATCAATAATCTTAATTGGGATGAACCAAGTGGTAGAGTTTGTAACAAGGTTTCCAAAAACATAAAGAACACTGAAATCTGAGTTATAACGAAGAAGTTATGACCAATCAAAAATCCGCGACAAAACCGGTAAAACAATATTCAGTGTAAAAAGTGAATTTTCGATAAAAGGATTTTTAGCCTTAATAATCTAAATGAAACTTGTAGAATATGTTAAACCGAGAACGTTCATAAAAAGAACGTCAAAATCTGACTTCGTATGAGGAAGTTATGATTTTTCGAAGTTTCGGTTTAGCAGTAGACAGCTAAAAATTCGAAATATAAATCGATCGATATTTAGCCGACGCAACTTAAACAAGAATCTAAGGTCTCGTCAAAAGTAGCACAATGGTAAAAAGACAGACGAAAACGGACGTCGGATGAAGAAGTTATGATTTTTTTACGGATTCCCGTCCCGGTCTGTTTAAAATAATAATATTAAAAATAAAATCAAACTCAGCCGACGAAGTCTAAACGAAAGTCGTAGAGTATGATTTTACCTACGCGTGCATATAAAGAACGCCAAAAACGAAGCTCGTATGCGAAAGTAATGATTTTCGCAAGTTTTTGGCACAAAAATCAAGAAAATGTTGAAAACCGGGAATTTTCGCTGAGTCACTCTTCAGACACGTCACCTCGCATGCGAGGCCTCTACGTGTCACCTGCTGATAGGACCGAACCTTCGCGTGGCACTTGCTGATTTGACCAAGTCCGCGGTCCAATCCCACTCGGACACCCTCGCAGGAGACACCCCGCGGATGCTCCTCGGATGACCCCCTCGCATCGTGGCATCCTACCATTGGACCGAAGGTTGGTCCAATCCGAAGCTGCCAGATCCGAACCGACTGTCCGAGCCGAAGCCTCGCGAAGCCACCTGTCCGAGCTGAACCTCCATTTCGCCACCTGTCCGAGACACGTGTCTCCTTCCCTCTGCTCCGGATCCGAGGCTGCGGCCTATATAAGGCATGCGAGCCTTCTCGGATTTAGGTCATTTTTCACCCCAAAATTTCCCCTTTTTCACATTTTAACCCCGTAAACTTTCTCACGACCCCCAAGGCCCCAGTATCGTGTCTAAAGCCCGAAGCAAGCCCCGGAGCCTCAGAATTCTCGAGAATTCATCCTCTCTCCTATCGAAACTCTGCCCGGTTTGAGCCGGTTTTTCGTCAAACAAACTCTTTTCCAAGAAACGAAACGCTGCCCGAATCACCGCTTATCAAAGTGTGTTAATACCCCTATAATTTACATTTTCAATGGTTTTAAATGCTTTTTATGGGGGGGGGGGGGAATACAAGTTTAACACAATATTAAATTGTGTTAATATCTGTATGTGATATTAATCACACAGAAAGTTTCCGTATGCTATTAAGAATTACCAAATACATCCAAAATGACTTAAAGTCATGTTAAATCTTTAAAGTCATGTAAACTCCGTAAAATTCTTTGAAAAATGTTTTATAAGCTATTTCAAAGTATAAATGACAAAATCATGATTATATATGTATAAATATATAAATAAGATTTGAAGGGCTTAGGACTAATGAATTATCTTATATCCTTTTCCTTGTTTGGATGTGGAATTAAGGTTGTGTTATTTGTCCGAATGTCGTTTTCCTTCTTAATTATATATATATATATATATATATATATATATATATATATATATATATATATATATATATATATATTATACATATATGAGTATAAAAAGGTTACTCCTTTTGGTATCATTACCTTTGTATCAGGCTGAGCAAAGGTGGTCATCCATCAGAAATCATGCTAATCAGATAGAACATATAAATTATAATAGGTATAATTTATGATCCAAAACTAAATATACAAGTATGATTCACAACTGTATACTTTCCAAGGAAATTACCAAAAATTCATTCAACTATACCAAGATATGTATAATACCTTTAATATACGAACAACATATTAAAGAAGTAAAGATACATCATATCGGGTTTGCATTAGCAAAGGTACTATACAGAGTACCAGAGTTAGCAAACATGAGGTAATGTCGGGTTTGCATTAGCAAAGGTACTATACAGAGTACCCGAGTTAGCAAACACGAGGTAATAATACATCCTGACGGGTTTGCATTAGCAAAGGTACTATACAGAGTACCCGAGTTAGCAAACACGAGGTAATAATACATTCTGCCGGGTTTGCATTAGCAAAGGTACTATACAGAGTACCCGACTTAGCAAACACGAGGTAATAATACATTATGCCGGGTTTGCATTAGCAAATGTACTATACAGAGTACCCGAGTTAGCAAACACGATGTAATATTACATTATACCGGGTTTGCATTAACCAAGGGTACGATACAAAGTACCAGAGTTAGCATTCGCAGGGTAATAATAATACATCGTAAATCTCGTTGAAACAATAAATTTGTGAGACCCTTCACGGTGTACTTATCTAAGTACGACCTTTTAAGTCCTGAACTATTAGCCAGAATCTCTTGTAGGGAGAGCGTGAATTTGTGTATAGATCTATATGGGACTGACAATCCCGCAACTCTATTGTTCGCTACAGTTTGGCCGGCAGTCCTAGGGTGTCAAATATCATTCCAGTTCCGACGCCTGAAGAACGTCGCAGCAGGCATTTCCGTCATATTAGTATGGTTGATAGGACTCACATGGATAAAACAACGAGTGAATTACAAAGTAATATACTTCTCTTATAACAGTAAGAAAAGTTAATTACATCCCCACCAGATATACCTTCAGTAGTTTTTACTTACAGTAAAAGCTACGTATCATGAAATCAAATATTGTACTTCTGGTTTTGAACATTTAAGACCACAAGGCAGTATTATAGATAATACAATATTTTCCAGGATTAATACTAAGGTTTTTACTATAGAACATATATAATTAAGAATACTTTTACAAAGGAAACGGTTTATGGGATTAAACCACTTTTACAAATGAAACGATCCATGGAATTAAACCACGTATACAAAGGAAACGGTTTATGGGATCAAACCACTTATCCAATGGAACTTAGTCACTCAATCTCTGTAAACTAGTATACAATAAAAGACCTTTAGTGGTTAATTCTATAATTCCTTAGTTATTACATCATAGTTATACATAAGTAATGTCCGATTGACAGTGAAGTGTGTGACTTCCGCCTTACTTCATGTTCCTTGTTTGGTTGTGGGCTTAGGGCAGATACACCCAGTTGACTGTTCATTCGATATTGTGTTATGTATAATCAGTATAAACTAAGAAATTACAGAGGGAAACTATTGAGGTTATCAATCTAGCACCTCAGGAAATATAGGATTTCCTGGAGAAACCAGTGAACTTATCCAAAGTACTTAGAGTATACTTAACAGAACTAAAATACTTATGAACTCACCAGCTTAAATGCTGATCTACTCTTTCCAAATAACTTGTATTCTTAGGAATCCAGTAGACAGGTACACTCCAGAAGCTTTTGAGAAGACTACCTAGTACCGTACCGCGACTCTTGTCTTCTACTGTACCTACTTTGGTGTTTGAATATGTAATGTTTAAACACTTATGTAAAACTTATACTTATTAATGCAATGGTTGTTTGTACTTTGATTACTATGTTACATGTGTTGTGATACTTACCTAAAGTCCTCCGCCCCCGAACGTTTCCGCCGTTCAGGTTTGGGGGTGTGACACCAGCACACCAAGGTAGGAGAAAGGTAGGGAGGCCGCATCACAACCAAGCACCCATGCACAACTAGCCACTTCGTTATTGGAGACCCCAATACCGAAAACCTTGGATTTATTGAAATTGACTTTTAACCCTGAAGCAGCATGAAAGCATTTTAAAATTCTCGCAAGATTAGATACATTAGATCTACCCCATTGCCCAATAAAAAGCGCATCATCAACATAAAAGAAATGAGAAATCAACAGACCATTATTTGGAATTTTCACCCCTTGATACAAGGAAAGATCACAAGCTGATTTCATCGCCTTGACGAACACCACGAGTAATCTGAAATTCTTTAGTAGTCGAGCCATTGATAATAACGGAAGCTCTTGAGGAGGATAAACACCCCTCTATCCACCGGATCCAAATATCACCAAACCCCATTTGCTTCATAACCGTAAACAAATATTTCCAATTAATACTATCAAAAGCCTTGTCGAAATCCACCTTGAATAAAAACGTTTTATTTTTGAATTTTTTAGCCCAAGAACAAACTTCATTAATGATCAATGGACTATCATGAAGCAACGACCTCCTATAAAAGCTGTTTGGACCTCATCAATCACAGTCCCAATAACCTTCTTTAATTTGAGGGAAAGATCCTTGGCAATAATCTTGTAAACACTCTCAATGAAACTAATTAGCCGGAATTCATGAAGCGACAGTGAGTCCTTCATCTTGGGCAAGAGAGTTATAAATGATGAATTACTCCCTCTAGAAAGGCACTCGTAAGCTTCAAAATGTTTCACAAATATCATAATATCATCGTGCATAAGGGGCCAAAAGTGCTTGAAGAAAAATGAAAGTAAACCCGTCTGGGCCCGGTGCCTTGTCACTTCCACAATTCCAAATGGTTTCCATGATTTCGTTTAAATCAAACGGAGCCTTCAAGAAACCCCTGTCAGCTTCAGTGAGAGTTTTGAAGTTGGGATTAATAAAAGTTGGTCTATCCTGACAATGCTCATGGAATTTAAGTCCGAAGAAACGCCACACTTCTGTTTTCATAGTCGATACATCAGTGACCCAGCTCCCATTAATCATAAGCCCTTGTATATTACCTCTTCTGTTTTTAATCTTCAACGAGTTGTGAAGGAAAGCCGAATTTTCACCGCCATCGCACATCCATTTTATTCTAGCTTTCTACTCCAAGTCTAATTTCGCCTTTTCCATTTCAAGGATTTTATGCTTAGCATCTCTTATGCATGCAATTTCAGCGTCAGTAAGACAACGCCCTTCGGCCTCAAGTTCAATCTCATCCACCCTCTTTCTAAGATCAAGAAGCAACTTCGTTTCTTTTTCGAATTCAACTCTCCTCCAAGCTTTATTTGCGTCCTTGATACATCTCAACTTGTCAGACAAATATCTATCTGGAGCACCACCACCTTGAAAACCATTCCAGGCTTTGATCACAATATTATCGAAGTCATCCCTGAAAATCCAGGAATTAAAGAAACAAAAAGGGGCAGGGCCAAAGTTCAAAATTTGCGTTCTAAGGATAATAAGCCAATTGTCCGAGTATTCTGTACGAAGAGCCAAGACCGACGCATTAGGAAACACAGACAAGAATTTGGGGCAGACTAACAACCGGTCCAATTTGCTAAGTTTACACCTGTCATCACATAAATATGTAAATTTCCTGCCTTCCATATTAAGCTCTAATAAATAAATTCTTATCCCAAAAGGAGATAAGCCCCCTGTCTTCCAGTGGATTCCACGAACGCAATACCCACGTCAGGAGATCCCCACCAGTTAGCAATATTACATGGAAGTGAGGATAATCTTGACTCTTGAATCCCGCAGAAAGAAATTATGTTCTCGAACTTTAATCTCCTAAGGGAGAAGGGAGTCATTCCCTCCCAACCCATTGAACCCACTGCCACATCATTTTTTCTTTTTTATTTTTCTTCATCTTTCCGAACCTACAACACACAGAAATCCTATCTTTTTGAACCCACTCAATTAAAAAAAATACAAAACAATCAAATGTAAAATCTTAATTAGCAATAGAGTTATCGGCGGTACCACTCCCGCTTCAACGAGTGAGTTGATTGGTTTCACTAACCCACTTCATCATCTCTCTCTACTTTCTTTTTTCTTATTTTCTCTTGTACCATGTGTTTTAAAACTTGTACCTTAGTTGTTTTGTATTTTTTTTAATTGAGTGGGTTGTGTGGGTTTAAAAAGATAGAATTTCCGTGTGTTGTGGATTCAGAAAGATAAAGAAAAATAAAAGAAAAAAAGTGATGTGACAGTGGTTCAGTGGGTTGGGAGCTCTCGAGAGGACGAGATCGAAACTGAGATAGAATGACCCGGAGAATCAGCTTCATCACCTACCTGAGTTGATAGTTCGGGGTGTCGACTTTCCTATTAAGATCAATAGACTTCGAATTCTCCTGCGATTGCCGTTGCATCTGTCGATCATTATAACACGAGAGAGAGTTAAAAACTTTTTTCTTCGATCCTTTATTTTTCCTCTTAAGTCGACGCCTTTTCATACCAGATTCGCTTGGCCCAAATTCCGGACAGCTGGACCCGTTAGCAATTGAATTACTACGATACGCCCAGGAAAACCAGGCCCATCAACTGATTTGGAATGGGTGGAGATATCAGCCCTCTCGGGAGAAGACCCCACTCTAGGGGAGTCAATGCAATTGGCATTGCCTTTGGAGTCAACGCCAGCCGCCATGCCGTCATTGCCTCTCAGCTTTCTAGGCGACGAAACAAAATCCTTATGCACCGGCGACGCCTCAGCTTCCCCAACTCCGTCACCGCTCCATCTCCGTCACCATCATCGTTGTGCCTGATCTCACCTTCCTCCATCTCCATCTCACAGTTCACCCAAGTATCCGAGATGCCGACATCATCGTCATCTTCCTCCACATCCGAATCGACGGGAGACTCCGCCACGAAAGGCTTGAAAGGAACCCAATCATCTTCCACTTCGAAAATTCCAATTTTATAACCAGCTCCATCAAAGTTTACCATAATCTCTTCGTTAATCTTTTTCCTGGAGGCAGTTAAAATGCAAAGCTTGCAAAAGGAAGCATCATTGTTGCCCCAGAATGAGCAATTGTTAACCAACACTCTCCCGAAGTTTCCCGCAACCCATGCCATGAGAACACCAGTTATTTTTATACAAGTGATCATTTCGAACCGGACAGATCTTCTTCCCAGACGCTCAACCCAGTTGAACCATTTTTTCCATATACATTTGTTGGCCTTAAACACGTCCGCCGCCGTTTCAGATCTGAATTTCACTAAAACTTGCATGCCTCCCAAGTATTTCGTCTCCATCACATCATAACCTTCCCAAGAGATTAATGCAGGAAAATTGCATAACGTATCAAAACACCTTGCATCTCCAACCAATACAGAGGCATCTGCCCAATCATGCACACTGAGATTAAGAGACATTGAAGCATGAGCCTCACCCGCATAAGGAGTGCCAATACCTTTGCCTACCTCTACAAACGAACGCGCATCCCTATGAGCAGAGGAAAAACGATTCATTGCAGCATCTGCAGGCCTTTTAGAAACATCAACCGTCACTGCCTTAGGGTGCTTGGCACAATTTGCAGCCACCTTCCTCCCCCTACAAGTAATTTCATTAAGCTCCTTCTCGATGCCTTTCGGATGAAGAACATTCTTAAAACCGACAAAAGCGAAGAAGGTACCTGAAGCATCCCTACGATCGGCGATATAGATATCAACCAAAGCTCCGACCTTTGAGCATGGCTTCCAAAGCTCCGCCTTCTTGACATCACCGCGAAGGTTGGTAACAAAATACGTAGTGATATTACCCTCAAGCTTCCCCTGAAATTTCCTTACAGACGAACCTTTTCGTCGAACTTCTCTCCATTCTCCTGCCATCGGCTCTTCTTGGGGCTTTTCGTTCATAAAATCCCATACTATTTAATAATATGATATTACGAGAAATTAAATGTCCTTTTATTTTTATTTTTTTATATTCATTATTCATATGGAATATTATCTTTTTATCTCTATGAAATGATGAAAAGTGTCATAGATAAAGACAAATGCAATTGGTCCTGTGCTTGCCTCTGTGGGTAAAGTCCAAGAAAAAGATTGCTAGCAAAAAAAGTCTTATTTGATGTTTGAGTTGTGGATTTGGTCCCTACCTCTAACATACACGCATTCCGTTTTCTTCCCATGTGCCCTGTTGGTTTGAAAGCAGACCAAATGAATCAAGCATTTCATGATCTATTGACATTTTTCTTTCTTAAAGTAACTTGTAATCAATTCGATTTAGAAACAAATTCATAATAAATACATACATATGTGATCAGTTGTGAGGGGTAACATATGATAGTTGACGATAATCATACTTGATGAGATTTGATTTAGGATTGCTTCTTTGACTAAGTTCAAGAAGCCATGAAGTTTCAGTCTGGAGGCCAGTAGAGGTTCCTGCAATAGTACCATGGAACAATCAGGACAAAGACAAAGTTCACGCACTGATGTATATTGTAGATAATGTAAATGCTACAGTGGCCAATTTCAATTAAACTTTAGATCCAAAAATTTTATATGTGAAAGAATTTTAAGGAGAATATAAAAAAACTAACAAATCAATTAAACTTTAAAAGAAAAATAATTTTATTGGTTATATATATTTATATAAATCCATATAAAAATGTACAAATTGAAAGTACATTGATATTTACCACGTAAATATGAAAAACAAAATGCAACAAATAGCCATGGATTTTGGTTTTTGGTTAAAAAAAATTAAAGAAAATTACAAAAAATTCAAGTTTTTTGTTGGCTTTTTGTTAATGTATTACCAAGTATGCTCCAATAGAAGAATTGACAAAAACTACAGCTTAATGATAGTATACCAATAAGTGTACGAATGCCAAGTGAATACCTGAGTTCATCTTTTAGTCGTGATATATGTTTTCTAGTGAAGCAATGCCACAAATTCGCTATGGGTACCACAATAAGAATCAAAGCCAAATCAAATGAGCTTGGCTTTTGTAAGTATAACAAATAGTGCCCAAGTCTTAATTCTTAATTAAGAGGAACTTCAGGAAACCCAAAGAAAAGGAAGGGAAGTATACATCCCATAACAGTTTTATTGATACATCTTTTGGAAAAAGAAAACAAAGACCAGAGAGTCGAGTCCCTCACTGGAAGAATACCTTTTCAAATAATTACCCATTTGACCTCTTTCATTACCCCTCGTTCATGATCCAGACCTCCATCAACACTAATATATATATATATATATATATATATATATATATATATATATATATATATATATATATATATATATATATATATATATATATATATATGGGAAAAGGGAATATATATTACAGCCCCACCTAAGCTTAGGTACTAAACATCTTGAAAATACATTGTTTTACTATATAAAGATTACGGTTAATGGATTCACGATTAATACTTCAAGATTTAAATTCAAGATCGACACAATAGGGTTTAGGGTTTAGGGTTTAGGGTTTAGGTTTAGGTTTAGGTTTAGGGTTTAGGGTTTAGGGTTTAGATTTAGGGTTTAGTGTTTAGGTTTAGGGTTTAGGGTTTAGGGTTTAGGGTTTAGATTTAGGGTTTAGGGTTTAGGTTTAGGGTTTAGGGTTTAAATATAGGGTTTAGGGTTTAGGTTTAGGGTTTAGTAATGTTCACTTGGGTGAAGTAATAAACGATAATTGAGGAAAGAAAACAGGGATGGTAAAACGATAATGAAAGAAAGAAATGTTGTGGAGGATGATATATTTACCAAGTGAAACCAAACCGGGTATATCTAGCATGTTAAAACGACATATTTTAGAAGTTTAGTACCTAAGCTTAGGTGGGGCTGTAATGTATATTCCCTATCCCCATATATATATATATATATATATATATATATATATATATATATATATAGGGTTAGGTTATTTTGTTTCGTACATTTATTGTGTGCTAGAATGCATCAATAGGAATTTAGTAAATTAAATAATTATTTAATTAAATGAATATAGATATTAAATGATTTCCATAGTTATATGTATATTAAATGATATCCATAATTATAATTCTCTTTTTATGGAAACTAATTAAATCCGTCATTAATGTCAGCAATAACATTCTTTCAGAATGAATTTGCATCTATGTTTTTATATATGAGTTCGTATTTTGTTTCAGGACTCACTCACTTAAAATACAATAAAGTTGCATGAAATATGAAGAACGAGAGTGTATTCTACTAGAATACACTCTCATTCTGCTGGAATACACTCTCATTCTTCTAGATATGATAACATTCTGAAAGAATATTATTGTTGACATTAATGACGAATTTAATTGGTTTCCATAAAAATGATTTATAAGTATGGATAGCATTTAATATAATATAATTAATACTAAAATCCTATTGGTGCATTCTAACACACAATAGATGTGAGAAACATTTGAACCTACCTATATATATATATATATATATATAATGTTCATTAGTAGGTTCTAAAACCTTGTCATAATCAAACCACGTAAGACAAATTAAAGGAAAGAAAAGTATTTAAGAAAAAACAAAGAAACAGTGTAAACTGAGAAGAATACTTACCACAACTTGAGCTGCAAAAGTGAAATTCTATCTCAGGTTTTTTATCAAACTTCTGATGTGCATGCCAGTTGAAATGGAAAGAAAAAAGAAAATAGAATAAATGAGTAATTATGAAAAGACGAAGAGAAGAGAGAAAGCTGGAAATTAATGTCCTACCACGCCATGGATGAGAATCAAGAGTCGACTATGTTGCTGCTTTTCCTTCTCCCAAAGTCCGTTCCCAGTCTGCATTTCAAAATATTAGGGATGAATTTTATAATTCATTACATGAAATCGTTTATTGACAAACCGTGTGATGTTTTTTGTTAATGGAAACCAAATCTTTGTAGTATTCGGTTTCCACCCCATTACGATCGGAAACTATACCCTGCAATCGTTGATTACTCGATGAGAATAGATAAATAATACCATAAACCGAAGAAATTCAACAAATCTATAGTTGAGATTGAGATTTTAGGGTTTCGAAGTTGAGGAATTCTAGAATAGTATCAACTGATTCGTCGGAAGGTTGTAATGTTGACATGTAATCGGGATTGCTGCCATTAGGTTTAGGGGTCGTTTGATAGTTGCTGACTGAGTTAGAGCTGACCGGGTTAGAAGTTGATCGGGTTAGAAATTCTAACTGAGTTAACTTCTGACTGAGAATTGCTGTTTGATTTTACATCTGACTAATTGTGCAAAATGACTATATTACCCTCAAACAATATTTTTTATAATACTACTTTTATACAATAATCTCAAATCATAATATATTATTATTAATTAACTCAATTTATGCAATAATACTTTTATAACAATCCTTTTTATAATAATACTTATGCAATAATCTCAAATCACAATATATTATTATTAATTGCTTCTTGGAGTGCACCTGTTTCCCATTTTCCCTTACAGTCTGTATCTATTGAAAATGAGCAAACAAACAAAGATGTGCAGTTTCACGTGAAGCTTTGGAAAGTCGAAATTGATAGAATCAGAAGGGATCAATTGCAATTGAAAAGAAATCGACCCATTTGAGATGCTTTCAGGGGGTTGGGCCACAATGAAGGAGGTGGTGGACGGTGAAGAGGATGGCGGCGATTGAGGTTTCCAACGAGGATGAAGATGATAGATAGAAGCGATAGAGAGGACAAGTATTGAAGTTTCTGGAGAGGACCAGTGGTGGAAGGAAGGAAATGTTGCTTGGATTGATTGAAGTTTCTGGAGAGCTGCGTCGAGGGCAAGGGCAAAAGGCGTCTATTTTTCAGTCAACCTCTTTATTTCGCTGGTGGAGTGGAGGTGATGTGATGGAGAAGAAGGCGCCTACAAAAGGAAAAGGGCAAGGAGGGAAAAAATGATGCTTGGTCTCGGTCAGGAGGTTTTGAGATGAGGACCGAATCCTCAAATTTCTTTGGACCGAGTCCTTCTTTGGACCGAGTCTGTGGATAAAAAACCCAAATCAAACGCAACAATTTCTGATTGAGGACCGAGTCCTCCTTTCTAACTGAGTTAGCATCAATATCAAACAAGCCCTTAGTCAAACGTTTGGGGAGAATGGAATCGAAGTAATGAGATCGGACCGTTGTTACATAGGACCATAACCAAAATGAATTTCGTCAAACTGGAACTCCAACAAAAAAAAAATACATAGCCAGATGATAAAAACAAAATAGAAATAGATTTTGGGGAATACCATACCTTATAACCACCAACCTAGAACAATAGACTGTCGAATAATAGACTCTACCCAAGGACCACAACTAGACAAGGAACAGGAAATAAGGCCAAATCAATTATTCTAAGGTTATAAGATCCTAACCGTATACAATTTTAAAACATACACTTAGTAGTTACAAATACCAATAATCCTTCTCATTCAAGCATGGCATACAATATTTCCAAAGCTACCAGCATCACATATCAGGCCAATCTATCGCTGACTACTCAGCACTAGCATGCAAGTCTACCAGCTCATACAACATGTAAAGGCATCTCTCCTAGCCCTAACTAGCATGAGATTCTCAGATTCATAAACCAAATCATAACAGATAACATATATGGGTATTCTGGGGAAACTTACTTGAGCTCGGTTGATTGCATGCACCACACCCTTTTCTTTTCTTAGAAAACTTTTCCTTGAAAACATTGTTCTTTTAAAAACTTTACAGATCCTCAGTTTGAGTTCAGACACACCCGAAAATGTGCCTGAATCCCTCAAACCAAGGCTCTGATACCAACTTGTAACGACCCAAAAATCAAGGGTAAAAATTTCATTTTTAATATAGCCAAAACTTAGATATCATTTATTCCAAACATTCCAAAACATCGTTAGTAAAACATTTATCAAAGTTTATCCCAAAATCATTTATTGCGGAAAACATGGGTGTGCGCATTGCAATCAATCTGAGCCCTTCTTTTCCAAATCAATGATACCTGAAACCAATAAACAAAATTATAAGCACGAAGCTTAGTGAGTTCCCCAGAGCATACCCCACACAGTCCACATAATCACATAATCCATATTAGCTATAAAAGCTACACAACCATATCAATCACATATCCATGCATATCAACATATAAGGATGTCGTGGGCTCATCCCCAGGGTCTTACTCCAGGATGCCATGGGCTCTCCACATGGTCTTACACCTAAGTGCCATGAGCTCTCCCATGGTCTTTGATAGGAAAGTCATGGGCTCTCCACATGGTCTTACATCCAGGTGTCATGGGCTCTCCCATGGTCTTCCATGCAAGTATCACAAAGACAACTAGCATACCACATAATCACTAGAATACCACCTATACATGCATACCAAACATATCAGTACTGAATCTACACTAACAATACAACATAGTAGGAAAGCCATGGGCTCTCCACATGGTCTTACATCCAGGTGCCATGAGCTCTCCCATGGTCTTCCATACAAACATACCACATATACCACTAGCATACTTCTAAGCACATAACCAGCTAACATGACACATAATACAACTTCAGCTAATATACCACATATCATAAAATGGGCCGGCCTTGGTGCCTTAGACCCATTGGTATGGTGAGGAGACTCACCTCACACTACAAAAGCTTCCCGCATGAATTCCTTAGCTGCTGCCCCGCCAGCTTCCCGAGCAGTTACTACCAATCAATATACCCAATTAGCAATTGGATCCCTATCATAATCCTTAATCCATGAATGGGGTAAAATGACCATTGTACCCCTGGCCCAGTATGATCCAAAACTAAGGCCCAAACCCAAAACAAAATCCCAACACTAGGTAGGCTTTCCAAGCCCACTAGTGGCCCACTAATGGCCAAATTTGATAAATTGGGCCCAATCCCTCTAATGGGCTTTACCTTAAGCCAAAAAATATTCCTGGCCCAAAACATCTGACTTCTGATGGTCCACTAAGGTCCAAAGGCCCAAAGACCACTGCATGGCCCAACCCGAGGCCCAAAACAGTCCAAGCCCACAACTGATGAGTATGCGGGGCGTATTCCCTTGTACGCTAAGCGTACTGGATGAAGGTGGTGTACGATGCACGTACCTGCATGTACGCCCAACGTACTCCTCTGTTAAGCTACTTTTTCATTAAGTGCTTAATACTCCATTCCAGCAACTACAATTACAGATCCAAGTCCTCTTCGACATCTTAATCCATAAAGTCGAATGCTTTAAGCCTTTGTATGGCTTAATGAATCCCAACACCAAAGATGAATTCCTAAAGGTCAAAATCACTCCCAAAATGTCTCAAAACCTCTTAATACCTTAAGACCTCAGTCCAAACTCCCAGATCTGATTTCAAGGGTCCATACCAAAACCCTAAGTCCCAAACTTCATGAAATGACCACTAAATCATGCATGGAAGGTTTATACCCATCAAGATCCAAACTTTGTGACTCCATAACCTTAATAAGGGCCAAATATAGAGCTTCAAAGGTGCTGGAGTAACTTCTACTCACAAGAACCACCACAAAGGGACCAAAACTATAACCAAAAACCACCTAGCTAGATCTACATGAAAGAGTTGTCAAGGATGAGACTTTATATCTCCAAAAGCTTGCAAAGTTGATGAAGGTTCTGGATCTAGAAGCTTGACTTCAACCATAGCTTGATCACCAAGTTCCTTCTTCTTCAAGGTCCAAAGATAACAAGTCATAACCCAACTAGATCCACATGAGAAAGCCACCAAGATCCAAACTTTATACTTTCTGGAGTTAGATCAATATGATTAGGGCTTGGATCCACAAGCTTCAAGCTAAGAAATGCTTCCTCAAGGAACTCCTTCTTCCACAATAAGCACCAAAAACCCACTAAATCACCAAAAAGCTCAAGAATCACTCAAATGGAGGCTAAGGGTCGATTTATAGGGTTTAGAGGGATGGAGGCTGAAGATATTAGGGTTAGGTTATGAGATAAGGAGCTTAAATAGGGTCCAAGACCCTAAAATAGGGTTCTGATCTGACTAAAGTACGCCCAACGTACATATGGTACGCCCAACATACTCCTGGGAACCTTCGCGACCATCATGGTCAGTACGCTCAGCGTACTCCAAGGTATGCCCAACATACTGCCTTCTTCATTAGTACTCCCCGCGTACGCTTTGTGTACGCCCCGCATATTCGGCTAAGCCTGAAAACCACGAAACTTCCGAAGGCCATAACTTCTTCGTTATACACCCGATTCCGACGATCTTTATATCCACGGAAAGGTGACGAGAAGCCCTACACTTCTAACAACTCAAACCTTTCTTAATACCTTCCGAACAAAAATCCATTTTCCATAAAAGCCTGAACTAACACTTTACCGAAATACCCCTAGGCTCCGAAAATACGAACTGAACACCCGGATCACTTCTAAGAGCATATGGTGTGGGTACAAGATTTGCTCGTTGTGGCTGAGGTGGACGCCCACAACGGCGTTGCATCTTGTTGTACACCACCCCGGCATCTAGTTGCTTCTTGTCATGGGGCTTCTTGTTGCCGTTACAACCTAAAGCAACGAGTAAAAATGCGAACATTGCCCTCTTTTTAGCCTTTGTCAACAGTCAAAACAAAAAATAAAAAAATAAATAAAACATATTTATTCTCAAAAAGTTGGTGTTATATCTTGTTGCCCATTTCCCCACTTGGTGTTATAACACCATTTGCTTATGTGGCATGTGAGATGGCACAACTTGATGTTGCATCTTGTTGCCCACACCTAATGGTCTAATGTATCACCCGCACCCAAATGGGCCTAGACCTTACCTTCCCAAGAGCCATAATCCTAATAATGACCGACCATCGAGCCACAGCCTCAGACTAGGAGTCAGTTCGGAACAGAGCGTTACAACTCTCCCCCACTTAAATTAGATTTCGTCCTCGAAATCATGCATCACCACCCCCGACATACCAGACACCCTGAGCAACACCGCCACAAACCCGAGAATACCACAGCCTTCCCAAGGCAACTGAAACCAACCCTCGTAGGGTTCTATAACCCGAAGATGAACGAATTCCTTGCAACCTGATCACATCTGTTCCATCTGAAATCTGAAGTCTCGAGATGGTCTGTCTCCCTGACAGACTGCCCACATCGAATCATCATCGAACTGATTCTACAAGAAAACCATCCTAAATAGAATAATTTCCACCCGTAATACCTTGAGGCTTCCAAAAGAGCAAAATCACCTGTCAACTACGACTACCGAAAAAAAAACCAGCAATTCTACACACAGACCCCAAATCACTGAAGTCGCTCCTACTCCTCTTGTTGTCACAATGCTGCTTTCCTGGAGAGCCCCCGGGGACCTCCCTAGTCCCAACCTGTCTACCAACTGCCCGTAACACCATACACCTACCTGATTGCTGAGCCCCAAAACACACTCAACAGTCCCCTGCGACCTCCGAAGGATACCTCGTCTAACCAAAACTGCCCTATCTCCTTCAATCCATTTGTTCCATCTGATCGAGATAGGCTGACAACCTGTCGCCACTGAATCCGACGTAAAAAGGTGAATGCTACCAGAATAACTGTATTCTTGTATCATCCCCAGTCTCCTTCGACCTACCGTTCCCTGATTCCAATTATGTTGTGACCTACTCACAAGCTCGCGAACTGGCCCACCCTGGCCTAAGTCATCTGAATGAATCTGTGAATGCTACGGCTACACCCGCAGACTTACAACACTTCCAACACTATCCAACAACCTCGTAAATGCTACGGCTACACCCGCAGACTTACAACACTCCCAACACTTATCCACCAACCTCGTGAATGCTACTGTCACAACTGGCATTTTGCTAGGAAATTCTATTCCCATGTAAACATCATCCATTGTAAAAGCTTGTACTCTAAGTAAATACTATACTCTATTCTCGTTCAAATACATCTCATATGTTCAAATAAGGGTTGGAAACCCTAGAAATCCCGGCTCAAGTTCATTATGGACTAGGATTCTCTAATTGGGCTCTAGATGGACCACATTCACAAATCTATACATTTTGGACCATTTGGGCCTAGAATGATTCATTCTAACCCTAATGGGCCTTAACAACTCCAATTAACGTTAATGGACCATAGAACCCATTCTTTTATACTTTTGGGCCGTGAACTACCTTAAAGGCCCAATGGGCCGAAAATTTTATGATTAGGCTCCAAAAATCCTAACTAAAGTTTAACGGGCTCAAACTATTCCATTCCTACCTTCTTGGCCCAAAATCTCGGCCCAACACCATTTAACAAAAAAAATGAGATGAGGGTTGACTTTTTGATGTGTCACCTCAATATTGCATGGTAGTCATCCATGCAAAATAACCACCATATAACAATATAAGTTACATGTATCTAGACAAGAATTACTCTCTCTCTCTCTCTCTCTCTCTCTCCTCTTCAAACTCTCGGCCATAAGGCCTTTCTACCCTCACTCATCACTTTCAAAAACCCAACATTTTCTCTCATCTTTCCTCTCAAAACTCAAAGAAGTTCTCCCAAAAATTCCCTTCCAAATTTTGTGAGTTGTAGGTGTGTCATCAAGAACATTTCATCAAGGTTCAACACTCTTGATTTCGAAAAGACCCACTTCAAGGTGTTGCTAGGACCAAAATCTCTTCATTTCTTCTTCAAAACCGAAACATCAAAGCAAAGGTGAGTTCATACCCCCTATTTTCAATTTTTACTTGCTTTTGGGGGAGAATAAAAGTTTCTTTGTGTAGATCTATTTGTATATGCATGAATATGTGTGTTTTTCATAACTTACTTGTTGATTATGTGCTATTTACTTCATAAATCTAAAAAAATGTTAAGATTATTAAGTTTATCACTTGGATCTACATGAAAACCTTGAGAAAAGTATGTGTTGTCACACATAATACATGTAAACTTGTAGATCTGGGATTTATACACTTAAAATAGCAAAAACGAGTGTTGTGTTCAAAAATCTATAAACTTAACTCAAAAATCAGCCCTTGACAGAAACGTTTTGGTCCAATCTTGAACTGTTTTGACCACCTTAATGATAATATTTTTCAAAACTGTTTTACATGAACAAAGTTCAGGTTTATACCTTTAAAATGACTGCTCTCACGTTTTCATACGACGTTTCTACAATTTTTCGCGAATTTTACAAAACTGCCTATCATTTATGAAATAATTTCGGACCAGCATGTGAAGGTGAGCAATTTCACACTTGTTAGAGGCCATTAAAAATTATGAACAAAATTGTGAAAAAGTAGACAAAATTTCCAAACTTCCAGAATTTACGGATCCAAATTTCGACTTACGTTGATTTTTCTACAAAATTTCCAACAACTAGGTCAGAAAAAAGCCAAAAACGAGATAAATGTGTATTTTCACAAAAATCAAGCCAAAAATGATATTTTTGACAAAAATGTGTTTAAAATGTTATTTCTACCAAAAACTAGACATAAATACAAGTTTTGAAAAAAATGGGGACTAAGGTGTTATTTTTACTAAAATTGGGCCTTAATTGTAAATTTTTGGCTTATTGGGCCAAGAACGTCATTTTTACAAAAAGTGGGCCTTTTATGCTATTTTAGTGAATATTTGAACCAAAACTAACAATAAACTAACAAACGGATTAATTTTGATCATTTTTAGGTTATTGAGCCTTAGTGGTCCATTTATATGTTTGATAGGTCTTGAATACTATGTAATTGTTTATTGGGCCTCACTGACCCATTAACATGAGCGACGGACCTTGTATACTATTTGCATGCTATTTGGGACTATAAATACCTTACATGTGAAATGGGCCTTAGCTGTCCTTTTACATATATTTCAGGCCCATGTTATATGATCTCATTCATATTAGGTTTGAAATGACTCACATGTTTAGTGATGCCCTAGTGGCTCACTTACATGGTTCGTTGGGTCTGGGATGAGTTTTATACGTTTATCTTTGCGTAAATTCGATTAAGGATCTAGTGATTTTTGTCGGTTGACACCTATTAAGGGTTCGATCGTAGCCTGTAGTTATAATCAGAGTCTCTTTGAGGGAGAGCGGGGTTTTGTGTATAGATCTATACGGGGATGACACCCCACACCTGAGTTGTTCGCTACAGTTAGACTACATTGGTGTAGGGTGACTATAACCTTATTCTATTTTTCAGTCAGCGTTCACAAACGCCAAGACAGGCGAAATTGTCATTATTTAGTATGGTTATGACGGCTCACTTAGAGGAATTAACGTTATGAAGTTTGCGGAAGACTATTTTCTTTTATGTTGGATTACTCGGAAACTTACTCACACTGGTACTCAACCTCGGTGTTGGTACGACAACATTATCTATTCTTCTTTTTCGGGCAACATCGGGTTGTCTGGGGGCATTCTATTTACAATCTCTTCTATCAGTTTTGGCATTCTATTAAACAATAACACACATGCATGAACACAAGATCGGACATAAACATACCAAACTATTTTAAGAAAATACAGGATTTTCTTGTGATTACAAAATTATACAAATCATTTTCTCAAATATACTTATGAACTGACCAACATTTTTATGTTGACCTTTTTAAATTAACTTGTATTCTCAGGAAACCGTTGAAGCAGGTTGAGCGGAACTAACTAATGGATATTCTGTTATAATTTGTTTCATCATACTCTGACTATTTTGACATATAATATTCAATACAATACCGAATGTAAATAATAAATGTTGTTATATTGCATGGTGATGATGATGTTATGTTTCATTTATATTCACTGTAATGATATTTCAAGATGAAGTCACGCACAAGCCCCCGGATGTTTCCGCCGTCTGGTTCGGAGGTGTGACAGATTGGTATCAAAGCATTGTTTATAGTGAACTGGCATATCTAACCATACAAGATATGCAACTATAAATACAATGGGACTAAACTACTCTGAACATAATAATGAAAATACATACTTATGTGTGCATTTTGAGTAATAACACAACAAGAACAGTAAAAGTCTTTGGAGGATTTGAACATCGCTATTAAACCCGGACAGTTATGTAGTCGTATTGGGGGTGAATGTAGCCTGATCAACTACATTCATTCAAAATACGACCAACATGTGTTCAGGAGTAATTGTGATGGACAATGAATCAAAAACTTACCATTTAATTATCCAAAGAGCTTATAGAACCAAACCTAAACAAAAATTAAAATACTATAGGAGTATTTGTTGTGCTATTTGTTTCTAGTATTTATACCCCTTCGTACAATACACTATAGACGGGTATCATTAGCCAGGAAACCCCTATCTCCCTAGTCAGGGAAAAACAGGGTGGCTCGACCCAGAGGAAGACCCAGAAGGAGACTCAGAGGAAGAACCAGAGGAGGAACATGAAGTAGAACTTGCAGATGGACCCGCCGAGTCAGTAGTGGACCTCGAAGAGGAAGAGCTCGAGGGCAATGACGATGATGCCTCGGATGCAGAATCCGATGTCATCAATCCTCCATGCATGGCCAGAGTACCGACTTATCGTATGGGCCCCAGTGGCCCCACGCCTCATAGGCAATCGATATTGGAGATAGATTCGCCAGTAGGGGATACGACCGCCTTACGGTATGACCCGAGATCCTTTCGATCTTAGTCACGGAGGACCAGCTGACCGGGCATTCCAGTTATGGTCCGGTGCACCCGAGACGTTGGCAACCAAGCTCAGGACACCCCAAATCAAACGGACCAAATGCGGTTGCTGTTGAGAGAGATGAGAGACAAACATAGGAAGTGAACGGAGACTCCCGAGCAAGACAATTAGTTTGGGAGGTACGACTACGAGATACCGAGCGACAAGTAGCTCATCTCCGAGGTGCATCCACTTCATCAGAACCACCACCAGACACTTTCCGCCACGATTAGGATCAGCCTTTTCTTCCCCCTACTATCTGATATGACTCCCTTTCGTGTACTAAGACGGTACTTACCAATGAAACAATTATGTGCTATCTTTATTTCATGTTATTGCATAAATGTAATTATATGCACAACCGAACCCTTGAAACTGCTAGATACTTAAGGATCTCGAAACCAAAACAACCCGTATACTCTAAGGATAGACGTAACGATCGTGCCAAATCTGTGATTACCTACTACCGTAAATACATCATAGGGATGTAGATGGAAACAATGAGAATCATACGACAAGACGCGAAATTTATAGAGTACAACCAGGAATTATGATCATTACTTACGATCTGCCTTATCAACATGCAGCAGGAAAATGTCATCCCACAGAAATAACAAGCACACCTGCGAGACACCGCTCCTGCAGATGGACTCTGCTACATTCCAAGCTGATATAATAGCGGCAATAACCGCTGCTATGGCACAACTCAACGCAAACAACGCTAATAGAGGTGGAAATAGCATCGACAACTCCAACCGAAGGAACGAGCACGGAATCCAACAAGTGACAGCTTATCAAGGCACTCCAAACCCCAAGCTTAAGAGCAGGAAGCGAAAATCTGGAAGTAAGAGAAAGGGACAGCCAACTCAAGGGTCCTTGAAGAAGCAACATGTTGTTGCTGTCCATGCGACCATGACACCTACTACATCAACACCAGCGAGATCATATGCTGGAAGCCTTCCAAAATTCAACCAATGCAATTTCCATCATAAGGGAGCCTGCCGGGAGCCGTATTGTAATAGATGCAACCGAAAGAGTCAAACCGCCAAATATTGTAGAACTTATCCACAACAGAATGAACAGCCAAACAACAACAGTAATCGCAACGGCCGTAACAACAACATCAACGTTGGGGCCAGTCACACCTGCTATGGGTGTGGAGGAACCGGCCATTTCCGACGCAATTTCCCCAAAGCTAACAATCAAGGGGCAGGAGGATCAGGAAGGGTCTTAACCCTAGGTCAAGGCGAAGCAATTCAAAACCCGACGGTTGATACTGGTACGTTCCCACTTAACAACTCTTTCTCTTGGATCTCACTCGATAGTGGAGCTGAGCGAAGCTTCATTAGTAACAAATCCGAACACTTACTAAGACAACAACCCCAGAAGCTAAACGAAGCCTTCACGGTGGAGATGGTTAATGGGAAAAACCGAATCAACCAAAGATACTTATGTAAGGTACACCTTAACACTAAACAACCATTCATTTCAAATAGATTTAATGCCAATAAATATTAGGAGTTTTGATGTGATAATCGGCATGGTTGGGTTAAGCCCCTACCATGCTGATATTATGTGTCGCGAGAAGGCCGTATGCCTTCACCTCCCTAATCACGAAACTCTAATAATCTATGGTGATAAACCTGGCGCCAATCCTCGTCCTATTTTGTGCATCAAGGCACAGAAGTGCCTTCACCAGAAGAACTACGTTTTCCTCGCTCACGTTGTGGACAAGACCAAGGAAGAAGTAAGCATACAAGGTATTCCTGTAGCATGCGATTTTTCGGATGTATTTCCCGAAGAACTTCCGGGAATACCCCAGAGAGACAGGTCGAATTTCGAATCGACCTCATACCGGGAACCACATCAATTGTCAATTCACCCTACAGGTTAGCTCCCACCGAAATTCAGAAATTATCCAGTCAAACTAAGAGAATGGTTAAGCAAAGGATTCATCAGACCAAGCTTCTCACCCTAGGGAGCTCCGGTCTTGTTCGTCAAGAAGACGGATCCTTCAGAATGTGCAACGATTTTAGGGAATTGAATAAGGTCACTATCAAAAACTGATACCCACTTCCTCGGATTGACGTCCTATTTGACCAGCTTTAAGGAGCTAGTTACTTCTCCAAATAGATCTAAGATTCGGTTATCATCAGCTCCGAGTCCGAGAAGAGGACATTCCAAAAACTACCTTTCGAACTTGATACGGCCATTTCAAATTCGTTATGATACCCTTCGGTCTAACGAATGCCCCCACGGTATTCATGGACCTTACGAACCGAGTTCTCCCAACCATTCCTAGTCAGCCTTTTAATTATTTTCATCGATAACATACTCATCTGCTAGCGAAGCAAGAACAAAACACTGTCAACACCTACGATCGGCCTTGGAAAGCATCAAAGCTGGAGAATATCGCAGAGGAAGCACTGCGTGGATCGAGATAACAAATTACTTCAAGATTTTGACAGTCACTTCAGAAGGCTATGGGAACACAGCTAGACATGAGCATTGCTTACCATCCTCAAACCAATCGCCAAAGCGAACAAACCATTCAACCACTCGAAGTCATGCTCCAAGTCTGTGTGTTTGAATAAAACAAGTCATGGGATACCCAGTTGCCCTTGATTGAATTCTCATACAATAACGGCTATCGCACGAGCATCAAGGTTGCTCCTTTCGAGGATCTTTATGGTCATAAATGCAGATCACTCGCCAGTACTCTCATGGGACCAGAAACCATTCGCGAAACGACAGAAAAGATAATCCAAATTAGAACTCGACTTCAAGCATCACGAGACAGAGAAAAGAGTTATGCTGAAAAATGACGAAAACCTTTGGAATTCCAAGTCAGATGCCGGTTACTATTGAAAGTATTTCCCTGGAAAGGAATGATTCGCTTTAGGAAACGGGGAAAATTGAACCCGCGATCCATTGGGCCATTTGAGATTCTCGCCCGGATTGGTCCAATGGCTTATAGGCTGCAGCTACCTGCCAAACTCGGCAACGTACACCCCGTGTTCCATGTCTCGAATTTGAAAAAGTGTCTATCAGGAAAAACTCTTATCATTCTTTTAGAAGAGATCGAAATAAACGAGAATCTCCTGTTCGTCGAAGAACCAGTCAAGGTATTGGATAGGGAAGTAAAGCGTACAAAACAAAGCCGCATTCCGATTGTGAAGGTTCGATGGAACGCCAAGCGTGGACCGGAATTCACATGGGAACGCGAAGACCAGATGAAGCAGAAGTACCCTCACCTATTCTCTCATTCATGATCCTAACTTTCGAAGGAATTTCGGGAGGAAATTCCCTCTAACGGGGGGATGATGTCACAACTGCCATTTTGCTAGGAAATTCTATTCCCATGTAAACATCATCCATTGTAAAATCCTATACTCTAAGTAAATACTATACTCTATTCTCGTTCAAATACATCTCATATGTTCAAATAAGGGTTGGAAACCCTAGAAATTCCGGCTCAAGTTTATTATGGACTTGGATTCTCTAATTGGGCTTTAGATGGACCACATTCACAAATCTATACATTTTGGACCATTTGGGCCTAGAATGATTCATTCTAACCCTAATGGGCCTTATTGGGCCATAACAACTCCAATTAACCTTAATGGACCATAGAACCCATTCTTTTATACTTTTGGGCCGTGAACTACCTTAAAGGCCCAATGGGTCGAAAATTTTATGATTAGGCCCCAAAAATCCTAACTAAAGTTTAATGGGCTCAAACTATTCCATTCCTACCTTCTTGGCCCAAAATCTCCGCCCAACACCATTTAACAAAAAAAATGAAATGAGGGTTGACTTTTTGATGTGCCACCTCAATATTGCATGGTGGTCATCCATGTAAAATAACCACCATATAACAATACAAGTTACATGTATCTAGACAAGAATTACTCTCTCTCTCTCTCTCTCTCTCTCTCTCCTCTTCAAACTCTCAGCCATAAGGCCTTTCTACCCTCACTCATCACTTTCAAAAACCCAACATTTTCTCTCATCTTTCCTCTCAAAACTCAAAGAAGTTCTCCCAAAAATTCCCTTCCAAATTTTGTGAGTTGTAGGTGTGTCATCAAGAACATTTCATCAAGGTTCAACACTCTTGATTTCGAAAAGACCCACTTCAAGGTGTTGCTAGGACCAAAATCTCTTCATTTCTTCTTCAAAACCGAAACATCAAAGCAAAGGTGAGTTCATACCCCCTATTTTCAATTTTTACTTGCTTTTGGGGGAGAATAAAAGTTTCTTTGTGTAGATCTATTTGTATATGCATGAATATGTGTGTTTTTCATAACTTACTTGTTGATTATGTGCTATTTACTTCATAAATCTAAAAAAATGTTAAGATTATTAAGTTTATCACTTGGATCTACATGAAAACCTTGAGAAAAGTATGTGTTGTCACACATAATACATGTAAACTTGTAGATCTGAGATTTATACACTTAAAATAGCAAAAACGAGTGTTGTGTTCAAAAATCTATAAACTTAACTCAAAAATCAGCCCTTGACAGAAACGTTTTGGTCCAATCTCGAACTGTTTTGACCACCTTAATGATAATATTTTTCAAAACTGTTTTACATGAACAAAGTTCAGGTTTATACCTTTAAAATGACTGCTCTCACGTTTTCATACGACTTTTCTACAATTTTTCGCGAATTTTACAAAACTGCCTATCATTTATGAAATAATTTCGGACCAGCATGTGAAGGTGAGCAATTTCACACTTGTTAGAGGCCATTAAAAATTATGAACAAAATTGTGAAAAAGTAGACAAAATTTCCAAACTTCCAGAATTTACGGATCCAAATTTCGACTTATGTTGATTTTTCTACAAAATTTCCAACAACTAGGTCAGAAAAAAGCCAAAAACGAGATAAATGTGTATTTTCACAAAAATCAAGCCAAAAATGATATTTTTGACAAAAATGTGTTTAAAATGTTATTTCTACCAAAAACTAGACATAAATACAAGTTTTGAAAAAAATGGGGACTAAGGTGTTATTTTTACTAAAATTGGGCCTTAATTGTAAATTTTTGGCTTATTGGGCCAAGAACGTCATTTTTACAAAAAAGTGGGCCTTTTATGCTATTGTAGTGAATATTTGAACCAAAACTAACAATAAACTAACAAACGGATTAATTTTGATCATTTTTAGGTTATTGAGCCTTAGTGGTCCATTTATATGTTTGATAGGTCTTGAATACTATGTAATTGTTTATTGGGCCTCACTGACCCATTAACATGAGCGACGGACCTTGTATACTATTTGCATGCTATTTGGGACTATAAATACCTTACATGTGAAATGGGCCTTAGCTGTCCTTTTACATATATTTCAGGCCCATGTTATATGATCTCATTCATATTAGGTTTGAAATGACTCACATGTTTAGTGATGCCCTAGTGGCTCACTTACATGGTTCGTTGGGCCTGGGATGAGTTTTATACGTTTATCTTTGCGTAAATTCGATTAAGGATCTAGTGATTTTTGTCGGTTGACACCTATTAAGGGTTCGATCGTAGCCTGTAGTTATAATCAGAGTCTCTTTGAGGGAGAGCGGGGTTTTGTGTATAGATCTATACATTGGTGTAGGGTGACTATAACCTTATTCTATTTTTCAGTCAGCGTTCACAAACGCCAAGACAGGCGAAATTGTCATTATTTAGTATGGTTATGACGGCTCACTTAGAGGAATTAACGTTATGAAGTTTGCGGAAGACTATTTTCTTTTATGTTGGATTACTCGGAAACTTACTCACACTGGTACTCAACCTCGGTGTTGGTACGACAACATTATCTATTCTTCTTTTTCGGGCAACATCGGGTTGTCTGGGGGCATTCTATTTACAATCTCTTCTATCAGTTTTGGCATTCTATTAAACAATAACACACATGCATGAACACAAGATCGGACATAAACATACCAAACTATTTTAAGAAAATACAGGATTTTCTTGTGATTACAAAATTATACAAATCATTTTCTCAAATATACTTATGAACTGACCAACATTTTTATGTTGACCTTTTTAAATTAACTTGTATTCTCAGGAAACCGTTGAAGCAGGTTGAGCGGAACTAACTAATGGATATTCTGTTATAATTTGTTTCATCATACTCTGACTATTTTGACATATAATATTCAATACAATACCGAATGTAAACAATAAATGTTGTTATATTGCATGGTGATGATGATGTTATGTTTCATTTATATTCACTGTAATGATATTTCAAGATGAAGTCACGCACAAGCCCCCGGATGTTTCCGCCGTCTGGTTCGGAGGTGTGACAGCTACGGCTACACCTGCAGACTTAGAACACTCCCACCCTAACCGAACATTAGTGAATGCTACGGTTCCTCGGTAGTCTTACAACACTTTCACCCTTGCTTCTGTCCTGGATACCTGAACGGTTCTCCCACACTTAGATTCAACTAAGTCCGCTGGGCACATAAAAATTGAAGGATTGCCAATCCTCCTTACGTTCCAATACTCACCCTGCTGACGACCGGTGCTTACCAAAGCTAGCGCACCAAAAGTAACTCTTCCCAAAACAACACAACTTCTGAAAACCAACTAACACTTCTTGAATCCCAACCACGTCAATGACTCCAGATGCTAAAAAATGATATCACACTCAAATCTCAAAGTCCAAAGGACGGATGGTCTAACCAAAACCTCAGCAACAACTCTCTCTTCCCTCAGAAATCCCGATGGCTCTTCCAAACACAAATACTAAGGCTTCTGAAACTAGTTATGATTCCCTCGCACAAGCCCTTGATCCAATCCTGACTACACCCAAGATGACATTCGAATACTGGGTATCTGTTGTATATAAGGAGGCGACCTCGTGCTACTCCACCAAAGATCCATGGTATGCAGATGGCACATGACTCTTCTTGAACATAATCAACTAAACCACTAACGGAGATAACAACCCCAAAATAACTAGAGCAGATGTACTCACTGCTCCTCTCTGATCATCAGACGGTCGACCTCCTTGTCGCCCACTTGATCACAATGAGAATATAACGGGCTTGCCCCCTGTGGGCAATCCCTGCTGACGTGGCCAAAACTGCTACACCTGTAGCAACCCAGATCACTGAACAGATTCTGGCAATGACTCGGAGCAATCACATTACCCGTGGAACCCGTTCTGCGAGGTACTTCCGTCTACAGATTCCTCAAAGATTCCTTGGCATGCTGACTGGTATCTGAAAACTCTTGCTAACTCAAACAATGGCATATAACCGACCCGAGTTCCAACTTATCACAAATCCAAAGTGATGCAAATTCCCGACATCCACCTGAAGTGGCAGAAGATAGCATATCTGCAAACATTTGAAGGAATCCCGACCATCTACTAATGTGTTACCTCGACCACCCTGAGAACATGATGTAACACTTCATTCCGGTCCCAACGACAATCCCAACCATTGGAACGAAACTCTATCGTTCATTTTCCACAAGCGTTGCACTGAACTCGGACTACTAGCCTCTCAAAAGTGGATCCAAATTTCTTGGGTCTCCTCCGGAGATCCTCCACTAGATTCATCTGACCTGAACCTCTCTCATCGAGGTTCTCCCAATTACTTTTCCACCCTCCGATCTGGTGTAACACCCCGTTTATTTATTAGATAAATAAATAAATTAATGAACGAATAGTAGCCCTAAATATATATATATATATATATATATATATATATATATATATATATATATATATATATATATATATATATATATATATATATATATATATATATAAGGATGATCTCGAAGAGCTAATTGTCACAATTTTAGAAGTCGGGGGCTATAAGTGTAAGTTTCGGATGGGTTCCGTAAAGAATTATGAGGGCAAGGATTACTTGGTAATTATTGGGACTTCATTTGAAAAGAATTTGTAAAGGAGGGGCTGTTTTAGTAAAAATTGCACCTGAATTGTAAAGGATTTAATGCTGAGGGTTTATATGGTAAATATAGGATCTATTTCGAAATAAATGGGAGCTGGAGGGACCATTTTGGTCATTATGGCAAACTCGTATAAGGAGCCGGTATATAGAGGTTATGAAACTCTAACCCTAGAGACCCATTGCAACCGCCAACCCTCTAGCACCTTATACCTCCCATCTCCGGCGTCACCTCCTTCCTCCACTTCCGGCGTCGCACCGCCACTGTTGAGACCGTGAACCATAGAAGCCTCCTCCGCCGTTGTTGGCATCGTCGGGTCCAACCGCCACCACACCGCCCTACTGCTACCATCGACGCCATTTCTGAAGAGTAGAGAAGCCGAGAAGCACTGGAGCATCCAAAGTCGTTGCTGATACGCCGCCAAGAACCACCGACCCTCCATTGTGTCTTCCGTCGCTGCTGAAAACGGGGACCATCGTGTGATGTTGCTGTTTGGTAGGTAGCGAAGGAAAGCGGGTCGCAGCCGCCCTCTCCGGCCGTTAGAGTCCGCTGCCGCCTCTCCTCCACCATCGAGATACCTCGACACTATTCCACCTTCCGACGTCGTGTCGCTACCATTCTTGCTGGAGGCCATCTCGTCGTCGGATATTATTCTGTTGCGGCTGACGCTCTTTCCCGGTCATTGGTGTCGCCGCTGTAGACGCTAACATGGTTGCTGCCCACCTTCTTGTGTCACCCTCGTCGTCGTGAGCCACCAGGTGGGTGGCGGGTCCCTTTAAACAAATCTGAATCGTGTGTGTGTGTGTTCTAGAGTGTAGGAGTTCATTGGAGGTGATGGGTTGGTCAAAAAGTCACCACCACCACCGTGAGGTGGTGGCTGCCACCGTTTACCACCGCCGGCCACCGCTAGGGTGGCTGCATGTGTGTCTATATTAGTGTGTGTGTGATATCGGATTTCGCGTTGTAAATTGTAACAAATTAGAATAATGAAAGGAAAAATCAAACCACCACCGTGAGGTGGTGGCTACCGCCTCCTGCTGCCACCACCCGCCATGTTGGGTGGTGGTGTGCTTTGCCTTGTTGTGTTGATTCATTTGGGGTGCTTGAAACCCTAATGGGCCCAAAGGAGCCCTAATGGGCCCAATGAAGCTTAAAGGACCTAAAAGCCCAATCATGTGACTAATGGGCTTAGTAAAACCCTAACGGGTCCAGTGAACCCTAATGGGATTAAGGACTTGATTGCGGGCCTATTGGGCTAAGATGGGTAGGAAACCCTAATTAGGGTTTGGAAAACCCTAAGGAAATGAAACCCTAACTTGGGACTTATCGGGACCGCATCAGAATTATGTAATGAGTGTAATATATTAATTAATAATCATTTGCAATCAACCTAAGTCAACATTGGACTTAATGGATTAAGTCCTTAATGGGTTAAGTAGGAAACTTAACCCTAATCATCATTTTATGTGAACCCTAATTTCACTTGGGCCTTAAGTTAGGCCTTTCCATTGGGCTTTGGTAATTGAATTATTAGTGGGCCATCCAAGAATAATCTTATGGACTAGAATATGTTGATGGGCTTAGGGTATGGACCATATGAGGGTTTGGGCCAATTTGGAAAGTTGGGCCATATGTTGGGCTTTGAGCCATAGTTGGACTTTTGGGCCTTTGGATTGGGCCTCAGGCTTGAATCAAGCCAAGTTAGGGGTAGAGTAGCCTTTTACCCCCAAGCATGGACTTATGGTTATGAATTGGAACCCAATTATTAATTGTGTGTTATTTTGGTGTTGACAGCTCGGGAATCTGTCATCCAGCAGCTGGGGTTGAGTCTGCGGGACTTCAGCAGTGTGGGGTTGAGTCTACGGGACTTCAGCAGTGTGAGGTGAGTTACCTTCTAGTAGCGGTGGGTCTACGGCCACAATGCCGGCCCACAAGTAGGAGTTGTATGTTAGATGATTGTCTTTGTGATATTCATGTAGGTTTGCTACTACCTGATATGTTTATGTGCTAGCATGATATGTTATATGTGATAGTGGTAGTAGGAGGGGAATAGTCCCCAAGTTCGGTTGTTAGGACCGAAGGGTAGGTCGGGCACCCCAGATATGCCTGACAGTATGTTTATGGTATGATATTATGTGGTAGTAGTAGGAGGTGAAATAGTCCTCGTATCTCGGTCGTAAGGACCGAAGGGTAGGTCGGGCACCCCAGATATGCCTGACAATATGATTATGTTATGATATGTGTGGTAGTAGTAGTAGGGGGTGAAATAGTCTCCAGAGTTCGGTTGTTAGGACCGAAGGGTAGGTCAGCACCCCAGAATGGCTTGACACGGGTAGGTCAACACCCCAGAATGGCTTGACACGGGCAGGTCAGCACCCCATAATGGCTTGACACGGGTAGGTCAGCACCCCAGAATGGCTTGACACGGGTAGGTCGGCACCCCAGAATGGTCGGACCGGGTAGGTCGGGCACCCCAGAATTGCCCGGCAGTATGTATGTTATATGATTGTATGGTATGTGGTATGATGGGGGAACTCACTAAGCTTCGTGCTTACGGTTTATAGTTTTGGTTTCAGGTACTCATTTTCAAAGGAAAGGAGCCGGCTTGATCGCAGCGCATCACACTATGTTTTCCGCACATGAGATCTTTGGGATTACACTCTGATATGGTTTTATGATAATATGTTTTGATTATTGACACTTGGGTTTTGACATGAGATATTAATATGAATGTTTTTATGCTGATGGTTTTATATAATAACTTAATTAAAATGAAATTTTTGGTCTTGAATTTTGGGATGTTACATCTAGGATCCATATCATTCAGGGTCTCGCACCCCGACGTGCTCACCAACTCATTCTTCACGGCTGAACTGCAATCGCTAGTGCAACCTCTGCTCTAAACTGGCTACAAACCACTCCCAAGACACGGTCTCCAATCCTAAAGCGCAATAAATCGCGCAATCAATCCTTGTCGCATGATACAAGAGATCCAAGGCAAACTCGAAACCCTGGTAGTCCTTCCGCTAACTGGCTCACCACCAGAGCCGGGACCAAACCCTGGTCCTACCCATGCGTGTTCATCCTCATCTTGGCAAAGCAGCTATCCCCACTATCAGAGCATAACTAAGAATTCTCCTTCCTAGGCTTCTTAGATTCTCCAAGACTTTCCCCGATTCGAGTATGGATCCTGTGCTTTCAGTAGTACGGGCCCAATACTACCTTCCACACCTATCCATACTTTCCTCTGGAATCATCCTGAATCCTCTAAGTCACCTACTCCCATGATGTACCAAATGTCTGCTAAACAGCAACACAATATCCACCGAAGCACCTCCTAGGCTCCCCCTAGGTTCCCAACCCACCCAGTCCTCAGCTGCTGAAAGATTCCCACAAATGTCAACTAGCTACCTTATGAATATAGCCACATGTAGCAGAGATCATATAATCCTTCAAGTAGAAGACTCAATCCTAGAACGGTTAGACTCAAACAAGAGCTGCGCAATAGGGCCAAATCCACCACTCTGAGATTATCCAGCATGTGCCACATGTGACCTAGCATATTCACTTAGTAGCTAGCTCACATTGCTAGAAGTCCCACAAAGCACAAAGCAAGCAGCATTCAGACAACGGAAAACTAACCAAGATATTCCAATCAAACAATTCTATCTATACATACAATTCACAATCAGGTGAGTAATGTCACTAATCTCATCCTGGGTTTACCCTAGGGTAATCCCCGACCCACGAACTATCATAGAACATTCGGCCCATAAACCACGACCCATGCTGTCCACATCCACCCTTGTTGTCGGCTGCCTTATGCATGCAAATTATACACAGAACAGGATCTAATAGACTGTCGAATAATAAACTCTACCCTAGGACCACAACCAGACAAGGAACAGGAAATAAATCCAAATCAATTATTCTAAGGCTATAAGATCCTAACAGTATACAATTTTAAAACATACACTTAGCAATTACAAATAACAATAATCCTTCTCATTCAAGCATGGCATACAATATTTCCAAAGCTACCAGCATCACATATCAGGCCAATCTATCGCTGACTACTCAGCACTAGCATGCAAGTCTACCAGCTCATACATTATGTAAAGGCATCTCTCCTAGCCCTAACTAGCATGCAATTCTCATATTCATAAACCAAATCATAACAGATAACATATATGGGTATTCTGGGGAAACTTACTTGAGCTCGGCTGATTGCATGCACCACACCCTTTTCTTTTCTTAGAAAACTTTTCCTTGAAAACATTTTTCTTTTAAAAACTTTACAGATCCTCAGTTTGAGTTCAGAGACACCCGAAAATGTGTCTGAACCCTCAAACCAAGGCTCTGATACCAACTTGTAACGACCCAAAAATCAAGGGTAAAAATTTCATTTTTAATATAGCCAAAACTTAGATATCATTTATTCCAAACATTCCAAAACATCGTTAGTAAATAATTTATCAGAGTTTATCCCAAAATCATTTATTGCGGAAAACATGGGTGTGCGCATTGCGATCAATCCGAGCCCTTCTTTTCCAAATCAGTGATACCTGAAACCAATAAACAAAACTGTAAGCACAAAGCTTAGTGAGTTCCCCAGAGCATACCCCACACAGTCCACATAATCACATAATCCATATTAGCTATAAAAGCTACACAACCATATGAATCACATATCCATGCATATCAACATATACGAATGTCGTGGGCTCGTCCCCAGGGTCTTACTCCAGGATGCCATGGGCTCTCCACATGGTCTTATACCTAAGTGCCAAGAGCTCTCCCATGGTCTTTGATAGGAAAGCCATGTGCTCTCCACATGGTCTTACATCCAGGTGCCATGGGCTCTCCCATGGTCTTCCATGCAAGTATCACAAAGACAACTAGCATACCACATAATCACTAGCATACCACCTATACATGCATACCAGACATATCAATAGTGAATCTACACTAACACTACAACATAGTAGGAAAGCCATGGGCTCTCCACATGGTCTTACATCCAGGTGCCATGGGCTCTCCCATGGTCTTCCATTCAAACATACCACATATACCACTAGCATACTTCCTAGCACATAACCAGCTAACATGACACATAATACAACTTCAACTAGTATACCACATATCATAAAATGGACGGCGTTGGTTCCTTAGACCCATTGGTATGGTGAGGAGACTCACCTCACACTGCAGAAGCTTCCCGCATGAATTCCTTAGCTGCTGCCCCGCCAGCTTCCCGAGCTGTCACTACCGATCAATATACCCAATTAGCAATTGGGTCCCATACCATAATCCTTAATCCACGCATGGGGTAAAATCACCATTCTACCCCTGGCTCAATATGATCCAAAACTAAGGCCCAAACCCAAAACAAAATCCCAACACTAGGTAGGCTTTCCAAGCCCACTAGTGGCCCACTAACGGCCCAATTTGCTAAATTGGGCTCAATCCCTCTAATGGGCCTTACCTTAAGCCCAAAAATATTCCTGGCCTAAAACATCTGACTTCTGATGGTCCACTAAGGTCCAAAGCCCCAAAGTCCACTGCATGGCCCAACCCGAGGCCCAAAACAGTCCAAGCCCACAACTGATGAGTACGCGGGGCGTACTCCCTTGTACGCTAAGCGTATTGGCTGAAGGTGGTGTACGCTGCGCGTACCTGCATGTATGCCCAGCGTACTCCTCTGTTAAGCTACTTTTTCATTAAGTGCTTAATACTCCATTCCAACAGCTACAATTACAGATCCTAGTCCTCTTCGACATCTTAATCCATAAAGTCGAATGCTTTAAGCCTTTGCATGACTTAATGAATCCCAACACCAAAGATGAATTCCTAAAGGTCAAAATCACTCCCAAAATGTCTCAAAACCTCTTAATACCTTAAGACCTCAGTCCAAACTCCTAGATCTGATTTCAAGGGACCTCTTAAGTCATAAAGTTTCCAACTTTATGACTTAGCATAACTCAATGGGGTCCAAACCAAAACCCTAAGTCCCAAACTTCAGCAAATGACCACTAAATCATGCATGGAAGGTTTATACCCATCAAGATCCAAACTTTGTGACTCCATAACCTTAATAAGGGCCAAATATAGAGCTTCAAAGGTGCTGGAGTAACTTCTACTCACAAGAACCACCACAAAGGGACCAAAACCATAACCAAAAACCACCTAGCTAGATCTACATGAAAGAGTTGTCAAGGTTGAGACTTTATACCTCCAAAAGCTTCCAAAGTTGATGAAGGTTCTGGATCTAGAAGCTTGATCACCAAGTTCCTTCTTCTTCAAGGTCAAAACATAACAAGTCATAACCCAACGAGATCCACATGAGAAAGCCACCAAGATCCAAACTTTAAACTTTCTGGAGTTAGATCAATATGATTAGGGCTTGGATCCACAAGCTTCAAGCCAATCAATGTTTCCTCCAGGAAGTCCTTCTTCCACAATAAGCACCAAAAACCTACTAAATCACCAAAAAGCTCAAGAATCACTCAAATGGAGGCTAAGGGTCGATTTCTAGGGTTTAGAGGGATGGAGGCTGAAGATATTAGGGTTAGGTTATGAGATAAGGAGCTTAAATAGGGTCCAAGACCCTAAAATAGGGTTCTGATCTGAATGGAGTACGCCCAACGTACATATGGTACGCCCAGCGTACTCCTAGGAACCTTCGTGACCATCCTGGTCAGTACGCCCAACGTACTCCAAGGTACGCCCAGCGTACTTCCTTCTTTATTAGTACGCCCCGCGTACACTTTGTGTACGCCCCGCATACTCGGCTAAGCCTGAAAACCACGAAACTTCCGAAGGCCATAACTTCTTCGTTATAAACCCGATTCCGACGATTTTTATATCCACGGAAACGTGACGAGAAGCCCTACACTTTTAACAACTCAAACCTTTCTTAAGACCTTCCGAATAAAAATCCATTTTCCATAAAAGCCCGAACTGACACTTTACCAAAATACCCCTAGGCTCCCAAAATACGAACCGAACACCCGGATCACTTCTAATGCATCACCCTCACCCAAATGGGCCTAGACCTTACCTTCCCAAGAGCCATAATCCTAATAATGACCGACCTTCGAGCCACAGCCTCAGACTAGGAGTCAATTCGGAACAGAGCGTTACATTTTATCTCTATGAAATGATGAAAAATGACATATTTTGATAAATACAAATGCAATTGGTCCCTGTGGTTTGTCGATTTCTGTGGGTAAGGTCCAAAAAACGATTGCTAGCAAAAAAGTCCTTATTTGATGTTTGAGTTGTGGATTTGGTCCTTGGCTCTAACTGTCGTTAGAGGCATTCCGTTTTCTTCCCCATGTGCCCTACACACGAGGGTATTTTTGTTTTTTCATTTATGGGGACGATAATTGTAATTGAATTTCTCTATTTAACCCATACTTGAAACCCATCTTCCCCAACAGGTATCTATGGAAAAATGGTGACGATTTTATGCTTATGTGGCAACAATTCTGCATTGCGCACATCGTGGACTCCATCAATCCAGGCCAACGCTTCTACTCCTGCCCTGTACTGGTAAAATAGTGCTCTAATTGTTGTAATCAAACACTTTATTCTTTCCCTAATTTTGTGTGCTTCATCTTTAAATGGACTCAAAATGTTGATTCCTTGGATGGTTTGATCCACCAATGTGTGATCGTGCTAAGGCTATTATTCCTGGTCTACTGAAGATCATGAACAATTTGAAGCTTTTAGTGAAAGAGTTAGAAGATGAAATTCAGAATTTGAGGTTTTACCTGAAGATGGCAGTGAAAGATTTAGAAGATGAAGTTTGGAAATTGAAGTTCTACATGTGTTGTAGTTGGAATTTTTTTTCTTGTTTTCTAGATGTGGAATTAGCGATTAGGGTTACATTCTACCTGTGGTGATGTGGTTTTTTTTTTGGGATTTTCTTGTTTCTGATGAATTTGCCTATGTATACTGTAAAGGTCATTTCATGAACCTTGTACCTCGAATGGAATATTATCTTATTTAATTTTGTTGGTGTGAAGACTGTAATGGTAATACAATACATGAAATGGTAATATGAAAAGTACAATACCATAATGGAACTTGCTAAGTGTTATTGAATCAGAACATATAATACAAATAAGAACACGAAATTCAATGCAAATTACAATACCATAGCACGTAGCCAAAAGCAATTACCATTACAATATCCAAGTGTAACAAAAAGAAGCAACCACATATGAGTTTTGGAATTACAAAATAACTTAACATAACTACTAACCACAATTAAAACCACCAACCAACATATTCCAGTATCTTAAACAAATTAGACCAAAATATGATTTCATAACATAACACTACACTTGACCATACCAATTACTCTTGACCATGACTTTCTTTAGCCCTTCCACTCTCCTGTTCGCATGTACCTTAACCTTTACAGGTCCTTGAGTTGTTTCCCTTTTGTTTGCATTTGCCACAAGTGACAGTCCCAAATTTCCTACTAAGCTTCTCCACTTCTTTGGATCCTTGACTTTGACTTTGACTTGCTATCACACTTACAATTTGACTAGACTTTTCCTTTTGGCTAAATCTCTCCTCCATGGACTCTCTTCTTTTCTTCTTTGGCCTGCCAGACGTTTTATGGTGTGGAGGGGTGGGATAATTATAGTGGGACAATTTAGGCCACATTAACTTGCCTTTAATGGGTTCCACCTTAAACTCATATGCATCCTTCCAAGTTTCCAGTAAATAAAGTTTATGTACCCAAGTGTACAACTCCCCTACTGACTCCCATTCATCACAATCAATTACCTCAAGCTCTTCCTACTCGTCTGTTTCTTGTTCATCTTCTACCTCATTACAAACCCAAACCATGCATACTCTACACCTTCATCAATCTTCTTTCTAAAGTCACTCATGTCAACATTAATTCCATCATCACTATAATCATCTTCACCCTCTTCTGAGTTTAACTCGTCTCATTGTTCATCAAATAAACCCCCATTATCTTGATCAAAGTCTTGATATTCATTATCACAGTGGGTTGTTTTAGGGCCTTTTGTCTTGTTTTCAATATCATGCAACCCATTAAATGGATCAAAGTCTTCATTTTTTGGTACGAGGATACCAATCCATTCTACACCTTCATTCAACATTTCAGATACATCCATTGTTACATACCTTGTTGCTGCATCAAGCTCATGTTCTTCTTATACTTCCATGCCTTGATTATCCCCTATTTCAGTCTCCATGTATAACCTCTTAGAACATGACCTAGTACCCCAACTTGGCTTCCAATTCCTTGTTCTCTTCATTTCTGGTGAAAGTGATTTTGATTCACCTCCATAAACTACAAGTGGTAACGATGAACTACAAGTTTCATGTTGGGGCTCATCAACTATTTTTTGTTTTCCTTGTTTTGGTTTAATTCCCGCTTCATCTTCTTCATTTAGCTCCTCAATGACAACACCATTCCTCTTATTTGGTGACATGAAATATGTAACCAAGCTGGTTGTGTCATGCTCAGTATATACATGGATCACCTTGTTAGATCCAGTGTATTTAGCTAGGTTACACACATCTTGATCATTACCTAGAGCTCTAAGGCCAAAAATCAAGTCTTATTTGGGAATCCTAAAGTGATAATATATTACTGGGGGAACCACATATCCTAGTTCTAGCATCATATCGTCGAGTTCATGCACTCAAAACTCATCTATATCAACTAAATCAATATATGTAAGTTTCCCCTGTACATATCTTATATTTGGAAAATGTGTGAACTTCCCACCATGACGAAGTTCAATTGTGAATAAATAGGGGTGATCAGCTATCCCAAACAACAAAAAGAATACAAAATGTAGTTAGCAAATTGTATGAAATTTCAAAAAATTTAAGTTTCAAAAAATAAAGTAACACTCACCATACAAATCCAATGCATCAAACCCCATCGCCTTAGGACGTATCGTCCACAGTGAGTACACCATTTTTCCTTCGACCTATCGGACTGCAGTTAAGCTCAAAAAAGGATTTGGGGGTGGAATCATTGATTTAGGGTTAGAACGTTTACGAAATTTGAACGAGGAACAAGGTGGAGTGTCTGGTGTTTTTGCGCATCATTATATGCGTAGTAATAAATGATCATTCCCCCATAAATGAAAAGACAAAAATACCCTCGTGTGCAGGGCACATGGGGAAGAAAACGAAATGCCTCTAACGACAGTTAGAGGCAGAAACCAAATCCACAGCTCAAACATCATATAAGGATGTGTTTTGCTAGCAATTTTTTTTTGGACCTTACCCACAGAAATCGAAAAACCAGAAGGACCAATTTTGCAATTTTGTCTTTTGATAAAATTAATAATATTTTAAGACACTTATGATTCATATGTATAGTGGGGTGTTATGTAAAAAAATAAAATAAAATAAAATAAAATAAAATAAAATAAAAAAATAAAAAAATAAATATTCTTACCATTTTTTATTTATTTTCTTATCCATATAAAATGACAAAGGTTATATTTCAATAAAACTAACAGTATTTTAAGACACTTGTCATTATTTCATATGGATAAAAGGATAAATAAAAACAAAAGTATAAGAATATTTAATGGCTAATTTATACGCTACAACATATATGTTAAAATAAAATTTATAAAAATAATTTCTTATAACAAAATGTGTAACACTTTTTCTCAACATGTTTAAATATTTAACGTAGGGTATAATTTATATAAATTGCATACATTAATGATAAAGTAATATTTTATTATATAGATTGATAAAAATAAAACATGATTGTAAAATTTAGTCCAAAGCAAAATACTATCTAATATATAAATATTTAAGCGATACTACAATATCACATAAGAAATATCAAGATACAATAATGAGTCTAATTCTAAAATGAAATGCAATCATATTTTTAGATTACAACTAGGGAAGAATACCGCGTTGCGGGTGTTGGAGTTACAAGCATTCCAATATTGTTTACCAATAAATCACCGTATTCTCCAATGGACCATACTGCTACCCGAACTACAGAATCCTGTTTGAAAGCACATCCATGTGTACACGATAGGGCAAAAAATGTAAATTAAGATTATACAAAACAAAATAACCAAGGGTATTGTCAAGATTCATGGTACCTGCTCACCTGATGTTTGGATTGCTCTATAGACTATAGAGTGACCTTACTGTATATCCATGGAGGTTAGATGAGTTGGTTATCACAACAATTAGAGCATGCCACACTTCATCTTTTACATAATTTCCATCCTATTAACCATTAATAGTTTTTTAGTATTTCAGTAAGCAAATGCAAAACTAATCCCAATTTTAACATACATTGAAGACTAAATAAACTATCATTTGGAAAACTACTACAAAAGTACATACAGACCTCACAAAGAACCTTGAACATCTGATCAATGTACCAAATTTTCTCTGGGGAAAGCCTAGAAGAAGAATGGTGATTACAATGAGAAATGCATATGATCTGCTAATATTAGTTATTACAAAAATATCCCTTTTACTTACTTTTCCACAGTTGAGCAAATTTTTGCAGTAAGATCTCCCTTGAAGTCCTGGTCACTTACTACCAGATAATCAATTAACTCCTTGGTCAAAGGTTTTACGTTGCTCTCATTGACCAGAAGATACACAAGTTCAAGGGCTCTTTTTCGAAATGAAGCATCTGAATCCTGAATAAAAAAGGAGCACTTACTGTTTATATATACGCAATTGTGCAGTATTTGAATCCAATCATCATTATATAAATCATAAATGTTACTTTTAGTTCACAAATGATGAATATTATGTGAAGCCATCAAATGGGTTCCTTCCTGCCTTTGAATCTGCCAAGAGTTCTCTAGCAGTCTTTATATATGAAGCCAAACCTCCAGGGTAGCTTCAATTAAGTAGATCAACCTAGAAGAACTAAGCAAATGTCATTCTAGGATACAAACAGCAGCAACAACTTAATGCAATCCTTTGCATAAGCATCAAAAAGCTAGGATCTGATATATTTTTAATATAATATTTTCAATTTAGGGTAATGGAGATGCCAAGGTCAATGGAGATGACCAATCAAAGGGATAACATATAAAAATTACCTAAATTAAATGTCTGCTTCATCAGCCTGGCAGCAAATAAAACTACCTGAGCAAGCAGACCTTCTTTATCATCATCGTCAACACCAGGATCAGGCCAATTCTCAAATAAATGAACCTGTCCCGTCCCTAACAGCATTTATCCGATGAAGATGTGGAGAGTTCATTGAGTTGAAGGGTAGCGAATTTCTGAATGACGGAATCGACCGTTGAAGCCATGAATTAGGAAATTGTGATAGTAGAAGAGAAAATTGCACAAAAAAGGTAAAGGGTTATACCTGGCAATTAGATGAGGGCAGACCGCCTCTTGGAATGCATCACGTAGTCTACAGAAGGTTCTTCAGAACTACAGAGGTGGAGAAGGAGTAATCACACGGGTGTGACGGTGTTGAACGATATCGTCTAGGGCAGTGGGTGTCGTCGTTATTTGTTGCTGGTGAGGGCTTCCGTGTGGCTTCTTCCGATACACAGATCGTGAGACGTAGACCGGTCGTCGGAATCCATTAAAGGAAGAGAGGGGAGACGGTGGGGTGATGATCAAGCGACGGAATTGATGTTTCCGCACAGTCACTGGTTTCTTCTTCCATGTTAGGAAGCACATAACCGACCGACGATCCTTGAGGCGCAGCAAAGCCGGAGCAGGTAAAGGGAAGAGAAGCACAACCGTGAATAAAGTATTAGTCGGAAGCAAAGAATACGAATCGCTAAACGCGGTGGTTTGGAGTAGCGTTGGGCGTGTGAAAGGAACTGGAAGCTAGTAGAAGATGCTGTAGCTAATGGCGGTGGCGGTGGAGGGATCTGGCCCCGAACACGTATACGTTGGTTCTGGTGACGGCAACACGTGTAAAGGACATCGAGAAAAGATAAAATAAACCACCACAAAATTAAAAAAAGAACAGAAAAAAAAAAATTCACCCAGTCATAGTCAAATCCTGTTCACCAAGGAGTTCAAAATATATATATATATATATATATATATATATATATATATATATATATATATATATATATATATAGATAAATGAATGTTTCTTTATAAAACATCTTGGATTTTGATTTTTTTAGAACTAAAATTTCTTTTCTATTTTCAAAAAAGTCAACACTTCTTAAATACTTTTATTTTAGCCGCCAGTGACCAACAAAAGATATTTGAGTTTTTTTTTATTCTACAAAAATTTTTATATTTTGTATTTCTTTTTTCCAATTTAGACCTAAAGCATTTTTTTTAAATAAATTCAATTTTAATATAATCATTGTTATTTCATTAATGGAGTTCGTTACCAACATTTATCCTTATACCCCTAACTTACATTCACCCTAAGCATCAATCACCTAAAAAAATAATTCATTCTAAAACCTTAGGTTACATTTCCGCTTCTTCTTATTAATCATATTGAGCCCCCTAAAATCATTTCTTTTTCAAACTAGGGACAAACTTAGTATGAAATGTTGAAATGAAATTATATTATTATGAAGATAAAACTCATCTATTTAATTTATGCCCCAAGGCTAAAGGTGCACATATACCACTTTTGAAATGGTTTCGTTTGTTTAAAAATCGGTTTTCTCTTAGACCGGTTTCGGTTATAATCAATTATGTTTTTATAATTAATTGCATTAAAAAAACAAGTTTTGGTTAAAAAAAACATTGTTTGGTTCGGATTAGTTGGATTGGGTTTGGTTATATTGGAATTCAATATTCAATCCTTATTTACCTGTGTATATTCTCCATATATAGTTCCTGATTTGTAGGCTCCTTTTACTCCTAATTCTCAGCTTTCATGTTGTATTGTTTTTGTATATAATCCCTTTCCTGTAACTCTGTAATTGTGTGATCAAATATTCAATAAAGAATCAAATTATTTATGGTATCAGAGCCAATTCTACCACTCAATTGATCAACCCTAACAAACCGAACGTGATGAGCTCATGGCCAGCGACAAGAATGACAACAAAAATAAGAGTGAAGGAAGCGGACCTGATGTCAACTCCCCCTTCTATATTCATCCGTCAGATTATCCATGAACAATGCACATGAATGATGCCTTGACGGATAACAATTATAGCGATTGGGTTCAAGAGATGGAAAATTTCTTGTTTGCCAAGAACAAGATTGGGTTCATTGATGGATCACTAATAAAACCAGAAAAGATGGAAGCAGACCACATGGTGTGGATGAGGTGTGATGCGATGATAAAAGGGTGGCTCACTACCACCATGGAAAAGGAGACCCGCACTAGTATCCAATACACCAACACTGCAGCTGAGATGTGGTTAGACCACCTTGAGAGGTTTGGAAAGAAAGTGTGTCACGCGTATACAAACTGAAGGAAGAAATCTCAAATACTCGACAAGATGGGTTAATTGTTTCGGCATACTACACAAAGCTTCGAGGAGTAGGGGATGAGATTCAATCGACCCTCCGTACTCCTTGTTACACCTGTGATAAATGTGACTGTGTTTTGGGAAAATCAGTTGTTGAATTGAAGGAGAAAGAAAGGTTATATAAGTTTATCATGGGTCTTGATAGTGAGTTCTCGATTGTGAGAGCTCAAATATTGGCTTTCAAACCAACACCATCCCTTGGATTTGCTTATCATCTTGTTGTTGAAGATAAACAACAAAGGTCCATTACCAACACCAAGTGACTCATTGTTAAAGCAGCAACTTTCCAGGCCTATACCAAGACCAATACAAATCAACATGGAAACAAGGCAGTGAAGAAAATCACAAAGCAAGGAGAACATTGCAGCTTCTATGACAAAGATGGTCACACCCGTAGCGGGTGCTTCAAGTGAATTGGTTATCCGGAGTGGTGGCCAGGAAAGAACAAACAAGACAAAGAGAAACCAAGGGCTTCTTGTGCAGATATTGAATCAAGCCTAATAGAAAGTTTAACTAAAGATCAATATCAACAATTCTTGAAGCACTTTAGACCAGAAGAGTCCAAAAACAAGAGTGATGCCTCACCAGCAGCCAACATGGTAGGTAAAACAAGTCTAATTGGCTCTTGGATTGTTGATACAGGAGCCATCGAACACATGACCAATAGATCCGATATTCTTGAGAATGTAATGCCTTCCATCGATGAGGATCCTGTGATCAAACCTAATGGAGAATTCATTTCTGTCAAGGGAGGAGGAAATCACACTCTATCTAACGGGACAAAAGTGAAAGACATTTTGTACATTCCCGATTTTAATTGCAATATTTTATCCGTTAGCAAACTTTCAAATGATTTAAAGTATGTTGTAAGTTTCTTTCCGTATTTCTTTTTCATGGAGGACCTAAATTCGAGGAGTTTGATTGGAGCGGGTAAATGCAAGATTCGTCTATATCAGATGGGAGTTATTGGAATGAAGAGGACGACATTGATGTCAAAAGTTGATATACGGCACAAGAGGTCCAGGCATGTTGGTGAATAAAATTTAAACAAATTAAGTTTTCTTAGAAACATTTCTTCTAAGAATAAGGAACATGTTTGTGATTCTTTTGCTAAATCTAAACATACCAGACAAAATTTTCCTTCTAGTATTAAAAAGACGAATGCTTATTTTGATTTATTGCATTGTGACATATGGGGTAAATATCGAACCCCTTCTTTTTCAAAGGCAAACTATTTTTGGACAATTGTCGATGATTTTAGTAGAGCTATTTGGGTTTTTCTTCTTAAACACAAACATGAGGCTAGTGCATGCTTGATTGATTTTCATGATATGGTCAAAACTCAATTTGACAAGAATGTTAAAAAAAATAAGGTGTGACAACGGTGGTGAATTCATATCGAATAAAATGGTGAGTTTTTATGCCGACGATGGAATTCTCATGGAAACTACTTGTCCACATACCCCACAACAAAACGGGGTTGTTGAATGAAAGCACAGACACTTACTGTTGGATAAGGTGTCTAAGTCCATAACTATATTTGGTATGTACTTGACCCGACCCGGCTTAGTCCATTTGGGTTGCACTTCACCGGAACAATTTGTATGGATAGTCTTTTGAGAATAGTATATTTATGATTTATTAATATATTATAAGCTATAATATATTAATATGAAATCGTATTATTTAATTAGTATTGATCAAGAATTAATTTGGAATTAATTTAGTGATAAAAAAGAAACTAATTAAATATGGACTCTTATATATATATATATATATATATATATATATATATATATATATATATATATATATATATATATATATATATATATATAGAATGGGCCAATGTTCATTTAGGATGGGCTAAGCTTGAATGGAAGTCCATGGATAGTCCATGGAGCTTTTAACCCATGCATCCTATGGAAATGAAAGGTCATGGGTATTAGGGTTTACATGGATGTAACCCTAATCCACCATACTATATAAAGAGGTCATTGGCACTTGAAAAGGCACTAGTGTGTGAGATAACAAGAGTGGGCCGATTTCTAGAGTGCTTTATATTCTCTCAAAGTCTTCCAAGTTGTTTTGGTGATTTGTGATTCCACTTGAGGCATTCACATTATTGGTGATAGGCTCTTGAAGCTCCAAGCAATCAACCATAAGAAAGGTTCTAATAGTTTTATATTACAAGTACCCCATGATATGCTAGTTAGGATGAGAATCTTGGAAAAATCAAACTTTGCATGTATAATAGAGAAAACATAGATCCAAGGTTTCTAGAGTTGCATGCACACCATAGGAGTGTTAGAATGCTCAAAACTCATCAGTGGTATCAGAGACTATGCTTGTTTTCATTATACTTGATGCAAATTGCTGAAAAAAGTCAAAAATCTGCTCACTGTTGAGTGAACTCGCCGAGTCCATGGGGGGACTCGACGATTCCAAGTGAAAGTTCATCCTACTCGTCGAGTAGGTTCATACACTCGATGAGTAGGAGGCACAAAGTGCAGAATTTCGAGTTTTAATGCTGGAATTGGACTAGAATCATTACCCTAAACTGTTTTCGACTTATAAAATCTATTTTTGATGTGGTAATGATTATGCTAATCCATTTTCAAAGGTTATTATCAAAGTTTCAAGTTTTATATATGTTTATATGATTCTTGAAAATTGTTGATATGAATGTTCATGCTTATGAGTTTTGGTAGATCATAGGAATTATTTGCAAATTGTTTATTAGTGTAATTCTTGATCTAAATGCCAATTAATGGACTCCATAACTTGTCCTCAGGTTATGGAATTCCAAAAGTCTTTTCTTTAAAACCATTAAAACTCATAAGTTATAGAAATGAAAAGTTTTGAATAGTTTGAAAACTTGCCCTCAAGTTTTGAAATTTGTAAAGTCTCACACACACTTTAATTCCAATCCCTAGAATTTTAAAAGTTTAAAATTCAACCCTTATACTTTATAATATTATAAGTTAATAATATATATATATATATATATATATATATATATATATATATATATATATATATATATATATATATGTATAAGATCAAGTCTGTCTTACAGTTAGTAGACCTCATTCACGAAGCTGGTCTATAAGGTGGGTATAAAGTTACTGCCTATAAAATGGCAGCTTAATGGGTGTCCACTCTCACCCACCGCTTCCTTGACTGGTGGAGGGTCGTTAGCTGAACGGGTAGGACAAAGACTATAATTACCATTAAAAGTATAATGATTATAAAGTAACTAAATGTTTTATAAATTCCCAATCTTAGTTACTTTAGGAAAATGTGAATTTGGTGCTAACCCATGAAATTACACTTTGTACCTTACCAAGTCGTTAGTGGAGCGTGTGTGGTTAACCGGCACACTAACATGGACTAGTAAGTATGGCAAAGGGTAACTTAATGTTTATTATAGATTGGTGGAGCGCGTGTGGTTAATCGGCACATCGATTAGGTGATAAAACTAAGGGTACCAAGTTAATTTGCATGGTTATTCACACCTTGTTTGTGATCCTCGGCATCCCAATCACAAACTCGAGAGGGCACAATCGAGATTTAAACATGCCATTGAAAAGTTCAATGAATCTAAAAAGAATCTAGGAGTTTCAATCCAATTAAAACCTAATAATTTATTTCGTTTTTCATGGTGGAAATTGGTGAATCGTCATTCGCCTACCTTCAAATATTTTATAGCTTGGATTACGGCATCCCTCTTCCAAGTTATAAAGTATTGTGTTGGTTCCTAACCTTAATATTACATTTGGGTGTCTTATTACGGATTCTTTATCTAATCTAAACTTGTCTTTCTTCTTTTCAGATGTATTCCAACAATGCTTCTGGCTCAAATCCTACCGGCTCCTTCTCTCTCATGAATCTTTGTGGGTTCAAACTTTAATGATTGGACCAGGAACATCAGGATGGTCACAGGTTACGAGGACAAGGAATATGTCCTTGACAAGGAGCTGAAGGAAATTGATGAGTCGTCTGCTACTCCATAAGATATTGCTGACTTTAGGACTCATGTGAGAGATGCCACCAAGGTGGCATGTATCATGTTGGCCACAATGACAACTGAACTCCAAAAGTCCTATGAGGACTTTTACCCTTTTGAGATGCACATGGACCTGATGGATAGATACCATCAGAGTGCTCGTCAAGAGAGGTATGAAATCATATCTTCCATGATAACAACCAAAATGAAGGATGGTGAACCCATCACGGGCCACATGCAGAAAATGCAAAGGTTTATGGACCGTTTGCTGAAGTTGAATGTGAACTTCCCTGAGGAGCTAGCTATTGACATCATACTACACTCCTTACCTACTTGTTATGATCAGTTCCGAATGACCTATCATATGAATAAGGAGGAGGTCACACTCAACAAGTTTCAAGGACTTTTGAAGACCACCGAAAGTGGTCTCAAAGGTAAATCAGTTGTTACCACTCCTACTCCTACCACCGCCACTGTATTGGCAATCATGCAAGGTAAAGGGAAACAGAGGAAGATCCCTTCGAAGGGTACCAAGGGAAAGTCTCTTGATGGCTCCTCTTCGAGTGGAACCAAAGGTGGTTCTGCCACTCCCTCTGCCAACCCTAAAGAAGCTGAATGCTTCTATTGTCATGATAAGAGGCACTGGAAGCGAAGCTGCCCAAAGTACTTGCAAGATGTTAAGTATGGGAAAGTAAAACCCACCCATGCAGGTATTTACTCTATATTGTCTAATAACTCACCACATACTAATTCTTGGGTCCTTGATACAGGGTGTGGAATTCACATATGTTCTGATTTGCAGGGCCTAAAAAAAAGTGAGGATGTGGAGCACGGGAAGATAAACTTAATCATGGGGAATAGGAAAGTTTCACCTGTCACCTAGATTGGAGTTTATTCTTTATTGATGAGTAGTGGGTTAATGTTAGATTTGAATAAATGTTGTTACTCATCTGAAATGGCGAGAAATATTATTTCTTTTCACGGTTTGTACAAACAAGGTTTTACTTTTTCATTTGATAATGAATGTGGTGGTATTAATGCTTTTTATAATGGTGTTCTTTATTTTAAAGCATTACCTTGTGATGGTGTATATGAAACTGTGTCGGTTGTAGACAACTTAGGAAATAATGTATTGCATATCGATTCTTCTACTAGTTTGGATAAGGCATCCTTGTGGCATTGTCGTCTTGGACATGTCAACAAGAAGCGCATAGGCCAACTCCAAAAGGCTGGCGTCTTGGAGTCTTTTGACTTAAGGTCAGATGATAGTTGAGAATCTTGTTTACTTGGAAAAATGGCTAAGTCACCCTTCACTGGTACTTGTGCTAGGGGTGAAGGTTTGTTGGAACTCATACACACATATGCATGTGGGCCCTTCAGAACCGCCACAAGGGATGCTAGCTGCTTCTATGTGACTTTTACTGATGATTACAGTAGATATGGTTATGTCTACTTAATCAAGCATAAGTCAGAAACATTTTAGAAATTCAAAGAGTTTAAACAAGAAGTGGAGAATCAGCTGGGCAGGAACATTAAGATTCTACGATCCGATCAACGTGGAGAGTATCTTAGTACAGAGTTCCTTGACTATCTTACGGAATGTGGAATCGTTACACAATTGACACCTCCCAGAACACCACAACTTAATGGTGTGGCTGAGAGGTACAATAGAACCTTATTGGACATGGTTCGTTCCATGATGAGTCGAGCTTCGTTACCAATCTCATTCTAGGGGTATGTCTTAAAGACTGCCGCCCATATCCTTAATCTAGTCCCTACCAAGAAGGTTGCCAAAACACCTCACGAGATGTGGAATAGGAAAGTTCCCAATTTAGACCACATCAAGATTTGGGGTTGTGAGGCTTTCGTGAGGCGCGAGACTCACGACAAGCTCGAACCTCGAAGTGAGCGATGTATTTTCATCGGCTACCCACAGAAATCCTTTGGTTACCTCTTCTACAGACCCAATGAAAATGTGGTCTTTGTGGCAAGGAGATGAATCTTTCGCGAGAGAGAATCCATAAGCCAAGGAAACAGTGGGAGGAAAATTGACCTTGAAGAGCTTCAAGAGTCAAGTGGTGAAGGAACCTCAAACCCTAGCAATCAACCTGAGGAGGAAACTCTTGTTGAACCAACTGACAAGTCTGTACCTCTAAGGCGTTCCACTAGAGTTAGAAATCCGCCTGAGCATTATTATGGTTTCCATATTACTGCGGGAGGTGATACATTTATCAGTGATAGTACACTGGTAAATCTATATGAACCTAACAGCTTTAAGGAAGCCATGGAAGGCCCTAGGTCTGCTAAATGGAAAGAGGCTATGGACAACGAGATTCAGTCCATGTATGACAATCAAGTTTGGAACTTGGTTGACAATGTACCGGGTCGTAAGACAGTCGGGTGCAAATGGATCTTCAAGAAGAAGACCGACATGGATGGGAAAGTGCACACTTATAAGGCGCGACTGGTTGCGAAGGGCTTCAGTTGACTATGATGAAACCTTTTCACCAGTAGCGAAAATTAAGTCTATTAGGGTTATGCTACCCATTGCTGCATTCCATGATTATGAAATATGGCAAATGGATGTCAAAACCGCTTTCCTTAATTGAAAGTTGGCTGAGGATGTTTACATGAGTCAGCTAGAGGGTTTTGTCAATGCAAAGTACCCTGATAAAGTGTGTAAGCTTGAGAAATCCATTTATGGATTGAAACAAGCATCTCCCAGCTAGAATATTTGTTTTGATGAGAAAGTCAAAGAGTTTGTTTTTTCGAGAAGCGAGGATAAGTCCTGTGTATATGTCAGAGCTAGTGGGAGTGTAGTTAGCTTTTTGGTACTGTATGTGGATGACATACTACTCATAGGAAACGACATTCCAACTTTATAGGAGATTAAGTCCTAGCGTGGGAAGTGTTTTGCTATGAAGGACCTTGGAGAAGCTGCATATATCCTAGGGATAAGGATATTGAGAGAGAGAGAGGAGTAAAAGACTAATTGGACTTAGTCAGGGTACCTACTTGGACAAGGTGTTGAAAAGGTTCAACATGCAGAATTCCAAGAAAGGTGATTTACCGATCCAAAGCAATGCCAAACTGAGCAAGGCTATCCGAGTACAGAGGCTGAGATAGCAGAGATGGGTCGATTACCATATGTTTCCGCTGTTGGCTCGATCATGTATGCTATGACTTGTACCTGCCCTGATATGGCCTTTTCTTTGATCATGGTCAGCAGATATCAGGGGAATCCTGTCAAGGCTCACTGGACTGCGGTGAAGAACATTCTCAAGTACCTACAGAGGACTAAGGATTGGGTCCTTACCCTTGGTGGGAGTGATGACTTGAGAGTAGTGGGGTATAATGACGCTAGCTTTCAGACTGATAGGGATAATTTCCGCTCTCAGTCGGGCTGGGTCTTTACTCTAAATGGAGGAGAAATTACTTGGAAAAGTTCCAAGCAGGAGACAGTAGCTGATTCAACTTGTGAATCAGAGTACATAGCAGCAAGTGAAGCGGCGAAGGAGGCGATATGACTGAAGAACTTCATCGGAGACCTTGGAGTCGTACCAACTATAAAGGAGCCTATGGAGATTTTCTGTGACAACAATAGTGCAGTTGCCTTAGCCAAGGAACCGAAAGCTCATGGCAGATCCAGACACATTGATAGAAAATATCACTTCATAAGACACAAGATAGAAGAAGGACTCCTCGTGGCAAAGAGGGTATCGTCAGAAGAGAACCCATCAGATCCCCTCACGAAGGGACTGACTAGGGTTAGACATTTGCAGCATGCGAGGCACATCTGGCTGAAGGATGATATTAGTTTTACTGATTAGATATCTATTTATGAAACTTGTAAAATGCAATTGACATTTGATGATTAAATAAAAGTTGTTGTTTATTTATGAGTAAAGTGTTACTATCTTGTGTCAATCGTTTACTATTGTTTCAACTTTACATGTTTTGACTTCTAGAATAATTACTTTATTCAAACTCTCCACAGTCAATCATACTTTGGAAGTAGGTATGAATCAAGACTGTCATGAATTGGGCTTGTAGATGTCTAAGGTGTTTAGAGATAGCAAAAGTTGCTGCAACATTCATGAGTGCTCATAAGTTCTGAGTATTGAATTAAACCCACGCTCACTTGTATCACTTCATGGAATTTATCTCGAGTAATCGTGAGACGGTAATATCATATAAGTCTTCAAACCTAGAGATATGAGTTGTTGACTATGAGTTGGTTGTACATTGATTGTACGAAAACGCATCAGTAACTTGATGTTATAAACCATGCCTTTGTGTATGATTCAACAAGTAGTTAGTACAAGCATATGAGTCAAACTTTATCTGTTCCTTTTAGTCCTTGGAGGATTAGAAGCGATATTTGGGCCCCTTGATGATTTTGTTTTGACCTATGTGTCGGGCCTGGTCAGAACCAAATTGATATGTTCAGTTTAGTTCTATGTCAAACAAATCGGAAATCGGGAAACAAACTGTTGGACAATAAGTACGACGTTGTTCAATGTATTTGTCCGGCTGATATATTGAGAACAGAGGATTATATGATCACTTATATAAAATGGCACTTCATAGTTCAACAGAGCTTTAAGAGCTACGATTGTTAGTCGATTCCTGAAGTCATACTTGCAACTATAGTTATCAGACTTATCCAAGTGGGAGACTGTTGGATAAGGTGTGTAAGTCCATAACTATATTTGGTATGTACTTGACCCGACCCGGCATGGTCCATTTGGGTTGCACTTCACCAGAACAATTTGTATGGATAGTCTTTTGAGAATAGTATATTTATGATTTATTAATATATTATAAGCTATAATATATTAATATGAAATCATATTATTTAATTAGTATTGATCAAGAATTAATTTGGAATTAATTTAGTGATAAAAAAGAAACTAAATAAATATGGACTCTTATATATATAGAATGGGCCAATGTTCATTTAGGATGGGCTAAGCTTGCATGGAAGTCCATGGAGCTTTTAACCTATGGATCCTATGGAAATAAAAGGTCAGGGGTATTAGGGTTTACATGGATGTAACCCTAATCCACCATACATATAAAGAGGTCATTGGCACTTGAAAAGGCACTAGTATGTGAGATAACAATAATGGGCCGATTTCTAGAGTGCTTCATATTCTCTCAAAGTCTTCCAAGTTGTTTTTGTGATTTGTGATTCCACTTGAGGCATTCACATTATTGGTCCTAGGCTCTTGAAGCTCCAAGCAATCAACCATAAGAAAGGTATGTCATTCTACTAGTTTTATATTACAAGTACCCCATGATATGCTAGTTAGGATTAGAACCTTGGAAAAATCAAACTTTTCATGTATAATAGAGAAAACATAGATCCAAGGTTTCTAGGGTTGCATGCACACCATTGGAGTGTTAGAATGCTCAAACCCCATCACTTACTTGATGTTTCTCAGGCATTAAAGTTTGAGGCAAATCTTCCGGCAAGGTTCTGGGGTGAGTGCATATTGACGGCCACTTATATCATAAATAGGATTCCTTCGAAATTGATAGAAGACAAAACCCCATACAAACTGTTATATGGTCATAAACCAAATTATGATCACATGAGGGTTTTTGGATGTTTGGTTTACTATCGCAACACAGAAACAGAAGGTGATAAATTCGAAATAAGAGGAAACCCGAGAGTTTTTGTGGGTTATCTAAATGGAATGAAAGGATACAAAGTCTATGAACCAAGCCACAAAAAAATCGTTATTTCAAGGGATGTAAAGTTTTCTGAAAATGCTTTTCCTTTTCGTACCACTGTGAATGCAAATGAAGAAGCAAGTAAGAGTGAGATAGAGGTTCCATATGATGTTGTTGAAATATGGATTGAACCAAGTGAAAAGAATGATGAATCAGTCAATGAAGAAGGATCAAATGCTGATGAGCCATCAGTTGACTTCATAAATGAAGAAGAAAGAAAAATTATGGAGGAAATCAATATCGAAAGTGAAGATGAGCATGTCAAAACCAACCAGAATCCTCATGTTAATGAAGGAGATGTAAATGTTGACCATGTAAGAGAAAAGAGAAATAGGTCGAGACCTAAGCACTTTGAAGATTATAAAGTGAAGCTCCCTCCATCTATGGACACTCCACAATATATCCCTTGGCCAATTTTGTTTCTTATGAAAAGTTTTCAAAATCTCACAAAGCCTTTTTGGCGACCATCACTTCTAATGATGAGCCAAAGTCTTTCAATCAAGCTGTGTAGGACCCGAATTGGAGAGCTGCAATGCAAAGGGAAATAAAAGCTTTAGAAGAAAATGAAACATGGTCCATTGAAGAATTACCAAGTGGAAAGAAACCCATTGATTCCAAGTGGGTTTACAAGATAAAGTACAAGCCAAATGGTGAGATAGAAAGAGCAAAAGGTTTCACCTAAATGAAAGGAATCGATTATCATGACACTTTTACACCTGTTGCAAAGTTGGTTACATTAAGGACTCTCCTTGTTGTTGTTGTTAAAAGAGATTCGATCATCCACTAGTTAGATGTTAACAATGCATTCTTACCTGGTGAGCTCAACGAGGAGGTTTACATGAAGATACCAGAGGGTGGCGAGAAAGGGGGAGTGACCAAATCATGCAAGTTAAAGATGTCACTTCACGATTTGAAACAAGCTTCAAGAAACTGGTACCAAAAACTTACATCGGTAATAACTCAATTCAAGTTTGAACAATCTCATGCAAATCATTCTCTCTTCATATGCAAACAAAGCAAATTTTTCATTGATACCCTTGTATACGTTGACAGGAAAATCAACATAAAATTGAAGAAGCCAAAGTTTTCCTTGACAGGTAATTCAACATAAAGGATCTTGGACCTTTGAAATATTTGTTTGGTCTAGAGGTGGCTCGCAAAAAGGATGGTTTAGTTTTTAGTAAGAGAAAAAATACATTCTAGACATTCTTGAAGAGATCAGAATGTTGGAATGTAAACCATGTTCCTTTCCGATGCAACAAAACTTGAGACTTGACAAAGAAAATGAAGAACCACTCATCTATGCAAGTAAACATCGTCGATTGGTTGGTAAGTTGTTGTATCAAGCTACTAGACCTGATCTCACATATGTCCTGAACATTTTCAGTTAATTTGTATCGGATCCATGACAAGATCACTTAGATGCAACAATGAGGGTCTTGAGATATCTGAAAGCTACTCCCAGACAAGGTATCCTGTTTCCCAAGCAAGGAGGAACTAATCGCTTTACATATTGCGATGCGGATAGACTTGGATGCCCGTATACTCGAAGGTATCAAACAAGATATGATCTGCTTTTGGGAGGATCTCCAATCTCGTGGAAATCAAAGACACATATCGTTCTTTCTTGATCTTATGCTGAAGCAGAATACCGAACAATGGCTGCTACAATCAGTGAAATAATCTGGATGCGGCGGCTTCTAAACAAACTTGATGTCAAAAAAATTGGGCCCATACCTATATACTGCGACAATCAAGTTGCTCGCAACATTGCCACTAATCCAGTCTTTCATGAAAGAACTAAACATGTTAAAATGGATTGTGTGTGAATGAGTTGATTCATAAGAAGTTGTTCCTCTTCCCATTCACACGAAGATACAAGTAGCAAACCTCTTCACTAAGGCTTTGGGTCTACAACATTTTGAGTTCTTAGTTGGAAAGCTGGACATGCAAAATATACATACTCCATCTTGAGGGGGAGTATTGAAATTCAATATTCTATCCTTATTTACCTCTTTATATTCTCCATATATAGTTCCTGATTTGTAGGCTCCTTTTACTCCTAATTCTCAGCTTTCCTGTTGTATTGTTTTTATATATAATCCCTTCCCTGTAATTCTTTAAGTGTGTGATCAAATATTCAATAAAGAATAAAATTCTTTAGCTTATAGTTGAAAAAACAGTAAAAACCCAGACAAAAACCAGCTTCAGATATTGATTGAAATGTATTACTAATTGGCGGTTTAGTTTTAACCTAACCGTTTCGGTTCTTATATCATTTGGTTAAAATATTGGTCTGAAATATGCATCTCTACCTAAAATTGCTATCACAATATTGAGATTTTTTTAAATGTTGCCTCAAGGCTATCTTCATAAGGTGTGATGGGCTTAGTTTAACAATACACTGTTAAATAAACATACAATTAGACCTTATCAAAATAGTCTTGGAACAATATTTGAAAACATACTAAATCCTGTGAAAACAGCCTCTAGGTAAGAGGTAAGTAGAGGATCTTCATCCTCACAATAACAAAATTCCACTTCCACAAATTTTACTAAGTTTATGTTCCTAGCTTGAAGAAAAAGTCATTCATGGGATAACAACAACAACAACAACAACAACAACAACAACAACAACTTAGGGTTTTAAAATTAGTTATTCATGTAGGTGATCAATGCTTAAGGGCATATGAGTTAAGAGGTAGAGGGTCACCTGTTGGTAACTAGCTCTATTAATGAAATAACAATGAATATTGTAAATTTGGTTTTATTTTGAAAAAAAAAGTTTTTGGTCTAAAACCGAAAAACTCAAAATATAGGGTTTTTTATGGAAAAAAAAACTCAATTTACCTGTTGGGACTTAAATAACAAGTATTAGGTAAAAGTTAGGTCTTTTTTGAAAAAGAAAAAAAAGTTTAAAAAGAAAAAAAATCAAAATATGAGAACCTTATAAAAAAGAACACCGATAATAAATAATGCAAAAAATAAAGAAAACACAAGAAATTTGGTCATTGTGGTTTTGTATTTTTTTTATCCGTCTAAAGTTTTTGAAAATTACATAAGCGGTCTATATACCTGAATTTTTTTTTTCGGATTTGTTCCCTATCAAACATGAAATCATTATTATACATTTTAATTTTTTTTTTTACATTTTAATATTTATGTTAATACTTTTACAATTAATAAATAGATAATAGGCCCACAAAACTCAATCCCACCACACACCTACTCATGCTCCTCGGTCCCTTGAATAACCGAATTAAATCTCCTCCAAGAGGTATTTGCAATTGTAGCAAACACAGTTGTAAGCTTGTATTTGCTGTTCTAGCTCTTTAGAAATGATTTAAGGTTAGAAATAGCTTCACTGGAAACCCAATGTAAGAGCGAAAGAAGGAGAGCCGGTTACCTGCTTAGAGGCCTAATATGATACTTATAACCCATGTTAAACTACTTTTACTTCCAAGAATACCTATTCAACTCCATTCTCCTTGTAAAGTCCTAATATTCAAGGAAAAATTTTCATTTTTATTTATTAAAATATATCAAAGTGTAATTATAATGAGCGGAAACATGTGGCGAATGTGCGCGTGTATAATCGAACCTTGTCATTCTCGCGAATCACTGAAGTACTTGGAAAAATATTTTTATTTAACTGGGTAAGTACGAGGCTTAGTGCTTTCCCAAAAATATCATATACCACAATACATATACATGCATACAAACAATGGCTCACGATTTTTCAATATATATCTTGGAATATCCGGGCAAGTAGGCTCCCGACCTCTTTAACCGTTCCACCCTCATCCTCTCACTAAATATGTGTGGGTCTATAGATTCCCAGCCTCTTTAACCATTCCACCATCAACCCCTACCTAAGCCTAATATCACAACAATTACGCATATAGAGACTGCACGTTAGATTCTGCTAATACAAGGTACATTTATACTTTCTACTATGCCAGTTCACGCTCAAGCACATAGAGATTACACTACTAGCTCTACTCTACTCGTTTCAGATCCTAACATACATGGATATATATATATATATATATATATATATATATATATATATATATATATATATATATATATATATATATATATATATATATATATATATATATAGTGAGATAACTCACTTGGACAGTTACTCAGACGATTGACATCTATCTGGGTGATCCTACTGTCGATCCAACTAGCTGGTAACGTGCTTTACAAGTATTAACCTATTATACTTTAACCTATTAATCTCTATTATGATCTGGTTGTTGAAAGCTATGTCTTTCACTAATTCCAAAGAATACCGAGAGTTCTATCAAACAAGGATCAATCTGGACGGACAGTTGGGATGCATGACCATTTCGGCGTATAGCCTTTCTGAAATCCAACAACCAAGCCAACATGACCATTCTAGAGACCTCTCCTGTAAGTAGATCAATTAGTATTATAACTTAGAGTTAATGACGAATCTAGCGTTTATAGATTCCTAATAATGATTATAATTACGAAAATAAGTTATCCTAAAAGCTTAGTAAGCATTGCTACACTTACAGAGGTTTCTAACGAAAACCTGAAAAGTCACGGCCAGGACCTCGATACCAAGCACTAATATTTGGATGACATTCAGCCTTAGAGCCTTATCAGAAAATGAGATTTTTTAGAACCTCAAAATATACTAAAAATTGGATCTAGAGAGAGGAATAAGGAGAGGTTGGTGTGGGAAAGAATGAAAGGAGGCATTCCTATATATAGTTCAAATGCGCGTCACGCTCGACCAAGTGCGCGCCGCACCCAAGATTGGCCGGCACTCCTTCCTCTTAGAGCATGACATGTGGTGAATTTTGCTTGGTATTGTGTGGTAGCTTCTATAAGATGTGAGCCACACCTCTATTGCACGAGGTGCACTAAGGAAACTTCAAAAATTCATAACTTCTTAATATGAACTCCAATTTTGACGATCACGCATATCTATCGACGAGATCTACAACTTTCATTTAGACTTCGTCGGTTAATTCTCACTTTATTTTTAAAGTTATATTTTTAAAAGGCTTAGACTGTTAAAGTCCATTAAAAATTCATAACTCTCTCATCCGAATTCTGTTCTCGACTGTCTTTATATTGACGAAATTATATTGATGAGATCTTCAATTCTCGTTTAGATGGTTTTTCTTAACAATTAACTGATCTTAATTTAAGTTTCTATATTGCGCAATGCTATGTTGAAACTTCAAAAAATCATAACTCCCTCTCATGAAGTCAGATTTGGACATTCTCTATACGCATGCTCTCGGTTTTGCGATTACTACGACTTTCGTCAAGACTATTTATGCTAAATAGTCTTTTATCAAAAATGTTTATTTACGTGACGGGTCGTTTATACTAGGAGGCAAAAATGGGTTGTTACAACTCTCCCCGACATATATAGATTTTGTCCCCAAAATCCTACTCCTAGCGCATCTTAGGATAATGCCTACACACTCTCCTACTAGGTTTTATGAGATCGACCTAATATCTAGCCAACATTTTCTGCATCGAATTCGTCCAACTACATTTACTTTGCGGTAGAACTTTATATCGTAGACGTACTCCCAAGTTCCTCGTGAAGTCTTCGAAAATCGGGAATTCATCGGTCTAGACTTCCAAAATTTACATATTATGTTTGATGATCGTCTTTAGCGTAATATGTCGATACCATCGACTGGTTATGAGGTGATTAACTATGGAATTTTATCTATGATATCCTAACTGAATCCATTTTTAGGAACAAAACCCTAAAAGGCTTTTGGTATGTCCTTAAAACACACGCGAATCTAGATTACAAATGGTATTCCAACCTAGTTCAGGTGTTCCAACATCCTGAATTTTAACCAAAATTACCATAACAGATTTACTAGCTTGAAAACACTGGAACCAATACTTTAATATTGGTGATGGACTCATTATATGGCTTACTTATCTTTCAACCCAGTAGGTTTTACCAAACACTAGGTTGCCTATAACATTCTCGCAAGGCTCTAACTACTTTTCCTACATTAAGGTATAACTATTGTTCATGCAATGTGTCCTTATGCCCGCTCATGATATGTCGTGACACTACCCAACTACTAGGATTACGATACCAGATCGCTCTTGTGACCATCCTCATCGGGCCTGAAGACTCACGATCGACCCTTCAGCGGTCTTAAAGACTCACAACCATTATCGACTGTTCTAAAGGAACCCATTCTTCATCCTTCCTTGAGATATACTTATCATAATAGATCCTTTTTTCCTAATTTTTGAGCCTACAATTTATTAGAGGTCTTTAATCTACATTGTATTACAAAGCCTACCATATCCCAACCCCAAGGAAAGTCAAATTAATTAAAATCAATTTATTGTATATATCCCAAATTTACAACATATATATCTATTCCTAATATTCTATTATGTTTCGTTTTACTCTCTGTAACATTGTATTATAAATACCCTATACATTATTGTTGAGATATAAGCTTTTAGCTATTCATTCCTCTATAACCTTTTATATGGCATCATAACTTCTGCACTCAAGCAACTCGGTCTTGTTCTTTTCTCTTTAAAAGAATCGTTACCCTCTTCCTTCCAAATCAAAAACCTTAAATCTCACTAAAATCCTAAATCGGAATTTATATATATATAAAATAATGTAACTAGTCAATGAGACCCCAAGGCCCAAGGCCAATCTTTTGACCATTAAATATATATATATATATATATATATATATATATATATATATATATATATATACATATATATATATATATATATATATATATATATATATATATATATATATATATATATATATATATATATATATATATATATATATATATATATATATTGTAACGTCCGTGTTTCTGGGCTAGGCATTAATGTTGTTGTAATAGTCTAGGTTACCCTTTGTAACTCATTTTGAAATAATAGAAATGTATTAATTGAGTATAACGTGCTTTGTGCTTAATTGTGTGACGTAAGCGATGACGATTCCGAAGCTCTACGCCCCGCGTAGCTGAGCATTACGCCCAGCGTAATGCGAGGCTTCTACCCCTATATAAAGGATGCGAGGGCAGCCAGCCATTTTGCTCCTTTTCTCTTCTCTCTCTCCCGTTTTGTCTCGTTTTGCGTGCAAGAAATATCCCGAAGCCCCGGTATCATTCCCGAGCCCCGAAGCAAGTTCCGAAGCCCCGAAGATCCCGAGAAGTAAAGTTTCTGAGCCGAAACTCTGCCCACAAGAAGCCCGGTTTTCAAGAAAAACATCCCGATTTTATCGGAAAAGATTATTTTAAGAGACGAGGTGCTGTCCGATCATTTTCTGATCAAATGAGTGTATATTCATTTTCTTCTAACAAATAGATATGAAGTATTCTTTATAAAATACGTGCTATGTGTTTATATATTGTTTGTTTATTTGAACTAGTTGTTGAATGGATGTTTTGTACAGGTTTTAAGCTGTATATAAATGTATATATTTTATCTACTAATATGTTGGGTAGAACATGGGTAGACAGTTGGTGTGTGATGAAATAAAATGATGAGAGGCCTCGATGTTGTTGTTGATCTAGTCATCTAGCGGAGTATGGATGACGACCACAGACTCTTTCTAGACGGTCCAGTGGAACACTAGCAGGCTCATAACCTGTAGGTGTTGTGAATGATGTGTTCACCGGTGTACTCTATCCCCCTCATGGTTGCCTTTAGGACATCTATTGTTAAGGAAACCCCTTTGCAGTAATGTCCGTCCCGATGAAAATCCTAGATTAGGTCCCTTGAAATAGTTGTTGTTTTAGGGACATAAAGTGAGGATAACGGGAATGGGTAATCGGGTTATTGTTGGTTGGTGAATTTAAATATAATTATTTATTGTGGGTTGAAAACCCTATATGCTCACCAGGCTCCGAAGCCTGACCCACTCAGTTTCTTTGTATTACAGGTAGTGGCGCAAGGGCATAAGTTGGATGACTTTATCAAGATATTTTTGGATTATAGACCTGTAGTTATGTATAACTGTTGTAAGGTCTATTTGTATTGTTTATGCTTTTGGTCTGTATCGGAACATGACATCCCGAGATTTTGTTATATAATGAAAATACATTTCTTTATGAAATACTTTGATAAATTTTTATCATATTTCGTTTTGGGAACAAATTCCGCAACTCTTTTAATCAAAGGATTACTCTGATTTTATTTAAAAGCATAAATGAAACCGGTCTTTTCTGGCCGTGATTTTGGGGATGTCACAGTTGGTATCAGAGCATTAGTTTAAGCGAACTAGGAATTTGTAGGATTTCTAGACTTAAACTTAGAATGCTAAGTGAAGATTTTGAGATAGTGTCTGTTATATTTTAGACACGAACACTAGTTTATTTTAGGAAAGTTGCCTAAAATGCTTTTATGTGCTAAATGCTATATGTTTGCTATATATGATATTGTTTGTTCGGATCTATGGTCTGTTGCCGAACGGATCTGGAAACCTTATGTGTTTAGGATTCTAAGCGTGCGTCGACAATATTAGAACTAGCATATAAACGTTTCGGAGTGATTTGGATAATTATCTATCGTGAAGAAGGATCTAAATTCACCTTGTTCGGTGTATAGATCAACGATGGCAAGAACAAGAAGTGGCGCTGGAAACGCAAACGAAAACAGGAATCGACCACCTGTAATCGAGCAAATACCTGTTGTAGCTGCTGCACCTGAGCCGGTGACGATGGCTGGTGTACAATTGATGATTCAGACGATGTTGGACCGTCAGATGGAAGAAACTAGACGTCTGCTTCAACAAAATCGTGAAGAACCTTCAATTCAAGCTGAAGAGCCCGAAGTGAATGGAGGGCCGTCGGAAGGAGGTAACTTTAGTGGTACTGTTGGTCAAGCCAACCCACCGATTGTTAGGCAAAACAATCGTGATGGAGGAAATGATGGAAGAGGATGTAAATACAAGGATTTTATGGCATCTAAGCCACCGTGTCTATCCAGAAGTCCGACGCCGGTGCAAGTTATGGATTGGATCTCCGAAATGGAGACAATGTTTGAAAGTTGCGAATGCAGCAACAGGCAGAAGACCGCTCTTGCGATCCCTTTGTTAAAATCTGGCGTGTTGAGTTGGTGGAAGCTGTTAGCTGACTCTATGCCCAAGGGAGAAGCGAGCAAGATGTCTTGGGAAGACTTTGTGGAACAACTGAAATTGCAATACTGCTCCGAGCAGGACCTTCTGGAAATCAATAATGAGTTTCATAATTTGAAAAAGGGAAAAATGAGCGTTACCGAATACGCTGCAAGTTTCACAGAAAAGATGAAGCTTATCCCATACCTAGTACCAACAGAACTCTCAAAGGTCAACAAGTTTGCCCTTGGACTACCAGCGGACTATGGTCCAATGGTTAAGCAAGCAACCACATTGAAAGCCGCCATCTGGGCTGCTAAGAATGTTGAGACTCAGATCAGGGAGAAGGGTCCGGAGAGATCAGAAGTTGGTGAGAAGAGGAAGTTGGATGGGCCTTCAGGGTCCAACAAGAAAAAGAAATTCTCGAAGTCTAGTTCGAGAGGAGGAGGAGGCGAAGCGAAGTGGTGCGACAAATGTAAGAAGAAGCATCATGGGAAATGTGATGGGGAAGTCACATGCTTCAAATGTGGAAAGCTAGGGCACTATGCCAACGAATGCACCCTCATCAAGAAAGTCTGCTACGAGTGTGGTGAGGAGGGGCACATCTCGAGGGATTGTCCGAAAAAGAAGGAGGCAATAAAACCCAACAATCCCCCAAAGCCAAAAGCGAGAGCCTTTCAGATGACACTGGAAGCTGCTAAAGAAGAAGCCGATGTCGCTTCAGGTACCTTTCTCGTAAAGAAATTGCCTGCCTAAATTTTATTTGATTCTGGAGCCAACTACTCCTTTATTTCGCATGAATTTGGTAGAAAACTAGCTTTGCCTGTCGATAGACTAGATAACGCTTTATTAGTCGAAGTTGCTAGTGGAAAGTTTGTACCTGTTAGCCATCGTTTGAAAAACGTCTTAATTGATTTGAACGGAAATAAGTTCCACGAGGAATTATTGCCTATTGAGTTAAATGGTTTCGACATCGTGCTGGGAATGGATTGGCTTAGCGCCAATGACGCCGAAATATTGTGCCGAAAGAAGATAGTAAAAGTAAACCCACCAGGGAAGGAGTCATTTATGGTGTACGGGGACAAACGCAGGGTAAGTTCTGGAATCATTTCTCTAATGAAAGCCAGAAAGTGTTTGGCCAAAGGATGTACATCATATTTGGCATTCGTGATTGACGCAAAGAAGGAGAAAAAGGTGATGAAGAGCATTCCTGTCGTGTGTGAGTATCCGAAAGTTTTTCCCGAAGATCTTCCTGGATTACCGCCTGATCGACAAGTAGAATTCCGTATTGACTTTTTACCAGGAACCACACCGATAGCAAAAGCACCGTACCGATTAGCGCCAACAGAGATGAAAGAGCTTATGACACAACTTCAGGAGTTATTGGACAAAGGTTTTATCCGACCTAGTTCATCACCCTGGGGAGCCCCGATGTTATTTGTAAAGAAAAAGGACGGGAGTATGAGAATGTGCATTGACTACAGAGAGCTGAATAAGGCAACGATAAAGAATAAATATCCATTGCCGAGGATTGATGACCTGTTCGATCAACTACAAGGTTCAAGTTATTTTTCCAAGATCGACCTAAGGTCAGGATATCATCAGCTGAAGGTGAGAGAGCAGGATATCGAGAAGACTGGAATCAGAACACGATATGGACACTACGAGTTTTTGGTTATGTCGTTCGGACTAACCAATGCTCCAACATCATTCATGGATTTAATGAACAGGGTTTGTAATCCGTTCCTCGATAAATCTGTGATAGTGTTCATAGATGACATTCTGGTTTATTCGAAAATCCAAGAGGAGCATGGAAAACACTTGCGCGAAGTGTTAGAAGTCTTAAAGAAGGAGAAGCTATATGCTAAGTTCTCAAAATGTGATTTTTGGATCCGAGAAGTCCAATTCTTGGGTCATGTGGTCAACCAAGAAGGAATAATGGTTGATCCAGCAAAGATCGAAGCTGTGATGAAGTGGGAACAACCAAAACGTCCCACGGAGGTCCGAAGCTTTTTGGGATTAGCCGGATACTAACGAAGGTTTATCCAAGGCTTTTCTTCAATCGCTACTCCATTAACAGCTTTAACTCACAAAGGAGCTACTTATGCTTGGAGTGATAAGCACAAAGAAGCATTCGAGTTGCTAAAGAAGAAGCTATGTGAAGCACAGATTCTTTCTCTACCCGATGGAGTTGAAGACTGCGCTGTCTATAGCGATGCGTCTGGTGTTGGATTAGGTTGTGTTTTGACCCAAAGAGAAAAGGTGATAGCATATGCGTCCCGGCAGCTAAAAGAGCATGAGAAGAACTACCCCACTCATGATTTGGAGTTGGCAGCGGTAGTATTTGCTCTGAAAATATGGAGGCATTACCTCTATGGCTCGAAGTGCAAACTTTTCACTGATCATAAGAGTCTCCAATATCTCTTTAATCAGAAAGAATTGAATATGAGGCAAAGACGCTGGCTAGAATTACTTAAGGACTACGACTGTGAGATACTTTACCACCCCGGTAAAGCCAATGTTGTTGCTGATGCTCTCAGTCGGAAAGTCAATCTTGAGAGAAAAAGGCCAAGAGCGTTGAGAATAGAAGTTGTCTCAACAATTGTGGAGAGTATAAAGAAAGCTCAAGAAGAAGCTTCTGAAAAGAATGACCGGAAGGAGGAACGTTTGGGCAAAACGTTGGTGTTCGGTACAAACGGTCATGGACTGAATGTATTCCAAGATCGTATTTGGGTACCTAAGTCAGGAGGAATAAGAGATCTTCTGATGGAAGAAGCTCACAAAACCATGTACTCAATTCATCCGGGCAGCACTAAAATGTATAGGAACCTGAAACCCTATTACTGGTGGCCGACGATGAAGCTCGATATTGTAAAGTATGTGGCTGAGTGTATGACATGTGCAAGAGTGAAGGGATAACATCAGAAACCATATGGGAGTTTAGAACCTTTACCTGTGCCTATGGGTAAGTGGGAAGACATCACTATGGATTTTGTCACTAAACTGCCCAGAACAAAGAATTGTCACGACATGATTTGGGTGGTCGTTGATCGCTTCACTAAGAGTGCGCATTTCATAGCAGCCAATGAGAAATGGTCTATGGATAAGCTTGCGAATTCTTACGTGAAGGAAATAGTGAGGCTTCACGGTATTCCGTTAACGGTTGTATCAGATCGTGACAGCCGTTTCACCTCGAGGTTTTGGAAAAGTCTACAAGAGGAAATGGGCACCAAGTTGTGTTTAAGTACAGCTTACCATCCACAGACTGATGGTCAGAGCGAACGAACGATACAAACACTTGAAGATATGCTGAGAGCATGTACCCTGGAATTCCAAGGTAATTGGGATGAACATTTACCTTTGGTAGAATTTTCCTACAATAATAGTTTCCACTCGAGCATTAAGATGGCACCTTATCAAGCTTTGTACGGACATAAGTGTCGTACGCCATCTTGTTGGCTTGAGGCTGGGGAAAAGCAGTTTATGGGACCGGAGATAGTCCATCAAACTGCTGAAAAGTTGAAAATAATTAAGGAGAGAATGTTAGCAGCTCAGGATCGTCAAAAGAGCTATGCTGACAAGAAAAGAAGACCGATGACCTTTAAAGTTGGAGATTCGGTTTTGCTTAAAGGCTCGCCGTGGAAGGGACTTATAAGATTTGGTAAAAGGGGAAAGTTAAGTCCGAGGTTTATTGGACCGTTTAAAGTTCTTCAGAGGATTGGGAATCAAGCATACAAGCTCGAACTACCAGAAGAACTGAGTGGAATTCATAACACTTTTCATGTGTGTTATTTGAGGAAGTTCACGGGAGAAGTTCCCGACATGATTCCACTTTTGGAGTTGAGAATTGATGAGAACAAAAGGTTAATTGAAGAACCGGAGGCAATCGTTGACCGAAAGACTAAGAAGTTACGACGTAATATGGTCGAATTAGTGGTTGTCCGTTGGAAACATGCGAATGGGACAAATCTCACCTGGGAGACGGAAAGTGACATGATGAGTCGCTATCCGCATTTGTTTGTTGATATGTGATTCCGGGGACGGAATCATTCTAAGGTGGGGAGAGTTGTAACGCCCGTGTTTCTGGGCTAGGCATTAATGTTGTTGTAATAGTCTAGATTAACCTTTGTAACTCATTTTGAAATAATAGAAGTTTATTAATTGAGTATTACGTGCTTTGTGCTTAATTGTGTGTCTTAATTGAATTAATAATAAAAATAAGCGTCAAAATGAAATGTTAGATAAAGCCGATATCTATGGATAATGTTGTAGTAGTCGTGACGAGGTTTCCGAATATATAAAGAACGCTGAAATCCGAGTTATAACGAAGAAGTTATGACCTGTCGAAGTTTCGCGACAGAACCGGTACGACGCTGAAGGACGTAAAATACGAATTTAAGATAGAGCGATATCTAGCCTTAGTAATCTAAACGAAATTCGTAGAATACGTTAAACCGAGAGCGTGCATAAAAAGAATGCCCAAATCTGACTTCGTATGAGGAAGTTATGATTTTTCTAAGTTTCAGCTTAGCAGTATGCAGCCCGAACTTCGAGATTGAGATCGAGTGATATTTAGCCGAAACAATCTAAACGAGAATCGAAGATCTTGTCATTAGTAGTGCAACGGTAAGAAGACAGACGAAAACGGACGTCGGATGAAGAAGTTATGATTTTATAACGAAGTTTTCCTGTCCCGGCCTACTAAAAATAATATAATAAAAATAAATTCAAAATTAGCCGACGGAGTCTAAATGAAAGTTGTAGAGCATAATCTCACCTACACGTGGATAAAAAGAATGTCGAAAACGGAGCTCGTATGCAAAAGTTATGAATTTTTGAAGATCGTGGCACACATACCAAAGCTTATCCGAAGGGTAAGCCCCGCATAACCTTTGAGTACGCCCAACGTACTCCGGTGCATGAACCGCCTCGGACTCGAGTGCCCCGATGACGTAAGTGATGACGATTCCGAAGCTCTACGCCTCGCGTAGCTGAGCATTACGCCCAGCGTAATGCGAGGCTTCTGCCCCTATATAAAGGATGCGAGGGCAGCCGGCCATTTTGCTCCTTTTCTCTTCTCTCTCTCCCGTTTTGTCTCGTTTTGCGTGCAAGAAATATCCCGAAGCCCCGGTATCATTCCTGAGCCCCGAAGCAACTTCCGAAGCCCCGAAGGTCCCGAGAAGTAAAGTTTCTGAGCCGAAACTCTGCCCGCAAGAAGCCCGGTTTTCAAGAAAAACATCCCGGTTTTATCGGAAAAGATTATTTTAAGAGACGAGGTGCTGTCCGATCATTTTCTTATCAAGTGAGTGTATATTCGTTTTCTTCTAACACATAGATATGAAGTATTCTTTATAAAATACGTGCTATGTGTTTATATATTGTTTGTTTATTTGAACTAGTTGTTGAATGGATGTTTTGTACAGGTTTTAAGCTGTATATAAATGTATATATTTTATCTACTACTATGTTGGGTAGAACATGGGTAGACAGTTGGTGTGTGATGAAATAAAATGATGAGAGGCCTCGATGTTGTTGTTGATCTAGTCATCTAGCGGAGTATGGATGACGAACACAGACTCTTTCTAGACGATCCAATGGAACACTAGCAGGCTCATAACCTATAGGTGTTGTGAACGATGTGCTCACCGGTGTACTCTATCCCCCTCATGGTTGCCTTTAGGACATCTATTGTTAAGGAAACCCCTTTGCAGTAATGTCCGTCCCGATGAAAATCCTAGATTAGGTCCCTTGTAATTGTTGTTGTTTTAGGGACATAAAGTGAGGATAACGGGAATGGGTAATCGGGTTATTGTTGGTTGGTGAAATTAAATATAATTATTTATTATGGGTTGAAAACCCTATATGCTCACCAGGCTCCCAAGCCTGACCCACTCAGTTTCTTTGTATTACAGGTAGTGGCGCAAGGGCATAAGTTGGATGACTTTGTCAAGATATTTTTGGATTATAGACCTGTAGTTATGTATAACTGTTGTAAGGTCTATTTTGTATTGTTTATGCTTTTGGTCTGTATCGAAACATGACATCCCAAGATTTTGTTATATAATGAAAATACATTTCTTTATGAAATACTTTGATAAATTTTTATCATATTTCGTTTTGGGAACAAATTCCGCAACTCTTTTAATCAAATGATTACTCTGATTTTATTTAAAAGCATAAATGAAACCGGTCTTTTCTGGCCGTGATTTTGGGGATGTCACACACACACACACACACACACACACACACATATATATATATATATATATATATATATATATATATATATATATATATATATATATATATATATATTAATCTAAGTCTTTCAAGACCATTTTGAGTAGCCCAATCACCAAATCCAACCCAATCCCTCTAGTCCAAGCCTTTGATCTAATTAGTAAACAACTAGTAGGAGGCTTTTTAAGGGAGTATAATGTTCCTCTTTCTTCCAATGTGGGACAAGTCCTAATGAGAGAGTTTTCCATTTAACAAAGTTCCAACAACATCTACCGAAGCATGGCAGCGACTCAATTCAAGCTACGTCAGTACTTCATTATCTAGAATCATCTCCCTCAAGTCTAAACTTGCCAAAAACCCAAAAGGAGCAAGATCAATTGTCGAATTCATTCACAATAGGAAGTCCATTGTCGACAAATTGGATCTTTTCCAGAGTCCCATTAAAGAAGAAGACCTACTCATTCACATTCTCAGCCAGTTAAGAGAGGAGTCCACTACCATCATTGTTGCGTTGAAGATTCGAGAAACACCTGCTGCTTATCCGGAATTGTTTGAAAAATTAGTTTATTTTGAAAGGCTTCTTAAGGATATGACACCCACCCCTCCTCCCATTATCATTTTTGTTCACTCCACATAGAGACAACATACCAAACCTAATTCTCGAACAACTACAAAGTCTCAACATTAGCGCATAGGTCGCTCCCATTCTGGAGGACACCCCAAAAACTCTAGACCATCATGGTCAAACTTGTCTAATGCGAATGGTGGAAATCGGTTCAATCAGAACCAAGTGCACTTTTAGTTTTGTAATTTTCCTCGTCATGAAACCAAGGAGTGTCGAAAACTAGCCCGTTTCCTTCGAGACAACAATGTTATCCTCAACAACAACCCCAATTTCCCTGTTGTCAATGTTACTACTTCTCAGACTACATCAGCTTCATATCCCTGGATGTTTGACAGTGGGGCCTCACATCATACCACATCCGATTACAACTCTCTTCACAATCTCTCGGAGTGGTGGACCTGATGAGATTATTCTCGCTGATGGTAATACCTTGTCTATATCTCACATCCACCATGCTAAACTTCATACACATTTACACCCCTTGTCATTAACAAATGTCCTATGTGTACCAAAATTACGTAAAAATCTTATCTTGATTGCTCAACTTTGCAAAACTAACTATGTTTTGGTTGAATTTTTTCCGTATCTTTTTTTTGAGAAGGATATTCACACAGGGGCGCGGCTAATGCAGGGGGAGAACCATCTTGATGTCTATTATACCAGACCTTACTGCTTACCTCAACTCAACTCTACAACCACTATTTCCCTTCCTAATATGCACCATAAGCTTGGTCACCCATCTCTATCTGTTCTTAAATCTATAGCCAAATGTTTAGGCTTACATCTTGAATTTGAAAAATTTCATTACAATTAATGCTCTTCTAATAAAAGTCTCAAAGAACCATTTGGACCCAATTCTCTCACAACTACAAAACCATTACAACTTTTATATTCAGGTGTGTTGGGACCTATTGAAAACCCGGTTGATGGATTTCACTAATATGTCATTTTTGTGGATTTTCATACTAAATATGTGTGGTTGTATCCATTAAAAAACAAATACGATCTTGCAAAACTCTTTCCACAATTTAGGACCTTGGTGGAAAAATACTTTTAAACTTCTCTCATCGCTATATTCACAGATAATGGAGGTGAATACCAAGGCCTTATTCCATATCTCCAAGTACATGGGATATCCCACTTTACAACTCCTCCCCATACACCACAGTAAAATGGTATAACCGAAAGATGTCACCGCCTTATAGTGGAAACTGGATTAGCCTTGCTACACTATGCTAACCTTCCACTCTCTTTTTGGTCTCATGCATTTCAGACTGCGATATATCTCATTAATCGGTTACCCATACCCATCTTAGATTTTCAAAGTCCTTACACCCGCCTATATAATAAAATGCCTACCTACTCCAAACTCAAACCCTTCGGGTGTCTCTGCTATCCATAGCTTCAGCCTTATGCCAAGTCCAAACTTCACCCTCGATCTGCCCCCTGCATATTTTTGGGCTACTCTCCGTCCAAATCGGCCTACAAATGCTTTGAACCCACTTCACGATGGCTATTTCACTCAAGACACGTTGAATTTATCGAGACCAACTTTACATGCAAAAATACCACTTCACCTCATCTCTTACTTCCAACAGCCGAGACACTCCTCCCATAACTAAAATCATCAAACAAACCCACCTCTAGTATTACCCCTCCAAACACCTCAACCCAATCTCAACATGCCCTTATTTCTCCACTACATAACACAACTCACGTCCAAAATGATTCAGCATCACTGGTTACAATCCTTATTTCACTTTCTATCACACAAGTACATATTCTTGGTCTCACTCACCCTTCATCTACCTTACCTTTTCACCCACCTAGTAACTCTTCCCCACCCTCTACTATACCGACATCCCCTTCCTTCATCGCTTCTCTATATGCTACCAATTCTTCTTCATCTACTTCTTCCTCATTCAATGATCACTCATCTCCTGATCCTACCTTAACTCCATCCCGAACTCCATCACCATTTCCAACACGCAACCGGAAGTGCAATCCTAAATATTATAACCCATCCTTTATTAACAATACTACAGTGCACCCGGTACCCAACACTATTAAACCAAAAACACACCATCAAACATTACGAGACTCCAAATGGCATAAGGCAATGGACACTGAGTTTAATGCCCTCCTTAGAAATAACATATTATACGAATGCTAAAGTCTAATTGTCGTCCTATGTGAACCTATGGACATTGGAATTCAATCTTAGTTTTCTATTTACTTTTGTGCCTTCCACTAAGAGGAATAAAAAAAACATATAGTCTATCCTAATGCCTATAGTAACACTAAAGTCTTACCATATGCTTAATGGGCATAGTCTTTTCTGAATGGTCTCCTCTTATATGTCTCTAATCGTAATTACAAAAATACTCTCTCCGTTGATGTTGCCTATTGCAATAATCCTTTGGCATGGGTTAACTAAATTCTTACTATGGTTTATCTTTAAGTCTGTTGTATCCCTTGAATACTTGACACTCTTTATGGAAAAGTATACCACTTATTGAATTCTTGATCCTCTCCTGCAAGGATGAATTCGTACTCGTGAAGGTACGAACCTAGACGGTTCTCTTGGCTATTTGAGTCGTACCTGGGAACTTGAGTAATTCCTAAATTCTATCAGTTGATGGGGAAGAGAGACCAACCTTTCCTTGAGAAGCAAGAAACTCATAGCCTATAGGTAATCTAATAAAAGACTTCCTTCTTCTGTTACCCGCTCATTGAAATTGAAACTAACAACCTCCGCCTACTTGTACTGCTACTCTCCTAGACTTGATGTCAAAATCAAAGGTTGAACTACCCTTCACACCTTTTTCTTAAGGTTCGGTTCTCCCCCACTTGGGTTCGACTCATCATCTGCTGTTGCTTGTAACTTGCCGAAGTATAAGCAGGCCTTGCCAACGTGATTTGTAGCTCATTTTGACTTTGAAGAAAACTCTTGTTTGTCATATTCAATGTCCTTCGACATTCTATTTGAAGTACTATTAATTCTGCCTACCATAAGGGGTCTTCTTGTATAGCACGACCAAAACATCATAAGGTTGTGACAAGCACAATTTTGTATAGGAACACACTAACGCACACACATAACTAAATGGTATAAGGGGGTATTAATAACTTAGTTGGACTACTAGTAACAATGACGGTTGCTGAATTTACTCCATCCTTCTTGTTTCTCTAGAATGATCACTTTGTCGCGTTCCAATTGTCCTCCTTCATCCTAAAGTCGGTACTACGTCGGAAAATGTTCGCAGAATCCTTCTTACTTATGAAAATATACTTTATCCGTACTTTTATGGCCACTTGGGCCCGAAATTAGAGTTGCTCTCCTAGATATCATCGTACGACAGGCAATGAAGGAAACAACGTAACACGACTTATAGTGCTAGCCACTTTATCCTACTATTATTCAAGGAAGAACTTTTACCAATACTAACTCATTATCTGATGAATACGATTGCATGCCTCTAAAATCGAACAATCTATCGACTGAAAGATCTGACACTACAACAGTTAGACTCATACGAGAGATACAAAATAGCACCAAATCAAGCAATCTAAAACTATTTAATTATGGGAGCATGTAACCTAATGTACTTTTCAAATAACTAACAAATATCAATATAGGCTCTAAGCAGCAAATAACAATCGAATCCCTAAGCTATAAGGCATCTTATTTATCAGGCAATTCTAACATGCAATTCCTAAAGGACTTCTTATAAGATTCCTTCCACTTCACCTTATTATTTTCCAAAGAAAAACTTCTACCAATATTAACTAATTACCGGACGAATACGATTGCATGCCTCTAAAACCAAATAGTCCGTTGATTGAAATATCTGACACTACAACGGTTAGACTCATACGAGAGCTGTGAAACAGCACCAAATCAGGCAATCTGAAAATGTTTAATTCTGCGAGCATGCAACCTAATGTATTTGACAAATAACTAATTAATATTAATATAGGTTCTAAGCAACAAATAACAAGCAATTACCTAGCTTACATACTAGCATGTATTTCTAACATTTCACATATCAACAATAATAACAAATATGGATATTTTGGGAATCACTTTCCTTTTCTGAGTTGTGGCTGACTGTACACATCGCATTCTTTTCTTTTATAAATTTGTTTTCTACAAATATTTATTAAGATATTCAGATCCTTAGTTTGAGTCTGGAATCACATGAGTGTTCATCCAGTTCGCTCAAACCAGAGCTCCGATACCAACTTGTAACGTCCCGATTTTCAGGGCAAAATTTTCACTATTATTTATTAAAATATATCAGAGTATAATTACAATGGGCAGAAACATGAGGTGAATGTTGTTGGATTAGGTGTCTAAGCCGATAACTAAATTAGTATAATCTTGAATTATTAGCAAAGTCCTTTTGGGTTGCCCTCAAACCTAGTAATTGACTGGAATGCCTTTTGGAGAGAGAGAGAGAGAGAGAATAATTTATTAATTTATTATATGATCAATAAATTAATTAGAATTCAAAATAAATGATTGATTAATAAATTATGAGAATAATATATTAATTAGAAATTATATCATTTAAATAAAAATTAATCAGAAATTAATTGGAATTAATTTTAGGATTAATTGGATTAATTATAAGTAGAATGACTAAAGGTGACAATGTTTAAAAGTCGAACATTGACTAATTCTAGAACCTCCCATAGAGGGGACAGTTTCTAGAGGTATTCTCGGGCTATAAGGAAGCTTGAAATGCCTTAGAGAGGAAGCAATGGGGTAAGGGTTATTTAAAAGGATACTGCCTTATATACAACCTTCCTAACACCTATGTAAACCCCTAAGGATTTAAAATTTCGAAATTCATCTAATTCTAAGAGCTTAGATTTGAAATTCTTCCTTCTCCTCTTCTCTCCTCTTTAGCTTCCAATTGCTAGGGTTTGGGTGTGAGCCATTAGATGCACGAGACTTTGGGTGTTTGCTTCCTAAAGACCAATCAAGAAGGCATACTAGTTTATTTTCTATAATAAACTAAAGGTATGTATTTTCTAATAAATCATTTGTTAATTTCGAAAATAGCAATGTACTTTTAGGGTTCTTGATATTCAATTATTTGTTGTAAATCATAGTGAGAACATAAATCCTTTAGGTTGCATGTGAACTTAGAGTTTAAGTTTTTTCTGCCAAAATAAGATTTTTGTAACCTATAAAACCGATCAGTGGTATCAGAGCCATTGTCCTCATTAATCTTGCAAAAAGTTGAATAGATCAAAATTAGGGTTTACAGAAACTAAACCCTACGGCGGCAAAATTTCGAAGTTCCCTAGGGCTCTTGAAACCCTAGCCTCCACCCTCATATTTTCGATTTTAGCAAGGGTTTTAGAAACTCTAGTCTCCTTTGCCCATTTTTGAAAATTGCGGTGTCCTTTTTAAGGTTTACCTTGTTTCCTTATTTATTATTTTAAAAGCCTTAAAATTTGAACAATTAAAAACCTGATAAACCCTAGCCTATTTTCGAAAATTAGACGGATTAACATTAAAACTAAATTAGAATTATTTTATTGATTGGTTATTTGTAAATGATTATTTAATCCATAATGATTTAATTAGTTTAATTAATTGTTTAATTAAAAGATAAAAATTAAATCAAAATTGGTTTGCTTTAAATTAAATTAATTTTTATATTAATTTTGGAAATTTAAATTTAAATTTAGTATTTTAGGAAAATTTTAAAATATTCTTTTTACTATATATAATTAAAAGATTAATATATTATATGTATAATACAAGTCAGTCAAATCACTAGTACGCCTCAATCACGAAGCCATATTATAAGGGGAGTTTAAGAAAGCGACCTATAAAATGACCGCCAGTGGGTATCCACTCTTACCCACCGCTCCCTTGTATGGTGGAGGGTCGTTATCCGAACGGATATGATAGGACATAATCTCATTAAAAGAATAATGATATAAAAGTACTAGAACCTTCTTTAAAAATCTCACTCTAGTTATTTTAGGAAAAATGTTAAAAATATGCTAATCCATGAAAATGCACATCATGCTTTCTATGTCGTTAGTGGAGTGTATGCGGTTAACCAGCACACTAATAGGGACTATAAATAGATATGATGGACATCTAGAAAATTATCATTGTTGATGGAGCGTGTGCGGTTAACCGACACATCAATGTGAGATGATAAATGATCAAGGTTGTCAAGCGAGTTTGCATGATTATTCACATCTCGTTTGTGATCCTTGGCATCCCAGTCACAAAAGAGAGAGAATAATCCAAGATTAAACATGCCATTGATAAGATTCAGTGAATCTCAAAAGATGTAGGAGTTTCATAAGATTGGAATTGGTAAAAGCCTTACCTACCTAAAATAGATTTGAATTTGATTCACTATAAGAAAAACGCGATTTTGCTAGGGAAGGATTCCGTTGCGAAAAGCTAAAATTCCGTTGCAAAGGACAAATAGTGACGGAATTTGCGACGACCGATTTTCGTCCGAAAAAACCCCGTAGCGAGCGTTTTCTAGGGAAACAATCATTCCGTCGTAATTGTGACAACGGAATAAAATCAGTGGTAGATGGTATTCCGTCGTGTATTCTGTAGTAGGATTCCATCACAAATTTCGTGGTAGTTATTCCATCACAAATTCCATTGTAGTTAATCTCTAGCGAAATCCGTTGTGATGATTCCCTAGCAAATTCCGTGGTGGTGAATCCCTAGTAAATTCCTTGGTGGTGATTCCCTAGTAAATTCCGTGGTGGTGATTCCCTAGCAAATTCTGTGGTGATGAATCCCTAGCAAATTCAGTGGTGGTGATTCCTAGCAAATTATGTGGTGATGAATCCCTAGCAAATTCCATGGTCGTGGATCCCTAGCAAATTTGGTGGTGATGAATCCCTAACAACTTCCGTTTGATGACTTCCTAGCAAATTCTGTTGTGATGAATCCCTAGCAATTTTCGTGGTGTATATTATATATCAGATTCAATATCAAAGATTCCATATGGACGGATGGATAATTGATTTATAAATTAGATCCAAATTATTTTGTAGTAATATATGAAAAACAAAAATAAGAAAAAAAATCAAATAATATTATATCATAAAATAATACAATAATTATTTATTACATGGAAAAATGAAAGTGGCTAATCTAAAATAAATATTTTGAATAAACATATCAACACTTTATGACCTACTTATGTTGTTGGTTTGTAATGACATTAATAAGATCCATTGTCGTTTTAAGTTGTTTTTCAAGTTGCCCGACTCTTGCGTTGTTTTGTTCTTCTTGGGCCTTCATCATTTCATTAAGCTCTTTGTTGTGCTATTTTTGTTTAACAACAAGCTCCCTCATTTCTTCTATTTCATCATTTTTTACCGGAATGAAAGATACATCCATTTTACCGTTCCTATTGGGAACCGCCTTTGCGAAAGAGCCTAATCCATAAAGTCTTCTTTTTTGTCATGACCACCAACAACATCATAAAATAGCTTTTCCTCCTCAAATTCAGTACCTTCAGCTTCTAACTCTTACCGTTTTTCTGTATAGGCCTCCTACAAAATAAAAATAATATAAGTTAAAAGATATCAAAGTTATGAATGACATTATGGACTAGCTACAATATAAAAGTTTAATTGCAATGAAATGAATATTACATGAATTTATCTATCTTTTTCATTTGTGAAAGTGACTCCATCGTGATTCTTCGCGTGTGTATACAAGAACAATTCACTATGGGGTGGATCACGTCATAGTTTCCTCTTCTGCATAAATACCATAAAATGTCAAATATACAGATAAACATAAACATTGATGTACCATTAAAAAAATTACCAAATCAGAAGATATCTTCAAATGACTTGCGGATCAAACGTTATGTGTAGGTTGTGCTACTCCACCAGCCACACCGTTACGCCTATTTTTATTATTCTGCTCGGATTTATCTTGTATTCATCTGTATTCCATTTTAATTGCCAGGAGTTCCAGACTTCATGTGGAATATGAGCTGTTTAAAGCCATGTGGGTTTCTTTGTAGGCTCCACATGTTGTAGAGATATTGTCCAAAACTTAGTGTCGTTTTCCTTGCCCAAGCTTGCCTCACCATCAAGTCTATTGTTTCATCCCAACAACATTTTTTCTACACATTAACAATATAAACATAAGTTTAAATGTAAATGTTTACCAAACAACAATTTATCACATATAGTTAACTACCTGGAACTCCTCCCAATATAATTCACGCATTTCTTTGGTTACTTTTCCCCAAGTATACCCTTGTGGATCTACTCTTTGTAAAAAGGACCGACTAATAAAGTGTGCACAAGGGCCTGGTGGCATGAGCCTGCAAATAATCATGTGATCGATTTAGTTTTGAATTGATATGTACGTGTAAACCAAAAGGTTATACATAGAAAACGTTGTAAGATATGATTGGTAACTCATGTTTTTTTCCAAACATGAATAGTTAAATGTCCATTTGGTCCACAATCTTCAGAGGAATTGTTTTCACCTTCTATATTTTCCACAACAGATCCATTCATGGTTGGTTGTGTTGGTGATGGGGTAGATTCTGGGATAAGTGTTGTTGATGGGGTATATTCTGGGCTAGGTGTTGGGATAGATGTATATGTTGAGGATGTGGTAGTTCCTTTACTTAAGGAGGATGTAGTAGTTACTGTAGTTGTGGAGGATGGTAGTGTAGATGCAGGTTTTGAGGTTATGGTAGTAGATATAGGTGTTGATGATGTGGTAGTGGATGTCGGTGTTGAGGATGGTTAAGATGATGTAGGTGTTGAAGTTTTGGTTATTGATGTAAGTGTTGAGGATTGTATTGTTCTAGTTGTTGAACTTTTGGATGTATTTGTTGAGGATGGTGTGGATGTTGTAAGTGATGTCGAGGAAGTGGTAGTCATGGTTGGTGTTAATAATTTAGGATTAGGGGTTTTGGTGCTAGATGTTATAGGTGCATTGGATGTGGTTGCTGATATTGGGAAGTCGATTTCTTTATCTTGTAATTGTCTGCTTATGAATTTTGCAGTTCAAGTCCTGTTGCGGTTCAAAACATGTGGTGCAATGAATTTAGTTGGCTTCAAACGTGATGCTCCTTTTGGTTTTAAGTTCGATATCTTTCTTGCTTAAAAATAAACAAAAAACTATAGTCAATACCAATGTATTAAAGATGATAAACTACTGATGAGCAGAAAGAACAATCATAAAATAAAAATAAATTATAGATGAAGGCATTACTACGCTTGCAAACAATTGAATACAATCAAAACCAATTTAGTTGTAATTTAAGATCATAATATACATGAAGATGATCAGAGAAAAAGAAACGATGATCACAACAATAGTAAATTAAATAAAAATAAATTTTAGATGAGTGACAACCTATATCGCCAAAGTCGGTGCATAAATGTAATGAACAAAGATTTCGATTAATTAGCCGCCGGAGATGATTACAGAAAATGTATACCCTCTTTCTAACTAGTAAACTTACCCTAATATGCAGCCTAAACGTGTGTAGGTTGGAAGGAAAGGAATTTTAAAATATTTTGAAGCTCCACTAATGAAATATTCGAACTATGCTAACTAGCGCTAAATATTTTGTAATTCAAATTTATTAAACTAGTTCCAGATTGATAGAAAGGCTATATATATATATATATATATATATATATATATATATATATATATATATATATATATATATATATATATATATATATATATATATATATATATATATATATATATATATATATATATATATATATATATATATATATATATATAACGTCAAGAAAGAATATAGACTAACAAGGTGTTCATACCATAATTTTAATTTAAAATTATAAACGAGAATTAAACAATAATAAACTATACATCTTTATATTGTTATGTTTAAAACAAAATTTATATATAAAATACGTACGGGTCATGTCAATATGGTAGTTTCTTATAGTGTCATGGTATACCCAAGGATGACATACGGGTCATTGGTCAACATGGTAGTTGCTTATAGTGTCATGGTAACACCCATAGATGACACATGGGTCATTGGTCAACATGGTAACTGCTTATAGTGTCATGGTATACCCATGGATGACATATGGGTCATTGGTCAATATGGTAGTTGCTTATAGTGTCATGGTAATACCCATGGATGCCATATGGGTGATGGTAACACCCATGGATGACATATGGGTGATTGTAACACCCATGGTTGACATATGGGTGATGGTAACACCCATGGATTACATATGGGTGATGGTAACACATGGATGACATATGGGTCATGGTTGTGATGGTAACACCCACGAATGACATACGGGCCATTGGTCAACATGGTAGTTGCTTATAGTGTCATGGTATACCCATGTATGACATATCGGTCATTCGTCAACATGGTAGTTGCTTATAGTGTCATGGTAACACCCATGGATGACATACGGGTCGTTAGTCAACATGGTAGTTGCTTATAGTGTCATGGTAACACCCATGGATGACCTACGGGTCATTGGTCAACATCGTAGTTGCTTATAGTGTCATGGTATACCCATGGATGACATACAGGTCATTGGTCAACATGGTAGTTGCTTATAGTGTCATGGTAACACCCATGGATGACATACGGGCCATTGGTCAACATGGTAGTTGCTTATAATGTCATGGTATACCCATGGATGACATATGAGTTATTGGTCAATATGGTAGTTGCTTATAGTGTCATGGTATACCTATAGATAACATATAGGTGATGGTAACACCCATGGATGACATATGGGGGATGGTAACCCATGGATGACATATGGGTCATAGTTGTGATGGTAACAGCCATGGATGACATACGAGTCATTGGTCAACATGGTAGTTGCTTATAGTGTCATGGTATACCCATGGATGACATATGGGTCATTGGTCAACATGGTAGTTGCTTATAGTGTCATGGTAACACCCATGGATGACATATGGGTGATGGTAACTGTTGGATTTTGTATACTACAACATCCTATGGTGCACATACAACCATAAATGCTTTGGATCTATGTTTTCTCTAATTACACATGCAATATTGTTTCCAAAACATTAAGCCTACAACTAGCATACAATTGACATAAACAACATAAAAGTGAGTTATAGAATTACCTCTTGTTGTAGCTTGTAGTTTTTTTGCCTTTAAGAACTTAGCACCCCTAATGTGATGTCTCAAACGGTTCACAACACACCCTTGAATAATTGGATGACTTGAGAGAGATTACTAGGCACACAAATCGGTTATGAACTCCAAGAACACGTGTTGTGTCCGATTTTAGCCATGGGGTTATGTATATATATGTAGGAATCCAAGCGTCATGGGTAAACCCTAATCCATATACTTTGGGTTATGATCCATATTTCATGTGGGCTAACTCTTCATGGAAACTTACATAAACTTTACCCATCATTGATCAATAGCCCAAACCATATATATATATATATATATATATATATATATATATATATATATATATATATATATATATATATATATATATATATATATCATTGATTTACATAATCAGTCCCCGTTAATTTAATTAGTCTCTTTTGATCACTAAATTAATTCCAAATTAATTCTTGATCAATACTAATTAAATAATATGATTTCATATTAATATATTAGAACTTATAATATATTAATAAATCATAAATAACCTCTTACTCAAATATCCATCCCCAAATTGTCCTGGTGATATGCAACCCGATATGGACCATGCTACTCTCGGGTCAAGTACATACCAATTACAGTTATGGGCTTAGTCACCTAATCCAATAGTCTCCCACTTGGATAAGTCTAATAACTATTATTGCAAGTACGACTCCACAAGACGACTAGCAATCCTAGCTCTCAAAAGCCGTTGTCGAACTCTGACCTAGTCAATGACGCATCCATTAGATAAGGGATCATATATTTCTCCATTATAGATATCGTACGACCGACTAATTGAACAAATTAAATCAGTCCAGGCTTGGCCAAGCACTTAGGTTTGTCATCACTAAATCATCGAGGGGCCCACATATATCGCTTTTATCCCTCCAAGGGTAAAAGGAATGGATAAACTTCGACTCAAATGTTTCCTTGTACTTATTCATCAAATCACACACAACAATATGTTTTATAACACCAAGTTACTGGTGCGTTTACATATGTCAATGTGCAACCGACTTTTAAATTACAACTCACATGTCTTGGTTTCAAGAATATAAGATATTATCGTCTCACAATCACTCGTGATAAAATCCATGAAGTGATTCAGATGAGCGTGGGTTTAATCCAATACTCGAATCTTATTCCAGAAGTACTCATGAAAACTGCAACAAACTTGTGATAGGTCTAAAACACCTAGACAGTCTACAGTTAGATTCATGACAATCTTTCCTCAATACCTGCTTCCAAAGTATGATCAACTGTGGATAGTTTGAATAATCTTATTATTCTGGAAGTCAAAACATGCAAAGTGAAACACAAGAATAATCGAATCCAATATGGTCTCAGAACTTATGAATATAAATAAAACACCTTTTAATTAATCACCATATAGATTACACATTATTCATTGTATAATGTTTCAATTAGTCAACTTGATACTTGAATTAAAACAATAGTTATCCCATGCTCGAAGCATGTATACTATGTTTACCTATTGTCCTTTCTGTTGGATTAGATGTCTAAGCCCATAACTATTATTGGTATGTACTCGACCCGAGAGTAGCATGGTCCATTTGGGTTGCATAACACCAGGATAATTAGTTAGGATGGACTCTTAAGTAAAGGTTATATATGATTTATTAATATATTATATGTTCTAATATATTAATATGAAATCATATGTTTTAATTAGTATTGATCAAGAATTAATTTGGAATTAATTTAGTGATCAAAAGAGACTAATTAAATCTATGGGGAATAATTATGGTAATTAGTTATATTTATATGTGTTGGGTTTATGATCCATGTTGGACCAATTTTATGTATAGAAACATAAAGAGTTGGGCCACATGAACCATGGATCATAATACCCATGGGTATGGATTTGGGTTATACCCATAACCCTTGGAATCCAACATATAAATATGTACTCCTTGGGAAAAAAAGCCTACACACATATTCTTGGAGTTCATGAGGTGTTTTTGGTGCATGGAGATTCTCTCTCAAAAGCCACCTTTGTCTTAGGTGAGTTGTGAGCCATTTGAGGCATTCATACTTTTGGTGCTAAGCTCTTAAGGCCAAATACAACAAGGTTTCAAGCTACATAAAAGGTATGTCATCCTAACTAGTATTTCATATTGTTTATGTCAATTGCATGCTAGTTATAGGCTTAATGCTTTGGAAATACCATTACATGTATAGTTAGAGAAAACATAGATCCAAGGAATTTAGGGTTGTATGTGCACCATAGGATGTTGTGGTATACATAAACCCAAAAGTGGTATCAGACCCATGGGTTGTTTTCTATTATATTTGATGTTTTATTGGTTTTCAAAGCAAAAAAATCGAATTTTCTACATTCTGTCTGCAGGACTTGCCGAGTCCACTGGGTGACTCGACGAGTTGCTTGAAGATACTCTTGGACTCGTCGAGTGCATCTAGGGGCTCGATGAGTTGGCTGTCCTGAGTGCAGATTTTCGAGTTTTTTGGTTTGTTTTGGATTAGGATCATTACCAAAAAATGTTTTTGTTCATAAAATTTGATTTTGATGCTATGGTAATGATTATCCTCATCAAAATAAAGGATAATTGTCAAAGTTTCAAGATTTGTATTATTTTATGTGATTAGCTAATTTCTTGAAAATTGTTGATGTGAATTATCTTTACTTATGAGTTTGATCTAGATCATTGAAAAATTATTTGATTTTTGTGTTAATTGGAATAATTGATCTTAATGGTTTTTATGACTCCATAACTTGTCCTCAAGTTATGGAAAATGAAGAGTTTTTCTTTTAAAAGATTCATGAAAGTTCATAGGTTATGAAAAAATGAAAGGTCTTGTTTTTAAATGTCATCATAAAATAGTTTTATGTCTTCCATAACTTTTCCTCAAGTTATGGAACTTGGAAAGTATTCCATAAAAACCATATTAAACTCATAAGTTATGGAAACCAAGAGTTTTTGAATTGTTCAAAACTTGCCCTCGAGTTTTGGAATTTGTAAAGTTACCCCCATGTATACTTTAATTCCAACCCTTAGAATTTTAATAGTTTAAAATTCAACCCTTATACTATTATAATATTATAGGTTTAATATATATATATATATATATATATATATATATATATATATATATATATATATATATATATATATATATGTATAAGAGTAAGTCAGTCTTACCATTAGTAGGCCTCATTCACGAAGTCGGTCTATAAGGGGGTATAAGGTTACTGCCTATAAAATGGTAGTTTAATGGGTGTCAACTCTCACCCACCGCTTCCTTGACTGGTGGAGGGTCGTTAGCCGAACGGGTAGGACAACACATTAATTCTCCCTTCATTAAAAGTATAATGATAAATATAAAGTAACTAAACTTTATTAAATTCCCAATCTTAGTTACTTTAGGAAAATGTGAAGTTGGTGCTAACCCATTAAATTGCACTTTGCACCATGTTAAGTCATTAGTGGAGCTTGTGTGGTTAACCGTCACACTAATCTGGGACTGACAATGTGTGGAAAAGGGTAGCTTGCTGTTAATCATAGATCAATGGAGTGTGTGTGGTTAACCGGCACATTGATTAGGTTGTTTTAACATTAAGTGTACCAAGTTAATTTGCATGGTTATTCATTCCTTGTTTGTGATCATCGGCATCCTAGTCACAAACTTGAAGGGCCCAATCGAGATTTAAAAATGCCATTGAATAGTTCAATGAATCTCAAAAGATCTAGGAGTTTCAATTCATTTAAAACCTAATGTTAAATTTTGTTTTTCATTGTGGAAATTGGTAAATCATCATTTACCTACCTTCAAATATTTTGTAGCTTGGATTACGACATCCCTCTTCCAAGTTATAAAATATTGTCTTGGGTCCTAGCCTTAATATTTCACATTGGGTGTTATATTAAGGACTTAAATCAACTAAACTTGAATTTCTCCCTCATAGATGTCTAGTTATGACAACTATGGTCTTCCTTATCCTTTTGGATAAAGCTATCCTAATGAAGATGATATCCCAAATGGCGATCAAGGTGAAAGATTAATCCCATTGTTGTGCATTAATGGGACTGGAAATCAAACTTCACTTCCTCCACCTCCTCCAATTATTCTCCCTAATCCACAAGTTCTTGAAAAGTTCAAGGTTACTCAATCCCTATTGGCAAGCAGTGTCTATATGTACTCACATCTTGGAGATAAAGTCTCATATTGACAAGCTGGGAGAGTTGGGTGTCGAAGTCTCAAGGTAGTTGGCTGTTGACTAGGTTCTTTAGTCACTCCCTGATGACAGATCATGACATGACCCTTATTGATCTTACCTGTTTGCTTGTTGCTGCTGAATCAGCAATGATTTGGAGCACTGGTAAGGCAAATTTGATTGGAAGATCTACTTCCCAAACTTCCATGGATATTGAAAACGGAAACATTGGAAGTCCAGAAAAGTCTTATCTTCCCAATGGAAAGGGATCGGCCATAGTCAACCCGGTTGACCAAATGGTAAAGAGAAAGGCTAAGTCTGAGATAGTCCCATGTACCATTACTAAAGAGTCCATATGTTTCTATTGCCAAAAGAAGGGGCATTGGTTGCGAAGCTGCCTTATTTACTTGAAAGTTCACTAGGATGGTAAGAGTCAAAAATTTGACTATGCTTCAGGTAAAAGCCCACTATCTAACTCTATTAAGTTCCTAATTGGAGATTCTTATTACATGATCTGACTAGGTCGCATTTTGATGTTTTGTAGAATCGGAAAAGGAGAGGAAGCTTAGAAGAAGAGTATGTTGAATCTGATCACGAAGATGGATTTCGATCGCATGATTTGAAGATCAGGATTTTGAGCTGCTACTTAAGAGTTATGATAGATTGCTTAGGAATAGATAACAACATAGTTTTCATTGCATTGTAAGGAAAAGTTTTTCCGCAAATTTTATAAAGAAAAGTTTTTATTTATTTTAAGTATCCTTACAATGTCATTTGTGAAAAATTGTTGTTTATATGATTCCATTGATAGAAATATTGGAAAATGGATTTGATTCTTTCGCTTGTGGTAGTGTCATAATTTACCAAATAAGGAAAGATTCTCATCACCCAAGTTTCAGTTGGATAGAAACTTGGAATCATGCAACTTGTATTGTATGATGAATGATAATTTTCATCTTTGGGAAATTAAGACTAATTCCTTGTTCTAATGAATATGTGAGTCAAGTGAAGGACTAGGAGATCGGGTACACTTGGTTGTGTGCTGATCAGGTCCGCCACAAAGAACGATAAGGCTATTCGTCATGATTTACTAAAGTTTAGTAAATATGGTTGTGCTTACAAGTTTAAGTATAATTCTGAAACATTGGAAAAGTTTCAATGTATGGCCGGACAAATGAGAAGAATCAAATTAGGCAGAAAGATGAAAGTTTCTCCAATCTGAAAAGATGAGAGAGTACTACAGTATCATGTTTTATGATCATCTTGATAATTGTGAAAAACCATATCACAATTGATCCTCTAAGGACATCTTAGTGAATTTGTTTGACTAAGAATAGGAATCGTGAATTGTTGAAATGGTTAAATCAAAAGATGAATGATACTTCGTTCCAAAATTGAGTCGTAGAGTAACACTCCAAGATCGAGCCTTGAGTGACATAATGATAAGAAGGTTTAAAACACTTATCAAATATAGAGTAAAATGTTTTCTACTCTTGTACATTTGAAATTGGTGAGTTGTGATGTTTTGGATAAAACAAAGACCAACTAAGGCCAATTGTGTGAAGTGTTTGTCTTGATAAGAATCCGCACTAACTCTTGAATATTTGCTTTGTCAAGGAATGGTTCTTAACAAAAGAATCTTATATGTCAAGAGGTCAGTGGGAGTCTTAATGATCTTGAAAAGGGTCTCAAGAACTAATCAAGAATAAAACCTGTTGTTTATCACTAGCACACGACTTGAGGTTTGTAACCTATCGTGTTGACATATTCTTGTTTCTGTGCTCATTCCAGTTAAAAGCTGACTATGCATGTGAGTTCTATGAGTTCTCAATTGTTTACATGACAACTTGGAAGACATGGTAGGCCCTTGTGCTACCAGGTGGCAAGAAGTTAAGATTGAACAAGTTCAGTCCATATGAGTTTGGATTTGTCACTAACCTCCTCTTGTGGTTATGTTTTAACAAATTCACATGGATAGGAACACATACACCATAAAATCTAAGTGTCATAAGGGTTCTCTTCGATTCATGAAAATGATGGTGAGGAAACACTTTCACTAAGTAGATTTTAAGGAGATAGAAGTTGTGATATTTGCATTCTCAAATTCAATTATGATTACGGCATCCCTTTTCATAATTCAAATTTTGAGCAATGGCAAAGGTCTAAACATTTGAGACTATGATTACGGCATCCTTTTCATAGTTCTAAAATTGTTTAGACACACATGTGAGCTATCTAAGGAAAGGTGTATGATTTTGGGAAGATTAGATAAAGTCTTATCGAAGCAATATTAAATCATTTCTAGAAGTCCAACTGATTTTTGGATACATGTCAAAGCTAGTGGGAGCATAAATGTTATGCTGATAAGAATATCATTATCATGTTAGTGGGAGCATGATTATTATGTTAAGTGTTGCAAGTTAGCAATGTTAATTATAGAAAACAAAAGTTTCAATTTGCAAAGTTGCAGGGTTTGAAAAGTTGTTTTGCTATAATTAAGGGAGAGGAAATTATACTTCATTCCAATTCTAAAAGCTTAAATTGAGATTTTAATCAAATTTAGTCAAGTATATATGTAACATCCGGAATTTCGGGTATGATAGTTCGTGTTTCAATTTTGGAGGATTTAGGAGGGACTCGACGAGTCGTAGGTCTGACTCGCTGACTTACGTCGAGTTGATCACGTGGATTTAATGAGTGGACTCGACGAGTCCAAGTATGGACTCGCCGAGTAGGTGTTGGGCAGAGAAAAACCCTAAGTTCCGGGGTTGGAGCCTATTTAAAGGAACTTATGACCTTGGATGCGCCTCATATCCCCTGTGAGAAACCCTAAATCGCCATTGGAGCCAAGGGAGAGTTCTTGTGATGAAATCAAGTAATTTTGGTGTGAGTTTGCAAAGGAAGTGAAGGGATTCAGCTAGAAGGACCAAAGGAGGTTGTTATTTTGAGACATCCAAGCAAGGATCTCCATTCTGAGGTAGTATTTCGCCCCATTCCTTCTGTTTTGTGTAAAGTCCTTGAATCTAGGGTTTTCTTTACCCTTTCTTGGATAGTTTATGATGCATATGAGGTCCCAATATGGATAAAGTCTTAGATCTGGACCTTAAGAGGTCCAGAGGGTCCCAACCATTCTGCTTTATGCTGTTCCTTTGGAGATATGAGCCTAGGTTGCTATTTTAGAAGCTATTTCACCAAAAGAAGCCTTATGTGCGTTGCATGAGTGTAAAGATTGGACCTTTTCGTGATTATTAAGCATTGGGAAGTTAGATCTATAGGTTAAAGAAACAGATCTGACCTCAGAAGGTCGCATGAGTATTGCCATGGATGGAACTCGCCGAGTCCATAAGGGGACTCGACGAGTCGAGTCGGGTTGCCCCGATTCGTGTCCAGTGGTAACCCGTCGAGTGAAAGGTTAACTCGACGAGTTGAGTGGGGCTTTATGATGATTCAGAGGACACGCTTGGACTCGCCGAGTCTGGTCAAGTTTGACCATTGACTAGGGTTGACTTCAGTTGACCTTAGGGTTTTGGTCATGCTGAATCAAGAGAGGTCAGGAAGGGGTAGAATGGTCTTCTACCCATTCATTAGAGATGAGGACAAGAGGAAGTATTAATTAGAAATGTTTGCCTTATGTGTTAGGCGGAGGTCGATCGAGGTTATCAAGCCAGAAGGTTTACTAGACATCATGTGAGGTGAGTCTTCTCACTATACTTTACCTAGAGTGGTAATGATGTGTGACCGGAAGGTCGTATGTGCTATGATGAGTATGTGATGCTTGCTGTTATATATGATATGTATGTGCTATGTTATGATATGAGTGTTATGATATGGACCTGAAGGTCAACAATGTATGGGCCGGAAGGTCAAGATGATACGGACCGGAAGGTCAGAGAAGTGGGAACGGAAGGTCTACCAGGACAATGGGACGGAAGTCCCCTGAGACACATTGACCGCAAGGTCTTGTAAAGTTGTAGCCTTGAGTGGCGTATGTGTTGTATGTGGTATTTTGGGGAACTCACTAAGCATTTATGCTTACCGTGTTATGTGATATGTGTTTCAGGTACTAGCGAGGATCGCGGGAAGGCGCCGTCATGATCTGTACACACTGATGAAGATTTATGTACTTGAGATTCTGGGGTTATTTCATTTGGATGACATGTGTTACATTGGATTTTGCTATTTCTTATGAATGAAATTATGTAAAAGAAAAAAATTGTTTTGAAAATTTACGTCGTTACAAGTTGGTATCAGAGCCTTAGTTTGAGGGATTCGGATGCACCTTCGGGTGTATTTGAACTCAAACTGAGGATTTGAGAAAGTTTTTCATAAAAGAAACAATTTTTCTAAAAAGTAAAGGAATGTGAGGAAAGCGGAAAGAAGCAGTGTGTAACCCTAATCCTTCATAATATATAAAGGGGTCCTTGGCTCACAAAATTGGAACAAGTGTGTGAAAATAAGAGTGAGCCGATTTTAGTGTGCATACATATTCTCTCAAGTTCTTCCAAGGTGTTTTGGTGATTTGTGATTCCATTTGAGGCTTCCACACTATTGGGGCTAAGCTCTTAAAGCTTGAAGACATCAAGCTACATCAAAAGGTATGTCATCTAACTAGAACATTGTAGTATAGGTGCTTCATAATATGCTAGTTAGGATGAAACCTCGGAATAGTTAATATTTGCATGTATAATAGAGAAAACATAGATCCAAGGTTTATAGGGTTGCATGTACACCATAGGAGTGTTAGAATGCTCGAAACCCAACAGTGATATCAGAGCCATGGGTTGTTTTCTGTTATATTGATGCAAATGTTTTATTTTCAAGTTGAAAAAAAAGGAAAAAAAAAACATGACGTTTGTCAAATTTTAAGATAATTACTTGTTTTGTGAAAAACGAATTATTTGTAAAATTTGAATCATTTGTTATATGACTTGAATTAGGTCAAATTTAGTAAAAGATAAAATGATATGATTATTTTATTAGTTTTAAAAGTTTGATCTAAATGTTTTAAGGAGTTACATATTTTGTCATAAAATTTTGGAGCTCAAAAGTTTTTTTTAAAGTTGTGATCTTAAGGGTTTTTGAAACTTCCATAAGTTATGGATATGAAAGTTTTTTTAAATTTTTTTTTATTCAAAGTTTTTATGGAGTGACAAAATTTGGTGTTAATGTTTTAAAGAATTCCATAACTTGTTCTTAAGTTATGGAACATGGAAAGTTTCATCATAAAACACCATTAATTCCATAAGTTATGGAATCCAAAGGTTTTCAAGAATTACAAAACTTGCCCTCAAGTTTTGGAATTTGAGAAAAGTTTTTTATGAAAAAAAGAATTGAATTCTAAAACTCTTGGGTTCATAACTTAAACAATTAATTAAATGGTTTTAATTTTGAGTTTAATAATTGGAATTATGATGTTTTGTTGAATAGTTCAAATTAACTCTTATGGACTTTATTAATAGTTAATTAAAGCGTTTAATTAAAAGAGTATTATTAATCCATAAATATATGGTTTGAGTTTAATTAAATTAAAAGTCTACTTTAATTAATAGATTAAACCACCAAGTATTTTAAATGTCTAAAATACACCCTTATACTATTATAATATTAAAAGTTTAATATATTATATGTATAAGAGCAAGTCGTCTTACCATTAGTAGACATCATTCACGAAGCCGGTCTATAAGGGGGGTATAAGGTTACTGCCTATAAAATGGCAGTTTAATGGGTGTCCACTCTCACTCACCGCTTCCTTGACCGGTGGAGGGTCGTTAGCCGAACAGGTAGGACAAGGACTATAATTCTCCCTTCATTATAAGTATAATGATAAATACTAAGTAACTAAACACTTATAAATTCCCAATCTTAGTTACTTAGGAAAATGTGAATAAGGTGCTAATCCATGAAATTACACTTTGCACTTTGTTTAAGCTGTTAGTGGAGCGTGTGTGGTTAACCGGCACATTAACCTGGACTTAACAAGGTAGGCAAAGGGTAACTTAATGTTTATCATAGTATCGTTGGAGCGTGTGTGGTTAACCGACACATCGATTGAGGGGTAAATATTAAGGGTACCAAGTATATTTGCATGGTTACTTCACACCTTGTTTTGTGATCCTCGGCATCCCAGTCACAAAACCTGAAGGGCACACTCGAGATTGAAACATGCCATTGAAAAGTTCAATGAATCTCAAAAGAATCTAGGAGTTTCAAAACCAATTAAAACCTAATAATACATTTCGTTTATCTTGGTGGAAATTGGTGAATCATCATTCACCTACCTTCAAATATTTTATAGCTTGGATTACGGCATCCCTCTTCCAAGTTATAAAATAGTTTGTTGGGTCCTAGCCTTAATATATCATATTGGGTGTTATATTAAGGACTTAAATCAACTTTACGTGAATTTCTCCCATTGTTGATGTCTGGTTTAGACAACAATGATCTTCCCAAACCAAGCTTTCCTAATGAATATGACTTCCCGAGTTTGGCTCATGGAAGTCATACTTCTCTTCCTCCACCTCCTCAAATTATTCTCCCTAACCCACAAGTTCAAGGTCACTCAAGCCCTAATGGCAAGTAAGGTCTATGTGTGATCACATCTTATAGATGAAGTCACATATTGACAAGCCGGGAGAGTTGGGTGTCAAAGTCTTGAGAAAGTTGGATGTTCAATCACTTTCTAAGTCACATAGTGAGTTCCTTTGGGACTACTATGAAACAGACTATGACATGAACCTTAATGATCATATCTATTTGCTTGGTGCTGCTGAATCAGCAATGATTTGGAACGATAGTAAAGCAAATTTGATTAGAAGATCAACTTCCCAAAAGCTTTATGGACAGTGACAATGGTGACACTGGAAATCCAGAAAAAGCATTCTCTTCCCAATGGAAAGGGATTGGCCATAGTCAACCCGGTTGACCAAATGGTAAAGAGAAAGGCTAAGTCTGAGATAGTCCCATTACCAAAGGGTCCATATGTTTATTTTGCCAAAGGAAGGGGCGTTGATTGCAAAGCTGCCAAATTTACCTAAGGATGTTAAAGTCAATAAGTTTGACTCTACATCAGGTAGAGCCCATTATCTAACTCTGTTAAGTTCTATTCTGAGATCCTCATTACATGATGTGACTGGGTCACATGTTGATGTTTTAAGAATCAAAGAATAGAGAGAAATCTTAAAGGAAGTATATGCTGATTCTGATCGCGAAGGTGGATTTCGATCGCATCAGAATTTTGAGCAGTTGCTTAAGAAGTTATGATATATTGCTAAGGAATAGATAACAACAATTTTCCATGTGGATTGTAAGGATAAGTTTTTCCGCAAAGTTTTAAAATAAAAGAAAATTGTTTAATTTTATTTATTTAAAGTATCCTTACAATGGCATTTATGGAAAATTGTTGCTTATATGATTCCACTGACAGCAATATTGGAAAATGGATTTGATTCTTTCATTTGTGGTAGTGTCTAAATTTACCAAATCAGGAAAGTTCCTCACCGCCCAAGTTTCAATTGGACCGAAACTTGGAATCATGCAAGTTGAATAGTAGGATGAATGAGAACTTTCAAGCATTGGAAAATCAAGACTAATTACTTGTTCACATGGATGTGTGAGTCAAGTGAAGGACTAAAGGGATCGAGTACACATTCTTGTGCACTGGTCATGTCCACCACAAAGCTCGTTAAGACTATTTGATTTACTAAAGTTTAGTAAATATGGTTATACTTACAAGTTTAAGTATAATTTGAAACATTGGAAAAGTCTCAATGTATGGCAGAATGAATGGGAAGAATCAAATTAGGCAGAAAGATAAAAGTTTCTCAAATCTGAAAAGATAGGAGAGTACTTTAGTATCATGTTTGTGATCATCTTAATGATTTAGAAATCATATCACAATTAGTCCTCTAAAGGTCATCTGAGTGCATTCTTATGACTAAGAAGAGGAGTCATGAATTGTTGAAATGGTTAGATCAGGAAGATGAGTCATACTTCGTTCCAAAACAATTCTTAGAGTCATACTCCAAGATTGTAACTTGAGTGACATATCTTAAAGAAAGGTTTAAAACACTTGTCAAATGTAAGAGTAAAAGTGTCCTACTCTTGTACATTTGAAATTGGTAAGTTGTGATGTTTTGGATAAAACAAAGACCAACTAAGGCCAATTGTGTGAAGTGCTTGTCTTGATAAAGAATCCGCACTATCTCTTGAATATTTGGCAAGATAGTCTTATATGTCAAGAGGACAGTGGGAGTCTTAAAGATCCTAAAAAGAATTTCAAGAACTAATAAAGAATAAAACCTGAGGTTGTTCACTAGCATACGACTTGAGGTTTATAACCTATCGTGTTGACATATTCTGTGCCCATTCCAGTTAAAGTTGGCTTTGCATAGGAGTTCTGAAAGTTCTCAATTGGTTGCATAAGAACTTGGAAGCAATGGCAGGCCCTGTACTGCCAGGTGGCAAGAAGTTAAGATTGCATAAGTTCAGTCCATATGAGTTTGGATTTGTCATTATCCTTGTCTTATGACTATGGTTTTGACGATTCACATGGATAAGAACACATACACCATAAAATCTAAGGGTCATAAGGTTTCTCTCCGATTCATGAAAATGATGGTGAGGAAACACTTCCACCAAGTAGATTTGATTCAGATGGCAAAAGGTCTAAACAATTGAGACTATGATTACGACATCCCTTTTCATAGTTCTGAAACTGTTTAGACACACATGCATGCTATCTAAGTAAAGGTGTATGATTTTGATAAAGTTTTATCAAAGCATCTCGTATCAAAAATCTGAACTTTGGTAAGAAAGTCAATAAAGTATTGATTTCTAGAAGTCCAGCTGATTTCTGAGTACATGTCAAAGCTAGTGGGAACATAAGTGTGATGCTAATAATCATCATGTTAGTGGGAGCATGATAATTATTGTTAGTGTTGCAAGTTAGCAATGTTAATTATAGAAAACAAAAGTTTCAATTCGTGAGGCTGCAGGGATTGAAAAAGTTGTTTTGCTATAATTAAGGGAGAGGATATACTTCATTTCAGTTCTAAAGGCTTAGATTGAGACCTTAATCATCTTTAGTCAAGAATATATATATGAATTTCATGTTGGATTGGTTCAACTTAAGGAAATTCTATATATTGCGTTCTCAAAATTCGATTATGATTACGGCATCCCTCTTCATAGTCAAAATTTGAAAACATGGCAAATAAAAATATTGTAGCAAAAGACTGGTCTAGAATCATGTCTTTATGTGAGACATCATGAATCGTGTACCATTTGCTTTGGGTACAGGATCGATTGCATGTGCGATAATATTTGTCATTTCTAAATTTTTCCAAATGCCCAGAGGCATTAAGAAGGGAAAAGGTCTAGAATTGGATATGACTAAAGTGATTAAACAATTGTCGAGGACAATCTAAGGCTTTACCAAAGATTGGTTGCTCAAGGACAGTTGGAAGTATAGTGTTAACGTTGGAAGGACCATATTGACCTAATCTGAAAAGAGGCAACTCTTGTTCAGAAGGGGTAGTCAAAATGGGAATATGGAGTTGTCTCCATAGGTGGAAGTTATGTGTGTAAGATTAGAAAAACTTAATGCAAGAAGCATGTTCAAAGCTATGTACTTTGAATATGAGACTTAATTTCCATGAAGTTGATCTTCATTGGAATGCCTTGTAATGATTGTTGACAAGTTTTGTGACTTTGTACACATTCATTACAAGAGGGTCAGTGCGTATAAGTTTAAAATCTAAACAGATTTCGATAAATGATAGGAATTTGGAATTCTTACATTTTTTCGATAACGATTTGGGAGTGTGAAAAGAGAATCATTGAAATTATGTTCAATCGATCTAGTTCACAAAGTAAGGATCATAGACAAACATAGAGTGCATACTTGGTGTATGGCAAAGCTATTGTTTAAGAAAAACATAGTGTACATGCTTGGAGCATGGGACAACTAGTGTTTTTAATTCAAGTATAAAGTTGATAAAACCGAAACAATGAATAATGAGTAATCAGTATGGTGATAAATAAAAGTGTTTATTTATATTCATAGGGTTTGATACCATATTTGATTCATTTATTCTTGTGTTTCACTTTGCATGTTTTGACTTCCAGAATAACTAAGTCGCCCTTCCTGAATGATTAAGTTATTCAAACCATCCACAGTCGGTCATATGTTGGAAGTAGATATGAATCAAGACTGTCATGGGTTGGTTTGTAGAGGTCCAAGTTGGTGGACAAAGTGATGCTACAACACTCATGAGTGCTCATAAGTTTTGAGTATTGGATTCAACCCGCGCTCATTTGAATCACTTCATGGATTTTATCACGAGTGATCATGAGACGATAATATCTTATATTCTTCAAACCTAGAGATATGAGTTGGTTATACATTGATTGCATGAAAACGCATTTGGTAACTCGATGTTATAAAACGTGCCTTTGTGTATGATTCAACAAGTAGTAGAACAAGCCATATGAGTCGAAGTTTATCCATTCCTTTTACCTTCGGGATAAAAGCGATATATGTGGGCCCCTCGATGATTTAGCGATGAAACATGTGAGTGCTTGGCCAAGCCAGGACTAATTTGATTTGTTCAACCAGTCAGTCATCATAAATCGAAAATCGGGAAACAACGAATAGACAAAGAGAATGATTATAATCCATGTCTCAGTCCATATGATATCTAGAATGGAGGAATATATGATCCCTTATCTAATGGACAAGTCATTGACAAGGTCAGAGTTCGACAGCGGCTTTAAGAGCTACGATTGCCAGTTAGGTTTTGAAGTCATACTCAATAATAGTTTTAGACTTATCCAAGTGGGAGACTGTTGGATTAATGTCTAAGTCCATAACTATATTTGGTATGTACTTGACCCGACCCGGCATGGTCCATTTGGGTTGCACTTCACCGGCACAATTTATATGGATAGTCTTTTGAGAATAGTATATTTATGATTTATATTAATATATTATAAGTTCTAATATATTAATATGGAATCATATTAATTAATTAGTATTGATCAAGAATTAATTTAGAATTAATTAAGTGATCAAAAAGAACTAATTAAATATGGACTCTTATATATATGGAATGGGCCAAGTTCATTTAGGTTGGACTAAGCTTTCATGGATGGTCCATGGAGCTTTTAACCCATGGATCCTATGTAAATGAAAGGTCATGGGTATTAGGGTTTACATGGATGTAACCCTAATCCTCCATAATATATAAAGGGGTCCTTGGCTCACAAAATTGGAACAAGTGTGTGAAAATAAGAGTGGGCCGATTTTAGTGTGCATACATATTCTCTCAAGTTTTTCCAAGGTGTTTTGGTGATTTGTGATTCCATTTGAGGCTTCCACACTATTGGGGTTAAGCTCTTAAAGCTTGAAGACATCAAGCTACATCAAAAGGTATGTCATCTAACTAGAACTTTGTAGTATAGGTGCTTCATAATATGCTAGTTAGGATGAAACCTTGGAATAGTTAATATTTGCATGTATAATAGAGAAAACATAGATCCAAGGTTTATAGGGTTGCATGTACTCCATATGAGTGTTAGAATGCTCAAAACCCAACAGAGATGACCGCGGCGATCCGAAAGGCTAATCCAGAGGATTCTAAAGTAGCAGATTGAGAAGTGATGTCATGGTTCGAGTACCATGATAAGTAGCGGATTGGGAAGTAATGTCATGGTTCGAGTACCATGATAAGTAGCGGATTGAGAAGTGATGTCATGGTTCGAGTACCATGATAAGTAGCAGATGGGGAAGTGATGTCATGGTTCGAGTACCATGATAATTAGCAGATTGAGAAGTGATGTCATGGTTCGAGTACCATGATAAGTAGCAGATGGGGAAGTGATGTCATGGTTCGAGTACCATGATAAGTAGCGGATTGAGAAGTGATGTCATGGTTCGAGTACCATGATAAGTAGCGGATTGAGAAGTGATGTCATGGTTCGAGTACCATGATAAGTAGCGGATTGAGAAGTGATGTCATGGTTCGAGTACCATGATAAGTAGCAGATTGAGAAGTGATGTCATGGTTCGAGTACCATGATAAGTAGCGGATTAGGAAGTAATGTCATGGTTCGAGTACCATGATAAGTAGCGGATTGAGAAGTGATGTCATGGTTCGAGTACCATGATAAGTAGCGGGTTGAGAAGTGACGTCATGGTTCGAGTACCATGATAAGTAGCGGGTTGAGAAGTGAAGTCATGGTTCGAGTACCATGAGTTGTAGCAGGTCGAGAGGTGACGTCATGGTTCGAGTACCATGAGTTGTAGCAGGTCGAGAGGTGATCTCATGGTTCGAGTGCCATGATTTGAGGTGGATTGAGAAGAGGGAACATGGTTCGGGTACCATGGTGCGTAGAAGATTAAGAGGAGATAACATGGTACAAGTTCCATGATTCATAGCAGATCGAGAGGTGGCCACACGGTTTGAGTACCATGGCATGTGGCGGTTAGTGTTTCTGGTTTTTACCGGTTATTCCATGGGGATTGTCTAGACTAAGATCAGAGGTGAATGAGTATGGGGCCAGAAGGCCATGATGAACAAGTTTTAGTGAAGCATCCCTTGATAGGGGAAATCGAGTGAGCTCCGAGAGATTGTGGGTGATATGCCAGTTGGAGTCGCAAGACTCAGGGATGAGTAGGGATTGTGCGTTATGGGAGAATACGGTCTGGGCTGGGCAACCGGCCAATAGTGGAGAGGTCACTTTCTGTGACCCGAGTGGTGCTATCTCCGTTTACTGTGGGAGACGTAAGAGGTGTTGAGATTTCGGTTTTTGAGTTTGGGGGTGAGCCCTGTGGGATTGCACGGATGGTGAACTTCAACCATAGTATATGGCAGTAGGTCTGCCGCGAGGTAAAGATATAGCTTGAACAGGTCGTCAGTGGGGACTGAGATGGTCAAGGACCAGAATACACCCTAAATGAGTATAGTAGGGTATGTGTTAGCTGCAGCGTCGGACGATCAAGAGGAGTATATCAAGGCGATGGCCCTTATTGTCCTTGATGTGTATTAAGAGTGGAAGTATGGTTTCTGCTCTTATGATAAGTGACGTGATGGAACGTTGGTTGAGGAGTCGATGATGAGGAGTACGGTAGATCATTACTTCCAGACTAAGAGTCAGGGTTAATACTGGACAGTTGGGAGGTCCGGTGATGGAATGGTGTGAGATTCTGAATGACTAGAGGCAGTCATGGTGGGAAGTTCTGAGGATTTCATCTGAGTTTCGGGGCATTGGAGTTGCTCGATCTCTGTCGGGTGATCATCGAGCGTTGCGTAACACCTTCCAAGAGTAGGTGCGATGTTACTGGTGGAAACAGTCTGTGGGAGAGATTGCTGGTGCACCGATTGGGGATGGTTCGAACCCTAAGTGGGGGAGAACCGGGTATTTTATTGAAGGGATCAGAGATTTGATCGAGAATGGTTAGAGATTGGGATATAGAGACCAGCGGTGCGAATTCATGAGCCCAGGGTTATTGGTGATTTAGACGAGGTGTAGAGCGAGATAATGCATGTGTTATGTTTGAAAAGGGTGAGTTCGGCGGTTGAGAAATTCTGGTTCAATGATGGGGCTGTTATTCAGCTTGGGAAGGGCAGAAGTTGATTAGACAACCAAATTTAGGTTGTGGAACAGGAAGATCAGTGGATGAGACGAGACGTCATGAGGTTCTATGTGGGGTATCGAGGTATCCGAATTTAATGCATTGGATTTCGGATAATTTTGAGTCTTGAGTGGAGACGGCAAGTGGTGGTTCAAGCATCGATGATTCCAGTGGGAGCCCTTTCGGTTAATGACAGCAAGTGAGCTTGTCCAAGAATATTGATTGCAGCAGGAAAGGTGTTTTGTTATGACGATTGCCGCCAGATATAGTGATGCATAATTTGGGTAAGTGCATGCACCTATCTATGATTGATCCGCGGAATGTGAGTCAGTGAGAGGTTGTTGTGATGCTATGGGAAGTCGTAGTACTTACTAGTGAGAGGTTGTTGTGATGCTACGGGAAGCCATAGTACTCACTAGTCAGAGGTTGTTGTGATGCTACGGGAAGCCGTAGTACTCACTAGTCAGAGGTTGTTGTGATGCTACGGGAAGCCGTAGTACTCACTAGTGAGAGGTTGTTGTGATGCTACGGGAAGCCGTAGTACTCACTAGTCAAAGGGTGTTGTGATGCTACGGGAAGCCGTAGTACTCACTAGTCAGAGGTTGTTGTGATGCTACGGTAAGCCGTAGTACTCACTAGTCAGAGGTTGTTGTGATGCTACGGGAAGCCGTAGTACTCACTAGTCAGAGGCGTGGTGATACTGCGGGAAGCCGTAGTACTCATCAGTCAGTGAGAAGTTGTGGTGATACTGCGGGAAGCCGTAGTACTCACCAGTCAGTGAGAGGTTGATGTGATGCTACGGGAAGACATAGTACACACTAGTCAGCGAGAAGTTGTTATGGTAAAGTACTATTTGATCAGAGCAAGGCGTAGAAGAGTTTTAGGCATGGGGTGGCCCTAATTTATGAGTTTTTGGGAACCTGGTAGTCGGACCAGGGGCGAGACCGGGGTCTCCTCAATGATAGGGAATCATTATGTTCTGAGTAGGGTGTGGTCACCGCAATCCGAAAGAATGGGATAAGTGAGGTACGCATGGGTTGCAGGAAATGAGTTCTGAGTTGAGCGCTTCATTGGGACGAGTGGTTACAACTCTGGGTCGGACCAAACTCTCGAGTTTGAGCTTGGCTCTGGTGGTGCGCTGGATAGGCGAGATGAGACTCTGGATTCTGAGGTGGGTTCCATGATGAGGAGTACTGTTGTCACCCGGTATCTTAGACCCGAGTGAGGTCAGTTTGTTAGTATGGGAGATACCATGAGGTGCGTGAGGCAAATGATTATTATTTCGGCTGAGGTCGAGGGTGAGGCGATTTCAGTTGGGAGTATAGTATTCGTTGGGGTAAAGAGAACTTCGTGACTTATGTGTCACTGGGCCGAGATAGTTGATGTGGGAAGGAAGTCAGTGAGACACTTGGAATATGTTATGAGTAACCCTTGTAAGTTAATGGCTGGTTGAGAGATGACCTAGTACCCAGTGTGGAGTAGGGATCTTTGGGAGTAAGTTGGGGGTTTATGATTATAGATGTTAGAATGCATTGTGAGGGAGCATGATCACTCTCTTATATCTAAAGGAAAGAGACGATTCTTTGGTGTAATGTGCCCTTTTCGTCTATGTAAGTGTATTCGAGATTGTTGGGTAAGTATGGCATGGGTAATCGGTAACCGATTGTTGGGTTTATATTTGGAAGTCAGAAGGGATATCTTAGTGGCAGAGGGGCTGGTTCTGTTTCGAATTTAGGAGTTCCTGGTCGGGTTCAGGTATTCATGGAGGAAGATATCGTCTTGGTGTGAGATCCTTTCAGTGGTGCTTTTCGGGTGTTGGTTTCTATATATATATGGTTTGAGAAGCGATTTCGAGGGCGAAATCAAATTAAGTGGGGGAGATTTTTAACATCCGGAATTTCGGGTATGATAGTTCGTGTTTCAATTTTGGAGGATTTAGGAGGGACTCGACGAGTCGTAGGTCTGACTCGCCGAGGCACGTCGAGTTGATCACGTGAATTTAATGAGCGGACTCGACGAGTCCAAGTATGGACTTGCCGAGTAGGTGCTGGGCAGAGAAAAACCCTAAGTTCCAGGGTTGGAGCCTATTTAAAGGAACTTATGACCTTGGATGCACCTCATATCCCCTGTGAGAAACCCTAAATCGCCATTGTTCTATTCTTGGAGTTCATGAGGTGTTTTTGGTGCATGGAGATTCTCTCTCAAGAGCCACCTTTGTTCTAGGTGAGTTGTGAGCCATTTGAGGCATTCATACTTTTGGTCCTAAGCTCTTAAGGCTAAATACAACAAGGTTTCAAGCTACATAAAAGGTATGTCATCCTAACTAGTATTTCATATTCTTTATGTCAATTGCATGCTAGTTATAGGCTTAATGCTTTGGAAATACCATTACATGTATAATTAGAGAAAACATAGATCCAAGGCATTTAGGGTTGTATGTGCACCATAGGATGTTGTAGTATACATAAACCCACCACTTTCTTTGTGAAATAGATCAATTGACAACATTTCAATGATGCTCATTTCACAATTCCAAATTCTTATCATAAATGTAAGAATACCAAATTCTTTCCATTTGCTATAATCTGTTTAGATTCTAAACTTATATGCAATGACCCTCTTGTAATGACTATGCACAAAAGTCACAGAGACTTCGCAACAGACATTACAAAGTATTCCAATGGAGATCAATTCCATGGAAACGAAGTCTCATATTCAAAGTACATTCATTTGAACATCCTTCTTGCATTAAGTTTCCTAATCTTTCACAGATTTAAAGAATAACTTCCACTTGTGGAAACATTTCCGTATTCCCATTTTGACTATCACTCCTGAACAAGAGTTACCTCTTCTCAGAGTATGTCGATATGGTCCTTTCCAAAATTTACAATATACTTCCAATTGTCCATAAGCAACCAATCTTTGGTAAGCCTTAGATTGTCCTCGATAATTGCTCAACCATTTAAGTCATATCTCATTCTAGTCCCTTTTCCCTCTTAATGCCCTAGGTATTTGAAAAATTAGAACAGATTAATATTATAGCATATGTAATCGATCCTATATCCGAAGCATATGGAATACGATTCATAATGTCTCACATAAAGACATGATACTTTACCAATCGTTCGCTATAATATTTCCACATATAGAATTTCCTTATGTTGTATCATTTCAACATAACATTCACATATGTCCATGACTAAATTCGATTAAAATCTCAATCTAAACTTTTAGATTCGAAATGAAGTATGAATTCCTCTCCCTTAATTATAGCAAAACAACTTTTCAAACCCTGCATCTTTGCAAATTGAAACTTTTGTTTTCTATAATTAACATTGCTAACTCGCAACTCTTAACGTAATAATTATGCTCCCACTAGCATAATAATTACATTCTTATTAGCATAACACTTATGCTACCACTAGCTTTGACATGTACTCAGAAATCAGCTGGACTTCTAGAAATCAATTTATTACTTTCTTACCAAAGTTCAGATTTCTGATACGAGATGCTTCGATAAGACTTTATCTAGGCTTCTCAAACTCATACACCTTTCCTTAGATAGCTCACATGTGTGTGTCTAAACAATTTTAGAACTTACAGCAATAAGTCTCAAATGTTTAGACCTTTGCCATTTCTCACAATTCAAACTATGAAGAGGGATGCCGTAATCATAATCGAATTTGAGAATGCAAATATCACAAATGCTATCTCCTTAAAATCTACTTAGTGAAAGCATTTCCTCACAATCATTTTCATGAATTGGAGAGAAACCTTATGACACTTATATTTTTATGGTATATGTGTTCCTATCTATGTGAATTTGTCATAACCATAATCACAAGACAAGGTTAGTGACAAATCCAAACTCATATGGACTGAACTTGTTCAATCTTAATTTCTTGACACATGGTGGCACAAGGGCCTACCATTGCTTCCAAGTTGTTATGCAAACAACTGAGAACTCATAGAACTCACATGCATAGTCAACTTTAACTGGAATGGGCACATAAACAAGAATATGTCAACACGATAGGTTATAAGTCTCATGTCGTGTGCTAGTGATTAACAACATGTTTACTCTTTATTAGTTCTTGAATCTTTTCAATATCTTTAAGACTCCTACTGACCTCTTGACATATAAGAATCTCTTGTCAAGAAACATTCCTTGACAAACAAATATGCAAGAGTCAGTGCGGTTTCTTATCAAGACAAACACTACACACAATTGGTCTTAGCTGGTCTTTGTCTTATCCAAAACATCACAACTTACCAATTTCAAATGTACAATAGTAGAAAATATACATTTGATAAGTGTTACAAACCTTTCTTAAGATTACGTCACTCAAGGCTTAATCTTGGAGTGTGACTCTAAGATTTGATTTTGGAAGTATGATTCACCTTTTGACTCAACCATTTCAACAATTCACGATTCCTCTTCTTAGCCATACAAGTGCACTTATAAGATCAATTGTGATATGGTTTCATAATCACTAAGATAATCATAAAACAAGATACTCAAGTACTCTCCCTTTTTTCATATTGGAGAAACTTTATCTTTTTTTTACCTAATTTGATTCTTCTTATTCGTTCTGCCAAACATTGAATTTTTCCAATGGTTCAGAATTATACTTAATCTTGTAAGTATAACCATATTTACTAAAATTTAGTAAATCATAACGAATAGTCTTACCGTTCTTTGTGGTGGACCTGATCAGTGCACAACCGAGTGCACCCGATCTCCTAGTCCTTCACTTGACTCACATATACATGTTAACAAGGAATTAGTCTGAATTTCCCAAAGATGAAGTTCTCATTCATCACACAATACAAGTTGCATGATTCCAAGTTTCTATCCAACTGAAATTTGGGTGATGAGAATCATTCCTTATTTGGTAAATCTTGACACTACCTCAAACGAAAGAATGAAATCATTTTCCAATATTGCTATCAGTGGAAACATATAGCCAACAATTTTCACAAATGCCATTGTAAGGAAACTTAAAATAAAATAAAACCAAAATTTTTCTTTTATTTGTAAACTAGCAGAAAACTTGTCCTTACAATGCAAATACATATGAAAACCATGTTGTTATATATCCCTAAGCAATCTGTCATAACTCTTAAGCAGCAGCTCAAAATTCTAATCATCGAACCATGCGATTGAAATCCATATCTTCACGATCAGAATCAACTTACTCTTCCTTTAAGCTTCCTTTCTTTTCTTCGATTCTCCAAAACAACAAAATGTAACTACATTAAATCATGTATTAAGAATCTCCAAATAGGAACTTGATAGAGTTAGATAATGGATTTACCTGAAGCAGAGTCAACCTTTATGACTTTACCATCCTTGTGATCTTTCAGGTAAATATGGAAGCTTCACTATCAATGCCCCTTCTCATGGCAGTAGAAGCAAACAGACTCTTTTGGAATGGCACAAGGGACAATATCAGACTTAGTCTTTCTCTTTACCATTAGGTCAAATGGTTTGACCATGGCCGATCCCTTTGCATTGGGAAGAGAAGACTTTTCTGGACTTCCAATGTTTCCATTGTCAATGTCCATGGAAGTTTGGGAGGTAGATCTTCCAAAAAAATTTGCTTAACCAGTACGCCAAATCATTTATGATTCAGGAGCAATTAGCAAACATGTAAGATCAATAAGGGTCATATCGCGGTCTGTCATATAGAAGTCTTTAACAAACTGACTATATGACTCGGGAAGTGACTGAAGAACCAAGTCAACAACCAACTTCCTCGACACAACGACTCCTAACATTCCCAGCCTGTCAATGTGTGACTTCATCTCCAAGACATGTGCATACACAGACCTTCCATTTTGGTTTTTTCTAGCCAATAGGGTTTGCGTGACCTTGAATTTTTCAAGTCTTTGAACTTGTGGGTTAGGGAGATTTATTGGAGGAGGTGGAGGAAGTGAAGTTCCACTACAGCACGAAGAAGGGATTAATCTTTCACCTTGATTGTCTTGTGGAATATCATCTTCATGAAGAAAACTTTTTCCAAAAGGATGAGGAAGACCATAATTGTCAGAACTAGACATCAATAAGGGAGAAATTCAAGTTTAGTTGATTTAAGTCGTTAATATAACACCCAACATGAAATATTAAGGCTAGGACCCAACATAATATTTTACAATTCAGAAGAGGGATGTCGTAATCCAATTGCAAAATATTTGAAGGTAGATAAATGATGATTTACCAATTTCCACCATGAAAAACGAAAATGAATTTTAGGTTTTAAATGAATTGAAATTCCTAGATCCATTGAGATTCATTGAACTTTTCAATGGCATGTTTAAATCTTGATTTCCCTTCAGGTTTGTGACTAGGATGTCGATGATCACAAACAAGGTGTGAATAACCATGCAAATGTGTTTGGTACTCTAAATGTTACAGATCACCTAATCAATGTGTCGGTTATCCACACACACTTCATTGATCTATGATTAACATCAAGCTACCCTTTGCCACACACTGTCAGTCCCAGATGAGTGTGCCGGTTAACCACACACGCTCCAATAACGACTTGGCAAGGTGCAAAGTGTAATTTCATGGGTTAGCACCAAATTCACATTTTTCCTAAGTAACTAAGATTGGGAATTTATAAGTGTTTAGTTACTTGGTATTTTCATTATACTTTTAATGAGAATTAATGTCCTATCCTACCCGTTCGGCTAACGACCCTCCACCAGTCAAGGAAGCGGTGGGTGAGAGTGTACACCCATTAAACCACCATTTTATTGGCAGTAACCTTAATGAGAATTTTCAAGATTTTATTAGTTTATATATAATAATTGAACTTTTAATATTATAATAGTATAAGGGTGTATTTTAAACATTTAAAATACTAGATGGTTTAATCTATTAATAAATTATACTCTTAATTTAATTAAATTTAAACCATGTTATTATGGAATTATTAATCTCTTTTAATTAAACACTTTAATTAATTTAATAAAGTCCAGAATGTGTAATTGAACTATTTAAGACATCAAGGTTCTAAATAAAATATTCAAAATTAAAAACTATTTATTAATTTTTTTAATTTATGAACCCAAGAGTTACATTTTTTATTGACAAGAGTTTCTTAATTTGAGACTTTTCAAATACCAAAACTTGAGGGCAAGTTTTGTAACTATTGAAAACTTTTGGTTTTCCATAACCTATGAGTTAATATGGTTTTTATGAAAAAACTTTTCATGTTCCATAACTTGAGGACAAGTTATGGAGGACATTAAAAATATTTAAGATCAAATATTTCAATTAACAAAATAATCAAATAATTTATCTATGATCAAGTTAAACTCATAAGTCAAGATAATTCATATCAACAATTTGCAAGAAATTAGCGTAATCATATAAACTAATACAAATCTTGAAAATTTTTACAATTATCTTTTAATTGGATAAGCATGATCACTACCATACCAACAAAAATCAAATTTTATGAACTAAAACATTTTGTGGTAATGATCCTAATCCAAAACAGGCCAAAAATCCCGGAAATCTACCATCAGAAGCATCAACTCGTCGAGTGCATGAACATGACTCGCCGAGTTGACCTTATACTAAGTGGACTCGTCGAGTCAGCCAGTGGACTGGGCGAGTTCATCAATCAGAGACCAGAAAATCGATTTTTTTCAACTTTGAAAATTCAGCCATGCATAAAATATTATAGAAAACAATCCTAGGCTCTGATACCACTGTTGGGTTTTGTATACTACAACATCCTATGGTGCACATACAACCCTAAATGCTTTGGATCTATGTTTTCTCTAATTATACATGCAATATTGTTTCCAAAGCATTAAGCCTACAACTAGCATACAATTGACATAAACAACATAAAAGTGAGTTATAGAATTACCTCTTGTTGTAGCTTGTAGTTTTTCTTGCCTTTAAGAAGTTAGCACCCCAAATGTGATGCCTCAAACGGTTCACAACACACCCTTGAACAATTGGATGACTTGAGAGAGATTACTAGGCACAAAAATCAGTTATGAACTCTAAGAACACTTGTTGTCTCTGATTTTAGCCATGGGTTATGTATATATATATATATATATATATATATATATATATATATATATAGGAATCCAAGAGTCATGTGTAAACCCTAATCCATATACTTTGGGTTATGATCCATATTTCATGTGGGCTAACTCTTCATGGCAACTTACATAAATTTAACCCATCATGGATGAATAGCCCAAACTATATATATATATATATATATATATATATATATATATATATATATATATATATATATATATATATATATATATATATATCATTGATTTACATAATCAGTCCCCGTTAATTTAATTAGTCTGTTTTGATCACTAAATTAATTCCAAATTAATTCTTGATCAATACTAATTAAATAATATGATTTCATATTAATATATTAGAACTTATAATATATTAATAAATCATAAATAACCTCTTACTCAAATATCCATCCTCAAATTGTCTTGGTGATATGCAACCCGAAATGGACCATGCTACTCTCGAGTCAAGTACATACCAATTATAGTTATGGGCTTAGACACCTAATCCAATTGTAACACCCATGGATGACATAATTGTGATGGTAACACCCATGGATGACATATGGGTGATGGTAACACCCATGGATTCCATATGGGTGATGGTAACACCCATGGATTCCATATGGGTGATGGTAACACCTATGGATGACATATGGGATATGGTAACACCCATGGATGACATATGGGTGATTGTAACACCCATGGATGACATATGGGTGATGGTAACACCCATGGATGACATATGGGTGATGGTAACCCATGGATGACATATGGGTCACGGTTATGATGGTGACACCCATGGATGACATATGGGTGATGGTAACACCCATGGATGACATATGGGTAATGGTAACACACATGGATGCCATATGGGTCATGGTTGTGATGGTAACACCCATAGATGACATATGGGTGATGGTAACACCCATGGATGACATATGGGTGATGGTAACACCCATGGATGACATATTTGTGATTGTAACACCCATGGATGACATATGTATGATGGTAACCCATAGATGACATATGGGTCATGGTTGTGATGGTAAGACCCATGGATGACATATGGGTCATTGGTCAATGTGGTAGTTGCTAGATTAAAAAGGCATATATCAATTATGTCGGTTGTGTTTTAAAATAGATTGATTTTTCTTTTAATTATGATTTTTTTTTTAAAAACTACCCTTACTAATCAAATATGAGTCATTGTATGTATTAGGACAATTTGGTCATTTTATAGTCAACATCTTGTAGGCGCCATAATTTTTCCGATGAATCACGTCGTTTTAGTTCTTCAGTTTTATTTGAATCACTTGCAAACAACCCCAATTTCAAAATTCTGACAGTCAAAAAACCCTAAAATCATTTTTGCAGAATCTTTATCTTAGTCAAGGAATAATATTTTGGAAGCCAATACTTCTTCGAAGATGCAACCAAGAAATCAAAGCAAATCGCTAACAGACATGCCATTGGAAGTGATTGAGAAGATAATGGTCGACATGGAAAAATTTCAGCAGTCGACGCTTTCAAGATGAAGAGTGTGTAATTTTTGTCTTCGATCCTTCTATTTCACGAGTGTATTTGATTTGTCCTTACATTTTGGGGCCAATATTATGTTTCGTTTGCAGTTGCAGAATCTTCAACGAGGCAGGAAAAACGGAAGAAGTATACAAACAGATGGAAGTAGATGGATTACGATATTGTCGTTGGTCTGACCAGAAACATGCAGTTGTCAGCAAATACAAAAAGATGAGAAACCTAAATATTCTGTTCAGTGATGGATTGGTACGTTGTTATATGCACATTATTAATTAATTTGTTTCTTGTTTTGCACTACTTTAACTAAAAATTATGTTTTTAATGTTTTTTTTTAGATGAAGTTATTTTTCTTGGAAGCTGATCATGAAGGGAAAACGATGCTTGAAGAAGCATATGCATCCGGACATTTGGATTCAACATCTGTCCCGGGAATGATGCTGACGGCAGAAGGCAGACATAGGAAGCATGAAGCTTTGGAGATGTTGAACAATGCTTACAGCAGAACAAAAGGTATGTGGAATCTTATAGAAACTTGTTCCAAGGTTCATCTCCACTTAAATAGGGAGGGGAGAAAACATGTACACTTCCATGGCTTCCATAGAACTTGTGTAATGCATAAGTCTGTGATTAGTATGTCAGACACTTTTGTGAATGGATACAAATGGATTTTTAAGTGTGAAATTTGTTTGTAGGATGCTTGTTTCGTTAGGTTTGCTAGGGAGTTTGGGATCATTTATGAGTAGTTTGTTGATATGTACTTTCATATTATGAAAATTAATGATATGTACATTCTTTTGGTTTAATATATGAATATATAGTAATTTACTTGATAAGTAATTACTTGATGTTGTCACTTGATTAGTAAATATGTTGTGTTGTTAATAAGGGACTAAAAGAGTAAAAGTTTGGAAAGTCGTGTGGCAAAATGAAAGTCAACAAAAGTTTACTATTCCTAACTTGGTTAAGTTTTAATATGTATATATATATATATATATATATATATATATATATATATATATATATATATTAGTGGTTGTATTATGTTAGTAAAATTAAATGATTGTGTTATAATTATCAAATTTTGACATATGTGCTAATTTAGTGTGCGTACCTTTAAAATTAAATGGTTTTGTTATAATTATCAAATTTTGAGATATATGTTAATTTAGTAAAATTAAAATCACCATTTTAGTGTGTGATTGGATTGAAAACACCATTTTCATGTGTAAACATCACCATTTTAATGTTTTCCCATTGGAGTTGGTCTAATAAGTTGAGTATAATATGTGAAACGATTTGTAGTAAAGATACCTTACCTATATTTATATTGTACATATATAATTAATTCAAATTCCATGTATTAATTCGAATCCACATTAACGAAGATAATATTAAAGTTATTCAATTATGAGAAACATAAGTCAGCTTAGTGTATGTTACTTTAATGAATGTAGGTGAATTTTGTATACAATTGTTGAGGTTGTTATTTTGTGTTAATAAGTATAATAACGTTTCTTTATTTTTTATTTTTTTTGTAATCTGTAATTATGAATACATAATATTAAAGTTATACAATTTTAAGAAATGTTTGGTACTTTAGTTCAGCCGGATGACGTGTCTTTCTTCTTTCCCGAATTCGTAGGTTCGAATCCTACTACCTTCAATCTTTTTATTTAACTAGTCAAAGTTCCAATTTGACCCGTAAAAGGTTATAATGTTTGAATAATGTGTTTTGACACAACTACCCTTATTTATCACATATTTGGAATGATTTCAAAGGCACTTTGGTCTTTTTGCATTCTATATCGTTTAGGCGCTAGGATGTTTCTGATGTCATGTCGGGGTTTCAGCTCTTCAACCATTCAGAACGTCACAAATCTTCCCGACGATAAAACTGCAGAAGAACACTTAAACCCCCAAATCGCCGAAGGGTAATTGTTCTTAAAATCGATTTTCTCCGATAATAGTGACTCCTATATTTAGTCCTCGCGACCAGAGCATCATAAAGTAAGTTTTTTTTCCATACCATGTTACACTGCTTTTCACAATTACACCTATTTTAAAAAAAATTGAAATCAACTGCTCCAATGTGTATTTTGTAAGTAGAATGTCAAAAAGAAGAAGTTGCCGTTCGTTAGATGATCTTCCAATAGAGATTTTGAGTGAATTTATTGTAATAGTAGGGTCAGAATCTACGAAAGACATCATCTCTACAAGACTTTGGTAATTCTCAATAAACATCAACTAATGAATGTATATTTGATAAAAATACAACTTTATTTATTAGTTATTTCCTGTGTATTTAAAATTTTGAAGTTCAAAGAAGATGTATGAAGCGGGGGGTGATCCTCAAGTGTTCAGAACAACATCCCTTCACATGATTGAAGGAATGGGTCCCAAATATCTGAATGCTGATTTATTTATATGCACATGTGCATTGCATAATAACATTGAAGCCATGTTTAGAAAAGGAATGGTATGTGTAATTTCAGTAATTATATGTAATCTATTCCATTTATTAATATTTAGTTTCATTGATGTTAATGATATTGTTATTATGTCAACAGGAGGAGTGCTTTTGTAATGGCAATTTTGATGTAGGAATGACTTTGTTGAGACAAGCAGCAGATGAAGATCATTTTGAGGAAATTTATTTGCTTGGAATGATCTACATTTCAAGAGGGCCTCCTCAGTGTGATCAAGGTATGTATGCTCTATATGTACATTAAATTTTGTATATAGTTAAGTAATGCATGTTTGTAGTTTGGGGTTAGTATTTATTTGTGTTGTGTTGTATAATATTTACTGTTGTGTTGAAACGGTACATTGGATTAATTAATAGTTATTTTAATGTTTAGGTTTACAACTACTTGATGCGTATTTTTGCTGGGCAGTTCCGAATAATGGGGAGTACACGGGTATTGTTGATAATATTGGACGTTCAATATCAGTGTTTATATTGTATTGTATATGTAGTTGCATATAATTTTATTTTGTTTTATATTGTTATTTTCTGGTAAAAGGGCATTTTAGTCATTTTTGCTTGCTATGGTGTTTGAGTATAGTTGAATATCCAATTAAGTAATCGTTTACGTTATAATCCAGTTTTTTTACATTGAAATGGTAAAAAATTATTCAAGATAACATAAACATATATAATAGCAAATGTTTGATATTTCCTAGTATTTAATACATATAAAATACAATAAAACAAACAAAATATATTACCAATTCAAAAACATATCATTCAAACCATATCTTATCAATTCCATTGATCATAATAATAATTCATCCATAGAATAAGAAAATTAATTAAGCATACAACATCCCAACAAAGAAACAAACCAAACACACCATCATGAACTTGATGATTCCACGAGTTTTATTGCCAGTGCAAATTTCCATAGCTAAATATCTATGAAATTGAACTACTCTTATCAATGTTGCTATGGAATATAGCAAAACAAGCAAACGAAATCAAATTCCATAGCAGAATTCCCTAGCAAATACCTACGAATACTTCCATAGCAAAGCAACTATGGAATTGGTTTCCATCAAAAAAGTTTGTTGCATAGTAACCACGATAATTAATTCCATAGCAGCAGTACAATGGAAAGTGATTTCGTAACAAATTTCATTGGAAAATTGCTACATTTTTTTTTCTATAGAAATATCAGTAGCATAATACCAACGGATATGGAGTCAGTAGCATTTTCCCTAACAAGTCCCATTCTCGCTACCGGAAATAAAATCCGTAGACAATATGGTAGCAACCTTGCTATGGAACGACATTCCATAGCACGATCCATTGTAGATTAACAAAAAAAATACGTTCATAGCGACCTTCCCTAGCAAAATCACGTTTTTCTTGTAGTGATTACGACATCCCTCTTGAAATTTCGAATCGAAAATATGGATATTGGCCGTAATTTAAATTTATGGGTTAATAATTATGGATTAAAATCAACTCACTTGAATTATATTTTCTCCCATATTTGATGTCTGATGAAGATAGAAATGGTCTTCCTCGTTCTTATGGAAATGGTTTTCCTCAATCTTCTAGAAATGATCTTCCAATTTCAAGTCAAGGTGAAATTTTTTTCCCTTTCTTAGGAAATGGTGGAACTCAATATCATGCTTCTTCGACTCTTCCACCACCTCCTCCTGTGACTCTCCCATCGTCACATTTTTCCTTAAGCTGAAAATATGAGACTACTCAATTCCTATTGGATGTAAACATCAAGATGGAAACTTTGTGTGTGCGCATGTTCTGAAAATGAAATCGTACATTTACAAGTTTGGTAGATTGAGTGTCGTTTTCCTAAGGAAGTAAGCCATTAACTTGGTTCTTCTCTCACTCCCAAAGTCGTATGATCAGTTCATTGAGAACTTTTTATATGAGGAATATCGACATGACCCTAATTGATCTGACCCAAATGTTGATGGTTGTTGAAGAAGAAATGCTTAAGATCACATTTGAAGTAGGGATGCTTATAGGGTCTAATTCGAAGGTTTCCATGGACATTGACAATGGTGACAATGGCGATCCAGACAAGATTTTTCCTCCCAATGGAATGGGATCGTTTAAGATCAAACTATTTGATCGTATTGTAAAGAGAATGGCTAGTTCTGGGATCGTTCCGTGTGTTAACCCAAAGATTCAATTTGTTTTCTACTACCAATTGAAAGGATATTGGAAACAAAGCTGCCCAAAATACATTAAAGATCTTAGAGATAGTAAAGTTAAGTCATGTGACTCTACTTTAGGTACATCCACTATCTCACTCAATTGTTTTATAAGTTTTTATCCATAGACTCTTAATACATGCTGTGATGATCACATTTTGATGGTATTAAAGGAACTAAGAGAAAGAAGGAAGCTTAAGCAAGGTGAGCTAAATCTGATCATGAGAAATGGACTTTGGTCAAATAGTTCGAAGATAAGAATTTGGAGCTACTACTAAGGAGTTGCGATAATTTAATAGATTTCTATTACTCTTCGGAGATATCTAGAATCATAGTTTTCATTTTATGCGTTGTAAGGACAAGTTCCAACTTTTTGTTTATTTTCAATAAAAGTGAAATTTTGGTTTATATGTTGCCTTATTTTATATTTCCTTGTAATGACATTTATGAAAGTGTTGGTTATGTTTCTAATATTGTAAATATTAATTGTGCATTTGATTCTTATGATATCGCTTGTGGTATTGTCAAAATTAACAAAGTGAAAAGAAATTTCATCACCAACTGGACAGATACTTGGTGTTGTACAAGTCGCATTGTGTAGTATATGAGAATCTTGTTCATTGGAAATTTATAAATAATTCATTGATCACATCTTTATGTGAGTCAAGTGAAGGACTAATGGATCTAGTACATGTTGATATGGACTATTTAGATCCGCCACAAAGGAGGATAACTCTATTCATCGTGATTTACTGATGCTTCAGTAAATGTGACAACCGTTAATTTTTGATCAAGACAAAGTCAAATAAAGTCAACAAGTCAAATCGGTCAACTCATCTAACCCTTGTATATTAGGGTTTACAATATGTTTTCTATTGTACAACGCACCATCTTAATACAAAGTATCGCTTAGAGGTTTCATGTGTTCAGGAAATCTAAGTCGTAATCAGAATAAGTGATGTAACGACTCGATAAAACACAACTACATACCTTACGGGAGCGTATAACACTCATAACGAGGCTTAACGGGGTTTTCAATCCATACATTTCAAAGCTAAACACTCACGAAGGTCACAAACATGGTCTCTCTCAATCTCTCTTACTCTATCTAAATCTCTCCCAAATCTCTCAAAACCTCTTTCAACTTTTCATGAACACTCGGGGCATCCCGACCCTTAACTTAGTCAAAAACCACTCAAAACGAGAAGTTTATTTGAAAATCAGCCATATAGAATCGAAACCAGCCCTTAAGGACCGAAGCCTCTTATAGAACCGAAACCCCTCCATTAGAACCGAACCTACTCCTAAGACCGAAGCCACCTTCGGTTTCGCCTCCTTGCACTTCAGTTCGGCTCCAAGCAGTTCGGTTCGGCTCCAAGCAGTTCAGTCTATTTCGCCTTCGGTTCCTCCTCGACCAACTTCGCCTGCAAGATCCCTCAGACAGAAACTACTTTCGGTTCCAAGCCCATAGACCGAACCTACCTTCAGTTCTAAGCTCCAAGGACCGAACCCTCACCTCAGACCTCGAAATTTCGCCTCCTTTTCCTGGTTTTCGACCCTTTTCACGTTTTAAGCCCGTTTTTGGAAATTTCAACGCGGGATTTTCATATAAATCCATATTTTATTTCAACCCTATAAGATCATAAAATATCATTATCTTAGAGATTTCTAAGATATAATCCATAATATTGATTAGGACAAATTCAAAGTACTTTTCGCATAAAGCTATGACAACAAGCCATCCCCCATACCCACTCTATGACAACCTCTAGTCACTATTCACCTCTAGCTAGTCAACTATTTAAACTTTCACACCCTTCTCCAACAAGTTACATTAATCAAGTGTTGGAAAATCCTTATCTCTCCTCCAGGATATTCACTCTTTCACCAAAAGCAAACATATCTCTCTCTCACCTTTTCTCTCTCTCCAAGAACTCGAAAATCCGAGGCTGATCTTGAGCCTTCTTCCTCACTTTTGGTAAGTATCTTCATCCTACTCTTGAATATTCTATTCTCCTTCACTCGAATCATGGATCTCTCATTCAAATATCGTCAGATTTGTTCTTAGGATCTTCAAATCTTCAAGCGTCTTCCAAGTGTTCTTGACTTGGAAACTTCTTTTCTTCATCATCCATCCCAAGAAATCAGTCAAGGTGAGTTAATACCCCTACATTTTCATGTTTTCTTCAAGTTTTAAGGGGGGGGGGGAATACAAGTTAAAACACCTAAAACTTAACTAAACTCAAACATCAACTTTCAACAGGAAAGTTTAGTTCCATTCACGGACTGTTTTGAACATCTTAAACTTTTTAGTTTTCAAAACTGTACAAGTTGCAAATAGATCAGGTTTATACCTCTCTAAGGACTACTTGCACATGTTCATACAATTTTTCTACAATTTATGGCGATTTTTACAAAACTGCCTATCATTTCAGAAACAACTTCGGACCAGTCTGTGAAGTTGAACATTTTCACACAAGTTAGAGACTTCTAAAAATCATAATAAAAAATATGAACAAACTAGACACATTTTCTAAACTCTCAGAGTTTACAGAATTAGTTTTCGACTTGTATGGTTTTTCTGTGACTTTGTAACATGTTGAGCAAAGTGTACAACAATAAGTTTCTAAATGTTGAATGTATTTCTTGTTAGTTTAACATCATAAACAGAAATTAGTCATTCATGATAAGGGTTTTTATTCACTTCGAACACGTACAATAAACTATAATAGGTATAGTTTATGGATTTTACATTACAAACATGCGACAAAAGGGGATTTACTTCCACCACAGAAGATGTTTTACATTCAAACCACACGTAAACTCGTTAACGTAAATTGTGAGACAATTCTTCGTTGTACTCTTAGAGTACGGGTTAAAATTCCTGTAATTTATAACCAGAGTCTCTTGTAGGGAGAGCTTGATAATTGTATATAGATATATTTTGGGATTGACACCCCCACACCTTGCTGCTAGCTATAGTGGGACCTGCAGGTCTACGGGTGACAAATTTCATAACATTCTAACGTCTGAAAAATGTTGTAGCAGGTTCATCCAGTTGTAGTATGGTTATAGAGACTCACATAGGGAGTTAACGACATTTCAAGTTTACGGGAAATTCTACTTTAAAAAGGGGGTTTTATCTATTTAAAACTGCATACATCGTTACAAGTACGAAACACACACATACATTCGGTCTTGGGATTTAAGACTACATAACATTTTATAAGGAAAATATTGGATTTTTCTAGAGTAGACATTACATTTACAAACACGTTACAAGTACGAAACACAGACATACATTCGGTCTTGGGATTTAAGACTACATAACATTTTTATAAGGAAAATAATGGATTTTTCTTGAGTATACGTTACATTCACAAAAACATATAGACTCTTTGGGAATGGTACACGAGATTATCACAGACTTAGCCTTTCCCTTTGCCTTTTGGACAACAGGGTCGACCAAGGCCGATCCCTTTCCATTGGGAAGAAAAGGCTTTTTTGGACTTCCAATGTTACCAATGTCCATGTCCATGGAAGTTTGAGAAATAGACATTCCACCCATATTTGCTTGATCATTGCGCCACATCATTTCTGACGCAGCAGCAACAAGCAAATAAGATAGATCTATTAGGGTCATGTCATGATTTATCACATAGTAGTTCTAAATGAACTCACTATATGACTCTAGAAGTGACTGAAGAACCCAATCAATAGCCAACTTCCTTGGGACAACGACACCCAACATTCTCAACCTGTCAAAGTGTGACTTCATTCCTATGACATGAGTGCACACAGGTCTTCTATCTTTATGTTTCATTGCTAGTAGGGCTTGAGTGACCTTGAATTTTTCAAGTCTTCGAGCTTGTGGGTCAGGGAGAATAAATGGAGGAGGTGGAGGTAGAGAAGTATGATTTCCATGAGATTTGGGAAGATCACAGTTGTCTAAACCAGACATCTATAATGGGAGATATTCAAGTTAGTTGATTTTAAGTCATTAATATAACACCCAATATGAAATATTAAGGCTAGGACCCAACACAATATTTTATAACTTGGAAGAGGGATGCCGTAATCCAAGCTATAAAATATTTGAAGGTAGATGAATGACGATTCACCAATTTCCACCATGAAAAACGAAATAAATTATTAAGTTTTAATTGGATTTGAAGCTCCTAGATCTTTAGAGATTCATTAAACTTTCAATGGCATGTTTCAATCTCGATTGTGCCCTTCAGGTTTTGTGACTGGGATGCCGAGGATCACAAAACAAGGTGTGAATAACCATGCAAATTCACTTGGTACCCTTAGTATTATCACCTAATCGATGTGCCGGTTAACCACACACGCTCCACTGATCTATGATAAACATTAAGTCACCCTTCGTGATCCTTACTAGTCCAAGTTAGTGTGCCGGTTAACCACACACGCTCCACCAACGACTTGGTAAGGTACAAAGTGTGAATTTCATGGGTTAGCACCATATTTACATTTTCCTAAAGTAACTAAGATTGGGAATTTATAAAAGGTTTAGTTACTTTATAATATTCATTATACTTTTAATGAGAATTTAAAGTCATTGTCCTACCCGTTCGGCTAACAACCCTCCACCGATCAAGGAAGCGGTGGGTGAGAATGGACACCCATTAAGTTGGCATTTTATAGGCAACAACCTTATACCCCCCTTATAGACCGGCTTCGTGAATGAGGCCTACTAACGATAAAACGACTTGATCTTATACATATATATAATAATTAACCATTAATGTTATAAATAGTATAAGGGTTGAATATTAACTTTTAAAACTCTAAGGGTTGGAATTAAAGTATATTAAAGTGTGTGTAAATTTACAAATTCCAAAACTTGAGGGCAAGTTTTGAAACTTTTCAAAACTTTTCATTTCATAACTTATGAGTTAATGGTTCATAAAAATGAAGACTCTCCATTTTTATGTAACTTATGTGTTTAAATGTGTGTTTAAAAGAAAGTGACCTTTGGATATCCATAACTTGAGGACAAATTATGGACTCCATTAAAACACATAAATGATCAAGAATTAATGATAAACAATTCAGCAAATAATTCCTATCATTTTTCTAAACTCATAAGAACATGAACATGATCATCAAGATTTCAAGAATTATATGAGCACATAAAATCATGGAATTTTGATATAAGCCATTGTAAATGGATTAGCATAAACATTACACCATCTAAAACAGGTTTTAAAACACGAAAACAGTTTAGGGTAATGTTTCTAGTCCATTTCCAGCAACAAAAGTCGAAAATCTGCTGTCAGTTCATTCTACTCGTCGAGTGCACGAACCTACTCGACGAGTAGGATGAATTTTCAGTTGGACTCGTCGAGTCCCCCCATGGATTCGGCGAGTCCACTATTCAGACAGCAAACAATTTCGATTTTTAACACAATTTTGCATCAAGTATCAACAAACAAGCCTAGGCTCTAATACCACTGTTGGGTTTTGAGCATTCTAACACTTCCTAAGTGTACATGCAACCCTAATAAACCTTGGATCTATGTTTGTCTAAAGTACATGCAAGATTTGTTTTCCAAGGTTTATAACTTATCTAGCATGGCATGGGGAACTTTTAAACATAAAAGAACTAGATGAATTACATACCTTTGTTTGTGAATTGATTCCTTAGGAGTTTGAGAGCCAAGCACCAATAATGTGAATGCCTCAAATGGAAATCACAAATCACCACAAACTTGGAAAACTTATGAGAGAGTATATCTATGCTCTAGAAATCGGCCGCCTTTCTTCACACACACTTGGGTGTCATTTCATGCATCACAAGCTTGTTTATATAGTGCACATGATTAGGGTAAACCCTACTAACCCATGTCTTTTCCTTTCCAAGGATCCATGGGTTAAGAGCTCCATGGATCATCCATGGACTCGCATATATGCTTAGCCCATTACCATAATGAGTGTTAGCCCACACTATATAAATATAATAGCCCATGTTTAATTAGTCACCATTTGATCACTAAATTAATTCATAATTAATTTAAGACGAATACTAATTAAATAATACAATTTCATATTAATATATTATAACTTATAATATATTAATAATCCGCAAATATACTCTTCTCATAATGTTATCCATATAAATAGTTCGGGTGAAGTGCAACCCAAATGGACCATGCCGGGTCGGGTCAAGTATATACCAAATAAGTTATGGACTTAGACACCTTATCCAACAGTCTCCCACTTGGATAAGTCTAATAACTATATTTGCCTATATGACTTCAGGAACCAACCGGCAATCGTAGCTCTCGAAAACTCTGTTGAACTATGAAGCGCCATTTTAGATAAGTGATCATATAATCCTCTGCTCTCATGATATCAGCCGGACAAATACATGGAACAATGTCTTACTTATTGTCCAGCAGTTTGTTTCCCGATTTCCGATTTGTTTGACACATAACTTAATCGAACACATCAATTTAGTTCTGACCGGGCCCGATACATAGGTCAAAACAAAATCATCGAGGGGCCCAGATATCGCTTCTAATCCTCCAAGGACTATAAGGAACAGATAAACTTCGACTCATATACTTGTTTCTACTACTTGTTGAATTATACACAAAGGCACGTTTTATAACATCAAGTTACTGATGCGTTTTCGTGTAATCAATGTACAACCAACTCATAGGTAACAACTCATATCTCTAGGTTTGAAGACTTATATGATATTACCGTCTCACGATCACTCGAGATAAATTCCATGAAGTGATGCAAGTGAGCGTGGGTTGAATCCAATACTCATAACTTATGAGCACTCATGAGTGTTGTAGCCATGTCCAACATCTTAGACCTCTACAACCAACTCATGACAGTCTTGATTCATATCTACTTCCAACATATGACCGACTGTGGATGGTTTGAATAACTTAATCATTCGGAAAGAATAACATAGTTATTATGGAAGTCAAAACATGCAAAGTGAAACACAAGAATAATTGAATCCAATATGGTCTCATCCCTTATGAATATAAATAAAACATCTTTTATTCATCACCATATTGATTCCACATTATTCTGTTTCGATTTATCAACTTAACACTTGAATTAAAACAATAGTTGTCCCATGCTCCAAGCATGTACACTATGTTTTCTAAACAATAGTCATGCCATACACCAAGTGTGCACACTATGTTTGTCTATGATCTTTACTTTGTGAAGTAGATCAATTGAACATGATTCCAATGATGCTCATTTCACAGTCCCAAATCCTTACCGTAAATGAAAGAATACCAAATTCTTGTCATTTACTGTAATCTGTTAGATTCCAAACTTATACGCATTGATCCTCTTGTAATGACTATGCACAAAAGTTTACAAAACTTGTCAACAGTCATTACAGATTATTCCAAAGGAGGTTACTTATATGGAAACGAACTCTCATATTCAAAGTACATTGCTTTGAACATCCTTCTTGCATAAAAGTTTCTAACTTTCTCATAGATTCTTAATATCCAACTCCCAATATGGAAAATTTCCATATTCCCATTTTGATCATCATATCTGAACAAGAGCTACCTCTTTTCAGAATCTACACATATGGTCCTTCCAAAATTTAACACTATACTTCCAACTGTCCCTGAGCAACCAATCTTTGGTGAACCTTAGATTGTCCTCGACAATTGCTTAATCATTTTAGTCTTATCCAATTCTAGACTTTTCCCTTCTTAATGCTCTGAGCATTTGGAAAATTTAGAAAGGATGAATATTATAGCACATGTGACCGATCCTATACCCGAAGCATATGGGACACGATTCACGATGTCTCACATAAAGACCTGATACTAGATCAGTCTTTTGCTACAATATTTTTTTATTTGCCACGTTTTAAAAAATCGACTATGAAGAGGGATGTCGTAATCATAATCGAATTTGACAACGCAATATATATAGAATTTCCTTATGTTGAACCATTCCAACATAAAATTCGTATATATATATCCTCGACTAAAGATGATTGAAATCTCAATCTAAACTTTTAGGATTGAAATGAAGTATAATCTTCTCTCCCTTAATTATAGCAAAACAACCTTTTCCAAGTGAAATTCTTGTTTTCTATAATTAACAATACTCATCATAATTGATTATGCTCCCACTAGCATAATAATTATTTAGCACAACAATTATGCTCCCACTAGCTTTGACATGTACTCAGAAATCGACTTCTAGAAATCAATACTTTATTGACTTTCATCACCAAAGTTCAGACTTCTGATACGAGATGCTTCGAAAAAACTTTATCTAAGCTTCTCAGACTCATACATCTTTCTTTAGATAGCTCACATGTGTGTCTAAACAATTATGAAGAGGGATGCCGTAATCATAATATTTAGACCTGTTTGCCATTTCTCACAAGTCCATGTTAGTGTGCCGGTTAACCACACACGCTCCACTAACGACTTTGAGAATGCAAACAACACAATTGCTATCTACTTAAAATCTACTTAGTGAAAGCGTTTCCTCACCATCATTTTCATGAATCGGAAAAAACCTTATGACACTTAGATTTTATTATGTATGTGTTCCTATCCATATGAATTTGTCAAAACCGTAATCAAAAGACAAGGTTAGTGACAAACTCAAAACATATGGATTGAACTTGTTCAATCTTGATTTCTTGCCTCTTGGTAGCCCAAGGGCCCACCATTGCTTCCAAGTTGTTATGCACACAATTGAGAACTCACAGAACTCACATACATAGTTAACTTACCGGAATAGGCACAGGAACAAGAATTATGTCAACACGATAGGTTACAAACCTCAAGTCGTGTGCTAGCGATAAACTATAGGTTTTATCCTTGATTAGCTCTTGAAACTCTGAAGACCTTTAAGACTCCCACTGTCCTCTTGACATGCAAGTTTCTCTTTGTCAAGAATCATTCCTTGACAACCAAACAAACATTCAAGAGTCCGTGCGGATTCTTATCAAGATAAACACTTCACACAATTGATGTCAGTTGGTCTTTGTTTTATCCAAAACATCACAACTTACCAATTTCAAATGTACAAGAGTAGAAAACATTTTACTCTTACATTTGACAAGTGTTATAAACTTTCTTTAAGATGTGTCACTCAAGTTACAATCTTGGAGTATGACTCTAAGACTTGTTTTTGGAACGAAGTATGATTCATCTTCTTGATTTTAACCATTCCAACAATTCATGAATCCTCTTCTTAGCCATAAAATTCACTAAGATGTCCTTAGATGATGAATTGTGACATGGTTTCTTAATCATTAAGATGATCATAAAACAAGATACTAAAGTACTCTCCCATCTTTTCAGATTTGAGAAACTTTTATCTTTCTGCCCAATTTGATTCTTCCCATTCATCCTGCCATACATTGAAACTTTTCCAATGTTTCAGAATTTTACTTCAACTTGTAGGTACAACCATCTTTACTAAACTTTAGTAAATCATGACGAATAGTCTTATCGATCTTTGTGGTGGACTTTGACCTACACACACCCAGTGTACCCGATCCTTTAGTCTTTCACCTGTCTCACATATACATGTGGTCAGGGAATTAGTCTTAACTTTCCAAAAATGAAAATCCTCATTCATCATGCAATACAACCTGCATGATTCCAAGTTTCAGTCCAATTGAAACCTTGGGTGATGAGAATCTTTCCTTATTTGATAAATTTAGACACTACCACTAATGAAAGAATCAAATGCACATTTCCATTATTGCTAGAACCATACAAACATCAATTTTTCATAAAATGCCATTGCAAGGAGATATAATAAAATAAAACAAAATTTTATTTATTTATAAATGCGGAAAAACTTTTTCCTTACAATGCAACTTTAAATGAAAACTATGCTATTACATATCTTCTAGCAATCTATCATAACTCTTATGTAGCAGCTCAAGAATCCGATCTTCGAACCATCCATATTCGCTATCAGATTCAGCATACTCCTTTTATTAAGTGTCATTCCCTTTGCTTGATCCTGCCAGACACCAAAATGTAACCGAGTCACATTTTGTGTTAAGAATCATCAATAAGGAACTTAACAGAGTTAGATAGTGGACTTACCTGAAGCAGAGTCAAACCTTTTGTTTCTACTTGCTTTCAGATCTTTTAGGTATTCAGGGCAGCTTCGCTTCCAATGAGCCTTCTCATGACAACAAAAACATATAGACTCTTTGGGAATGGTACACGAGATTATCACAGACTTAGCCTTTCCCTTTGCCTTTTGGTCAACAGGGTCGACCAAGGCCGATCCCTTTCCATTGGGAAGAAAAGGCTTTTTTGGACTTCCAATGTTACCAATGTCCATGTCCATGGAAGTTTGAGAAATAGACCTTCCACCCATATTTGCTTGACCATTGCGCCACATCATTTCTGACTCAGCAGCAACAAGCAAATAAGATAGATCTATTAGGGTCATGTCGTGATTTATCACATAGTAGTTCTGAATGAACTCACTATATGACTCTGGAAGTGATTGAAGAACCCAGTCAATAACCAACTTCCTTGGGATAACGACACCCAACATTCTCAACCTGTCAAAGTGTGACTTCATTCCTAAGACATGAGTGCACACAGGTCTTCCATCTTTATGTTTCATTGCTAGTAGGGCTTGAGTGACCTTGAATTTTTCAAGTCTTCGAGCTTGTGGGTCAGGGAGAATAAATGGAGGAGGTGGAGGTAGAGAAGTATGATTTCCATGAGATTTGGGAAGATCACAGTTGTCTAAACCAGACATCTACAATGGGAGATATTCAAGTTAGTTGATTTTAAGTCCTTAATATAACACCCAATATGAAATATTAAGGCTAGGACCCAACACAATATTTTATAACTTGGAAGAGGGATGCCGTAATCCAAGCTATAAAATATTTGAAGGTAGATGAATGACGATTCACCAATTTCCACCATGAAAAACGAAATAAATTATTAAGTTTTAATTGAATTTGAAACTCCTAGATCTTTTGAGATTCATTGAACTTTCAATGGCATGTTTCAATCTCGATTGTGCCCTTCAAGTTTTGTGACTGCGATGCCGAGGATCACAAAACAAGGTGTGAATAACCATGCAAACTCACTTGGTACCCTTAATATTATCACCTAATCGATGTTCCGGTTAACCACACACGCTCCACTGATCTATGATAAACATTAAGTCACCCTTCGTGATCCTTACTAGTCCAAGTTAGTGTGCCGGTTAACCACACACGCTCCACCAACGACTTGGTAAGGTACAAAGTGTGAATTTCATGGGTTAGCACAATATTCACATTTTCCTAAAGTAACTAAGATTGGGAATTTATAAAAGGTTTAGTTACTTTATAATATTCATTATACTTTTAATGAGAATTTAAAGTCATTGTCCTACCCGTTCGGCTAACGACCCTCCACCGATCAAGGAAGCGGTGGGTGAGAATGGACACCCATTAAGTTGGCATTTTATAGGCAACAACCTTATACCCTCTTATAGATCGGCTTCGTGAATGAGGCCTACTAACAGTAAAACGACTTGATCTTATACATATATATAGTAATTAACCATTAATGTTATAAATAGTATACGGGTTGAATATTAACTTTTAAAACTCTAAGGGTTGGAATTAAAGTATATTAAAGTGTTTGTAACTTTACAAATTCCAAAACTTGAGGGCAAGTTTTGAAACTTTTCAAAACTTTTCATTTCATAACTTATGAGTTAAAGGTTCATAAAAATGAAGACTCTTCATTTTTATGTAACTTATGTGTTTAAATGTGTGTTTAAAAGAAAGTGACCTTTGGATATCCATAACTTGAGGACAAATTATGGACTCCATTAAAACACATAAATGATCAAGAATTAATGATAAACAATGCAGCAAATAATTCCTATCATTTTTCTAAACTCATAAGAACATGAACATGATCATCAAGATTTCAAGAATTATATGAGCACATAAAATCATGGAATTTTGATATAAGCCATTGTAAATGGATTAGCATAAACATTACACCATATAAAACAGGTTTTAAAACACCAAAACAGTTTAGGGTAATGTTTCTAGTCCATTTCCAGCAACAAAAGTCGAAAATCTGCTGTCAGTTCATTCTACTCGTCGAGTGCACGAACCTACTCGACGAGTAGGATGAATTTTCAGTTGGACTCGTCGAGTCCCCCCATGGATTCGGCGAGTCCACTGTTCAAACAGCAAACAATTTCAATTTTTAGCACAATTTTGCATCAAGTATCAACAAACAAGCCTAGGCTCTGATACCACTATTGGGTTTTGAGCATTCTAACACTTCCTAAGTATACATGCAACCCTAATAAACCTTGGATCTATGTTTGTCTAAAATACATGCAAAATTTGTTTTCCAAGGTTTATAACTTATCTAGCATGGCATGGGGAACTTTTAAACATAAAAGAACTAGATGAATTACATACCTTTGTTTGTGAATTGATTCCTTAGGAGTTTGAGAGCCAAGCACCAATAATGTGAATGCCTCAAATGGAAATCACAAATCACCACAAACTTGGAAAACTTATGAGAGAGTATATCTATGCTCTAGAAATCGACCACCTTTCTTCACACACACTTGGGTGTCATTTCATGCATCACAAGCTTGTTTATATAGTGCACATGATTAGGGTAAACCCTAATAACCCATGTCTTTTCCTTTCCAAGGATCCATGGGTTAAGAGCTCCATGGATCATCCATGGACTCCCATATAAGCTTAGCCCATTACCATAATGAGTGTTAGCCCACACTATATAAATATAATAGCCCATGTTTAATTAGTCACCATTTGATCACTAAATTAATTCATAATTAATTTAAGACGAATACTAATTAAATAATACAATTTCATATTAATATATTATAACTTATAATATATTAATAAGCCGCAAATATACTCTTCTCATAATGTTATCCATATAAATAGTTCGGGTGAAGTGCAACCCAAATGGACCATGCCGGGTCGGGTCAAGTATATACCAAATAAGTTATGGGCTTAGACACCGTATCCAACATCTTACCCCTCCTATTCTCGCACAGACATCATGGCAAGATTCTACTTACCAGGCAACCCCAACTTTCCGAACCCGAGAAAGGGTGGATGGTTAGGAGAGAACCAGAAGAGGATCCCAAAGAGGTGTTCGAGGAAAGAGCCTGAAGAAGACGAAGGGGAAGAGTCGGAAGTGGATCCAGAGATCATCAACTCTCCGTGCATAGCAAGGGTTCTCGTGAACCGTATCGACTACATCGGACCTGTGCCCTGTTGGGCAACATTAATCGAGGGGTGGAGTCGCCATCAGTGACAGCGATCACCATTTGGAGACCAACGAGGTTACAATGACCTCAACCATGGGGGACCGGCTGACGGAGCCCTGCCGATGATGACCCAGCAGATCACCAACATCGGGGACCAAAACAGGGAGACTGTGAATCGAGTTCAGGAACTGCATGCTGCTACGGACACTGCCATCTCACGTACCGGAGATTAGGAAAGAGACTGCTATTTCAGAAACCAACTCATTAAGAACCTTATCGCCACTCGATCAGAGACAAAGGAGTGTCAGAAAAGGCACTCGGCACTCGAGGAGAGAGTGGTCGCAGCCGAGCGGAGGTTGGCAGAACTACGAGGCGCATCGACCTCGCCTCAAGCACCACTGGGGATGGATCGTCGTGAGTAGAGTTCATGCTAATCACAAGACCTTGTAGATTAGGTTCATGAGTATGCGTTGGTGCTACTCTTTTCTATGTATAGACTCGACCCTGCGATTTAGTGATTACACTAGTTGAGGATTTATTTGATGTCCGAACTTTTCCTTGCAATGATGTGGGTAGACCTGCATCAAGGTCAAAATTTTCTATGAAACTATGTATACTAGAATCATATTAACAAAATGGGCTTAGGGCAGACCCATTAGATTCGAAGGTCTATAGGTCTTAATTATATATAACTAAGTATACATCAATTGGTGGTAGGAAGGACCTAGTATGGATCAAATTACAAGATTTCATTTGGAACAGTGCTACTAAAAATTCATAAGTTTATTATATATAGACTTTCATTATGAATTGTTTCCAGAACACCATAAAAATCGGAATACGATGCACTTAGAACTAAGATAAACTTAGTTAGATAACTCACGACGTATAGCCCTTTCTAAAGACTCATTATCATCTCACCTTTTAAACATTATGGTTGAAAGGTGCCTTCTTCGTAGACCTATAGGGTGCGATCATACCAGCATTAATGCACTGGATCCCATCAGAACTCCTCAACTAAGTGTGTTTGGGCAAATATAGTAACTAGGATGGGTAAAATTTAACATTCGTACAACACCTGCTTCTACCCATGAACATAACTCCGTCGCAAGAATATTTAGCAGGAACATCGAGAATAGTTTAGTAAAGTGCAAAATTTATATATGTGTATATAAATTGTAAGGATATAACTAGAGATAATCATCCCCACTCACGAAATCGTGTCTCACCATGCAACAGAGTTATGTCTTCACAAGGAGGTAACCAGCCAACTAGCAAGGCAAAAATCTTGCAGATAAACTCTGCTACTTTTCAAGCTGCGGTCACGGCAGCTGTGATAGCCGTCAAGGCGAGACTCAATGCTTACAATGCCAGCAGAGACGAAGGCGGTGTTTGCAATACTAACTGCAGTAACAATCAAGAACACCAGTGGGTGTCTACCAACGAAGACGCCTCAGACCACAAACCTAAGAGCAAGAAACGAAAGTTTTGGAACAAAGAGGAGCGCAACCTATATCAAAAACTTGCTAAAGACAACAATCTGTGGCTGCCCCTACAATTAGAACAGCAGTCACGACACATGCCTCGACATTAGCCACAACATCTGTCACTCAAGCACCGGCCAGACTATATATTGGGACACTTCCAAAGTGTAACTACCATCATAAGGGGGTTTGCCGGGTGTTGCACTTGTAGAGTCGAAATGTCTTGTAATATGTCGAAGTCTGTGTATTTGTCTATTTCGTATGTTTTCTATGTATTTGCTAAGGCTTCTTGTTAACGAAGCATAATGTTCAGCCTTAGTATTTTTGTACTTTCAGCCTCCTATAAATAGGAGCTGAACATAGAGTTGATAGTAGAGTTTTCCCATGTTTACTATCAGTTTTGTACTCTTGTTCTCTGAAAGTAATATGAGCTAAACCATACCTTATTTACTTCTCGTGTTCATCATTTACTCTAATTTCATTCTCATACTCGATTAAACGCAACTACAATTGGTATCAGGGCAGGAATCAATACTACAAAGATCTGATTTTCAATTGAATCTCCAGTTTTAGAGTTGCGAGTTTGTCTCAAAAGTTTCCGCACTATTTGATTCTGAAAATCATCTCTGATCTACAGTTTTGATTTGATTCTGCGTTTGAATTGTGTAATCGAGTAATTGTTTTTGAGTTTCTGATTAATTAATTCATTCAATTTCAAATTTCTTCAAGTTCTTCTGAAAAATCTCATCCGTATGTTAATGGTGAATTTCAACATGAACATGATGACTTCATTTTCTCATCTGTTAGGATCTTCTACGAAGATTCCTATGTTGATTCCATAGTACTATGATCAGTGGGCTGATCGAATGGAGGATTACTTGAACGGATTGGACGAGGAACTCTAGAGCTGCGTTACAGGAATCGCTCAACCTCCATTGAATGTTCAAAATATTGGATCATCTGGATCAACAGCTGCAGTTACTGATCAATCCACCAGGCTGAAGAACAACGAAAAGCATTGTTTGAGAGAATTGCGAGGTGCCTTGCCACCTGTTGTTTACAATTACATCCGTGGTTGTAAAACTACAAAGGAAATACGAAATACTCTTAAGGAAAAGTATCAGGGAAGCGAGAAAACAAAGATAAATTCTGTTAATCAGTGTCTTGTGGAGCTGAAAGAGTTCAGACAAAAAGAGAATGAAACAATTGAAGTTTAATATGATCGTCTTAATGAAGTGATCTATAGATGCAATTGTTATGGAATCATCAGGTCATCAATGGAGTTCAATCTCACTTTTGTGATGGGACTTCGTAAGGAGTGGAGAAGTGTCAGCATGATGGTGAAGAATCAACAAAGCTTCGATACTTCATCTCTGAATCATTTGTATAATCAGTTGAAAACTCACGAAAGTGAAGTGAATGAGATGGCTGAAGAGTCAAAACTTAGTTTGGGAGGTCCTTTGGCTCTTGTTTCAAAAGTGTATGAGAAAGAAGCAGTTGAGAAAGATGATTCTGATGAAGAAGGCTTTCTAATGAATTCTGATGATGAAGCGATTGCTTTTTACTCGAACAACCGAGTTAAAAAGTTTTTCAAGAAACCTTTCAATCCCAAGGTGAAGCAGAGTGATGTGAAAGGAAGTTTCGTTAATAAGTCTGTGGGTGAGGAAAAGAAGAAATTCGAGAAGAATGATGTGAAGGCAACTGAAGCTAAAATTGAGAAGAAAATTAAGGGAGATTCGGGCATTGACTGTCATTACTGCAACGGAGCAAATCATTTAGCAAATGATTGTATGCTTCGTAAGAAAGAGGAGAAAAAGAATAGGGTCAAGGACGAAGACTATTATGTTGAAAGATTAGAAGAAGTTCGTGCAAAGGCGAAGGGGATGTCTTTGGTTGCACGAGGTGAAGGTGAAGAAGATGGCACGTATCAGATCTGGTCTTCAGGATCTGATGACGAAGAGATGCGTAATCCGACGCATGGGGCTATGTTCGCACAATTTGAAGAGGATGAGGACGAAATGGTGACTGGTCATTGTTTCATGACCAAATCAGGAGACAAATCACCAATGACAACGAAGGTACGTTCTATTCTTCAATCTTTTAACATTCCTTTACAAGCTTATGATTCTAAAATAATTGCATTTGATGATATTGTTGCTTACTTTGATACAATTGTGGTGTCTGCTAGTAATGAAGCAAAGCAACTAAACATCCAGTTTCTAGAGACCAAAAAATTGCTAGATTAGAAACGAAGCAGAGTAGAGTATCTGGAATTGCAATTGAAAAATGTGAATAATGATAGGGAATGTCTAGATAATGAAGTTCGAATGTTACTTGCTCAGAGAAACATTTATTGTAATTCAGCAAAAAGACTTTATGCTAAATTGACTTCATTGCATCATTCGTCTGACATAAGCAAAGAACAACATAGGAAATTGTTGCCTTTTCTTGTTTTCGAAAGAGAGAAAGTTGATAGTTTGTCCTATGATTGTGAGAAAACCATAGCAGAATTCGATAAAGTGCCTGATAATCGATTTGCTTATGGTATTGTTACAATAGATGAATATTTGAATGCTGATGGACTTGTTGAGATAGTGAATGATACTTTGACCAAAAGTGAACAAATCAAAATTTTGAAAAGAACTGAGAATTTGAAACTTGACTTTCAATCTAATTTTGCTGATATCGATGATAATTCTAATAGTTTTAGCGAAATCAGTGAAATTGAGGAGGAGGAAAGTATCGATTGTTCTCAGTTAGTTGTCCTTAATGTCACATCTAAGTCAAAAGGTAAAGAAATTTGTGATGATTCGATGGTTGGGGATGACACTGATAGACCATCTACTTCGAATATTTGTGACCTTGATCATGTGAGTGTAAGAGACAGTCAAACGGATAGTAGTGATGATGAGAATGAAGAAGAAATGTCGAACAATTCTGAAACAGAAAATAATGTTTCGAATGAAACATCCATTCCACGAGTTGTTGTTGATCAAGTGTTTGGAGACACTGAATATTTCGACAAAGTCTTATTAGAAAAAGGTGCTCATTATTTGGAAATAAATACTGTTGTGTATCCAAATTTTAAGTGTTCAAATGATGTTATATTTCCGAATCAAGTTTTTGTCACTACTGGAAATGTTGAAATTATCAAACCATAGTTCAACAAAATGGTCGAAGAAGATAACAAGAAAACATCAGACGAAGAATTCTTTTCAAACCAAAGCACTGTCGAAAATAAGCTAACAAAAAATTCATGTGTTTTTCAAAGACAAAAACCACAACGAAAATGGGATGAAAAACAAGAAAATACAAAAGAGATTTTGAAACAAGAATCTAATGAAACAAATGAGAATGTTAAACTTAATTCACAAGAATTTAAAGATCTTGTTGAAAAATTTTCGAATGAAAAAGGAATTTCGAAAAGACAGACATGAAAGAAATTTTTTGGCAACCAGTGTCAAATGAAAAGCAATCAACAATACCAACCAAGAAAATGTCTGAAAATGGAGTGTCTAAATCAGTACCAACAAAGTTTTCAACTTGTTCGGATAAAAAGGAAAATCCCGCTCAAAAAACTTCGTCTGATTATCAAAATAATTCAACGAAGTTTTCAAAATCAACATCTTCAAAGACTTTTCAAACAAATGTGAAACAAAAGAATTTTCATTCACAAAGCCAACAAAAGTTTTCAACTTCAAATTCACATCCTTTCCAAAACCAACAAACGATCAAAACAGATTTTCTTCAAATAGAACAAATCGAAATTTTGCTAATGTTCGTCAATTTGAAAATGTTCAAAAATTTGAGAATATTCGAAAATTTGACAATGTTCTAAAATTTGACAATGTTCGAAAATTTGAGAATGTTCGAAAATTTGACAATGTTCGAAAATTTGACAATGTTCGAAAATTTGACAATGTTCGAAAATTTGAGAATGTTCGAAAATTTGAAAATGTTCGAAAGTTTGCAGACAATCAAACATTTGTGAATGATAAATCCAAAACATCTGCAAAGTTTATTCCACAAAAACCAAATTTTCCGAATCCATCCGCACACACAGCAACTAAAGTTTCGTACACAAAAGGTTCATCTGGGGTGGAAACAATCAATCATTGGCTTGAGGAAAAAGGGAAAAAGTATCAATCGGGAAAGTTTTCTCAACATCAAATCAAGAAGGCCTATGAAAAGTATTTGAATGATACTTCATCTGGAAGTTCATCTTCGAAAGAATCAAATACTCCAATTCAAAAATGGCAACCAATCTCAAAGGACAAACACATTGAGAAGCATAAGCAGAAAGTCAGTGAAAGTCCAAAACTATCGAAAAATTATGTTTCGATACCTTTAACTGATGATGTTGAATTAATTGACACTTTCAAAACCAAAGTTCGAAATTGGGCTTTAGGTTCTAAATTTCATTCACTTTTTCAAACTAACGACCAAGGACCCAAACAACCTTGGGTACCTAAATTATTTTAATGTTTGTAGGTACTGTGTGACGAGCAATATGATGAGAAATGGTACATTGATAGTGGTTGCTCACGTCACATGATTGGAAGGAAAGAGAATTTTTGTGATTTTAGAAGTTTGGAAAATGCAGGAGTAGTGAAGTTTGGAAATAATCACAAGTGTCATGTTAAAGGTTATGGAAAAGTAACAAATGGACAATTTACAGTGAATCGTGTTGCTTATGTTGAAGGTCTTAAACATAATTTGATAAGTGTCTCACAACTTGTTATGGGCACTGGCAATCAAGTTGTGTTTAACGAAGAAGGAAGTATCATTTCTAAAGTTGAGACAAACGAAGTTTTGCAGAAATCAAAAAGATTTGGCGATATGTTCACTCTTGACATCAAACCTATTGTTGGGAAGCCCTCAGTTTGTTTACTTTCGAAAGCCTCATCTGATGTTAGCTGGTTGTGGCATCTACGTTTATCTCATTTAAACTTTCGAAATCTAAATAAGTTGGTAGTAGATGATCTTGTTCGAGGTTTACCTATTCTAAAGTTTGAAAATGATACTTTATGTGCAGCTTGCGAACAAGGAAAATAGCATCGTCAAGGAAATCCAATTGTCATAGATTCGAAAACTATTGAACCGCTGGAACTTCTTCATATTGACCTTTGTGGACCATCAACTGTTGAAACTCTCAACAAGAAACGGTACATTTTGGTTATTGTTGATGATTTTTCACGATTTACTTGGGTGTATTTTCTCAGGTTAAAATCTGAAGTCGCTCAAACAATGATTGAATTTATAAAGAAAATTGAGACAAGTCTGAAAAAGAATGTTCGTAAAATCAAAAGTGATAATGGTTCCGAGTTTAAAAACAACGTGCTTGATTCGTTCTTAACTGAGAAACGAATTTCGCATAATTTCTCATCGCCATATACACCACAACAAAATGGTGTGGTTGAAAGGAGGAATAAGTCTCTTTGCGAAGCAGCAAGAACCATGTTGACATATGCGAATCTTCCTCAATATCAATGGGCCGAAGCAGTTTCGACAACATGTTTTACTCAGAATCGATCTTTTATTCATCGTCGTTTCAATATAACTCCGTATGAAATCATAAATAACCAAAAACCAAATGTTAAATTCTTTCATGTGTTTGGTTGCAGGTGTTTTATCATGAACCTCAAAGATAATCTTTCGAAATTTCAAGCTAAGGCTGATGAAGGAATATTTTTGGGATATTCAAATAATTCGGTTGCATACGGAGTGTTGAATAAGCGAACAAGAAAAGTTGAAGAAACGTTTAACCTCACTTTTCATGATTATTATGTGAAACAAGTTGAACAACATTTCGAACAAACACCAATTCTTAATGAATCAAATGATGAGTCTGAAAGTTATAATTCATCTGATTTTGATTATGATTTAATTTTTGGTGTTCCAGATAGGGCTGCAGATGCTGAAGTCCATGCTGCAGATAATCAAACTCCTGAATCTTCGAAACATACTGATGTTTCGACAATCACATCAGATACAACTGCTAATGGCGAAAGTATGCTAGATGCTCAAGTGGAGGGGAAGCACTTGAATATACCTTCAACTGTTGACGGGGAGCATCCTTTCGAGGGGGAGAATAGCAGTGTAAATGAAAGTTTCGAGGGGGAGCATCAGAATGACAATTATGTTGAGGGGGAGCATAATGATACTGAAACCATAAATCTTGATGAAAACGATGAATTTCATGAACTAAATGATAATAATTCTGTTGCAGGATCTGAAAATGAAGAAATGTACGAAGATGCACCATTGGACTTTGATACAGCATATCCACCATTGGAAAAATGGACAAGAAATCATCCAAAAGAACAAGTCACTGGGAATCCACAAGATGGAGTTTTGACTAGAGCTCAAATTCGTGCAAAGAATGAGGTACTGAATCCTCATCAAGAATTTTGCATGTTTAATGTTTTCATTTCGAAAATAGAACCAAAGACAGTTAAGATTGCAATGGAAGACTCAGATTAGGTTGTAGCAATGCAATCCAAACTTGCTGAGTTCGATAGAAACAAGGTTTGGAGGTTAATTCCTAAACCTGAAAATGTTTCAATTGTCGGATTAAAATGGATTTTCAAAAACAAAACCGACAAGGATGGAAATATTGTTCGAAATAAAGCACGATTAGTCGTTAAAGGATATTCGCAATAAGAAGGTATCGATTATGAAGAAACCTTTTCCCCTATCGCAAGACTCGAGGCTGTTCGAATATTTTTGGCTTATGAAGCTCACAAAGATTTTGATGTTTATCAAATGGATGTGAAGTGTGCTTTTCTCAATGGTGAACTCGAAGAAAAGGTTTATGCTGAACAACCTCCAGGTTTCATAGATGAAGAATATCCTGATCATGTTTATATTTTAGATAAAGCAGTATATGGGTTAAAACAAGCACCAAGAGCCTGGTATGCAACTCTTACCAGTTTCTTAAAACAATCGAAATTTAAACAAGGATCAGTTGACCCCACATTATTTCGAAAGAAAGTTGGGAATCATCTAATGCTTGTTCAAATTTATGTCAATGATATTATTTTTGGCTCTACTGAGCCTGCTTTGTCTAGTGAGTTCGAATGTTTGATGAAAAGCCAATTCGAAATGAGCATGATGTGTAAAATCCATAATTTTCTTGGTTTAAATATTCATCAAAGAAGAGAAGGAATTTTCATCAATCAAGAAAAATATACCAGGAATTTGCTCAAAAAATTTGGAATGACGAATAGCACGAAGTTAAGAGTACCAATGGCGGTTGAAACAAGGCTAACACCTTCGTTAGACACACCTGCTGTTGATCTTACTTGATACAAGAGTATGATAGGTTCATTGCTTTATCTTACAGCAAGTCGACCTGATATCATGTTTTATGTATGTAATTGTGCTAAGTATCAAGCAAATCCAAGAGAACCACACTTGACTGTAGTGAAAAATATTTTTCGTTATCTCAAGGGAACAATTTTGTTAGGATTGTGGTATCCTTCGAAATCAGGATTTTTCATTCAAGCTTTTTCGGATGCAGATCTAGGAGGATGTACACTTGATCGAAAAAGTACAAGTGGAGGATGTCAATTGTTAGATGGGAAGCTTGTAAGTTTTCAATCGAAAAAGCAAACTTATGTTGCAATTTCTACTGCTGAAGCTGAGTATGTTGCACTTCGCAAATCATATGGATCCAGAGTCAATTGCGTGACTATGCAATTAATATGAAAAAGATTCCATTGTATTGTGATTCACAAAGTGCGATACGCATTTCTCATAATCCAGTACAACATTCGAAAACCAAACATATTGCACTTCGTTATTATTTCATTAAAGATCATGTGGAAGATGGCAATATTGAAGTTCATTTTGTAAAAACAACTGATCAGCTTGCTGATATTTTTACAAAAGCATTGAACGAAAAATCATTTGTTAGAATTTTGACAGGATTGGGAATGATTGAAGCAAGTTCGGTTCTAGGACTACTTTCGAAAGAATAACAAAGAAAGAAGATGAAAAGGTGTCGATTCAGAGGCATTATTGAATGGTTCAGAGGCATATAGTATTAACCATTCAGAGGTTACTGTTCATATTCAGCGCTTCGATACGCTTCGTTTTCGACATTTGGGAGAGAAAAGTTTCGTTAGTTTGGTACATTCTTAAGTTTTCGTTTATTTTTTTTTCTCGAAAAATTGGAAAAACGAAAAATATTTTCGTTAATTTGTATTCTTTTCGAAAAATCGAAAATATCAAAAAGATTTTCTTTTGTTATTTGTTTTAATTTTCAAAAAAAACTTAAAAACACATAAATATTTTCTTTCTTTTCAAAAACATAAAAGACCAAAAAGATTTTTGTTATTTTGTATTTTGTCTTTTCTTTCTTAGTGCAGATTCCAAGGAAGTTTACAAGGGTCATGCTTGCGTTTCTAGGGTAAGGTTAATTTTAGAAACTTTGTACTAGTTAGAATGTCCCTAGAAGCATGTTGCAGCATGTCGACCCAAGCCTCCATTGACTCAATGTGTGATTTCGAAAGCCTTAATGAAATTTTTCATTACGAAAATTTCTTCCCAATCAGGCTTGCATTCACATTAGTCTACTGAGCTACCTAACTATTCTCACATGAGTTAAGAGTTTTCTGTTTGGTACAAGCATAACAGAGGTACAATTGAATTCGTGAAACAACCTTTTTCATCTCAAACTTCTAACACATTTCACACACAATGATGTATGTCCAAGAGGTCATTAATCAAACCAATCATGACTTAGACATATCAAAACTCTGTGTTTATGATCTTGATTCATGAGGCCGTGATGAAAGTGAAACCCAATTTTCTAAATTTTTAAGGAATTGACGGGGAACTATGTTCCAGATTTTCACGAAACATTCGTTTCGGTACCAAAATTTCGATGCTCCAAATCATATTCTTTCGTTATGAGTGGTCTTGATCAAATGTTCGAAAACCACGACATTTGTTACCCAACAGGATCCAACTGAAAATATTTTTTCTTTGAATCTGATTTTCGTGGGAGTATCAATTCTTTCAATTGTCACTTTCAAATTAATTCAAAGCATACTTGTAACTGACTACACTAGTCACACAAGTAATTTCTGTTACAATTACTCACCTTATGTTTAGGTTGATATGTAACGAAATTTTTAAGCCACCCACGAAGCCTTGAAAAAGAAGCCCTTCGATACTTCTTGCTAAGTATTCAATGGTAATTCACGAGAAACCACACAAGCTGGTGATTATCTCTCTTGATAATTAACGAAGTAACCTTTGCATGGGGTTTAACTTCCTTTGTGTCAAAATTTTATTTTTCGACATCACAAAACCCAAATTTTCGTTAGTTTGCTTCTTATCTTATTCTATTGGCACACTGCACTCACGAAATCCTTGAGGTTCTGAGTATTACCAATTCAGGCTAATGATTTCGATAGTCTGGCATATGACTTCGTCTCTAATCCCAAAGACGAAAGAGCCTTACCTCTATGCCGAAGGTTTTCGATATTATCCACTTGGTACTCACGAACAGTTTGATGTGACGGTTTGGCAATGTGGTCCGACTTTCAAGGCACTTTATCTGATATGGTACACGTTACAGATAATGGTGCGAGTTTCAAGGACAGACGTGGCTTACTCTTTAAAGAAAACGTTCAGAATTCTTTTTGCGGATACATATAAAAGGATGTTATAAACTACTTTTATAATTACGCGTTCAAATTCTCAGACGATCAAAAAGCCCTAAATTTCTCTGTTCTTCAAGAATTTCTCAAAACCCTAATCAATGGTTGCTGCTCCAACCGACACTACTCACGAAATTGCATATCAACCACTTATGAAGATTCAAAGCACCAACTATCAGGTTGAAGGAGATGTCTCAATGTATCCTGAAGAACTCAAGATGCTGATTATTGCTCTTCAACATTCAGGTCTCGCAACTACTATGTTCAATGCTTTTGAAGTCCCGTTATCATGGTTATCAATGGTTGGTTCCACTGCTTCTTACAGCAAAGCCACTGATGTAATCACATTCAATCTGGTGAATGAAAAGCGAATTCGACTCACGAATAATTTGTTTACTCAAATATTGGTGATTCCAAAATTCCCCTCCATTCTTTAAACCTACTGCTGATCAAGTTATGTTCATGTTTAACAAGATGGGTCATCAGCCACCACTCGTTAAGATCAGTGATTTCAAGAAATCTGGTCTTCCTTGCATATGGAATTTTTTGTTCGGGATATACCTTCATTGCTTAACTGGGCGAAGTGTAGGGCTTGACAAGGGGAGAATGGAAGTCTATGCTATGGTAGCAGGGTTGTACTATGATCTCAATGTTGATTATGCTACTCAGATTTGGAAAGAGTTTATCAAGAGCCTGGAAAACACGAATGTGGCAAAAGGAATTTCATGTGCACGTTACTGGAGTTTGGTTCTTCAGTATGTATATGAGAAAGAAGGTATTCCAGTTCCTGCTGATGAGGATAAGGCAGAATTCACAAAGTATCATTTTCCAAAGACTGTTGCAGATGATTCAGAAGTATTCCCAAATGTTGCTCGAATTCCTAATGGGATGTTGAAGAAAGTTGATCCAACAAATTCAGTATTGGTGGCATACTTGTAACATGTTAATCCTTCAGTCGAAACTGGGATTTTGCTAAAAACAAGTGGTGAAGGATCATCAAACAAAGTTAAGAAATCGAAGAAGGAAGCTGATGATGTTGTTCACGAAAGTCCCAAGAAACAAGCTAAGACCAAGTCTCCTAAGAAGATTGCAAATGAAGCTGAGAAGCCTAAGGAGAAGGTTGTTCCTGATTCTTCGAGGGAATTGATCCCTTCGAAATCTGGTGTGTTCAAAAGATTAAGGAATTTCTCTTTTAAGAAACGAACTTCATCAGAAGATCAATCTCCAACTATTCGCAAACCTCAGCTTAACCGAAAAGGAGTGAAAGTTCGTGAGATTCGTGCACCAGTTTCACGATCATCCAAGAAGTAAAGAGCTGAGGATATGGCAAAGCACGTCAACAAGAAGAAAAAGAAACGAAAGCTGGTGGTTCACAATGATTTATCAGATAGTGAGATCGTCCCAGATCCCCTTTGGGTTCGAATTCCCCAAAAATCTCACAACCACAAATTCTCACAAATGTTTCGTTGCCAACAACAGTTCCACTCGAAATTGTTGTACCAAATCAGTTCCTGAGAAGGTTCCATTTTCTCCCATTGTTGCAAACATATCTTATACGGATGCACATGTTGTGGTGAATGTTGATCCATCATTTCAAGGTATTCCTACTACATCTTCTTCTTAACCTATTTCAAGTACTTTTGTTTCACTTCCACCTTTTATTAAACCCGTTTCCACTACCACTACTTCACCAACTTTTGATCAAGTATTACAACAACCCTTCACTACATTATTCCCATCACAATCCACTGATCCACCAAAACCAAATTCCGATGATGATATAGATGGAAGAGGTTTCAGAGGAACGTTTGATCATCTTTATTTTGATTCGGAAGAACAGGATATACCAGATCACATGTTGATGTATGGTAAGCAGTTTAAAATTATGAACAGGAAGCTTAACTCTATTCTCCAATCACAAGCTGATTCTGGTGCAAAGAATTCGGTTTCAGGAATAGAGGTTGATGTTATGTTGACGGCAATGAAGCTTCGACTGCAGAAGCAATTGGATGTTATGGACAAAAGTAACGAATTGAGGGTCAAAGCACATACTGATTCGTTTAATACTGCAATCAAAGATCTTCGTTTGATAGCCAAAGAACGACATGTTCTTTTTGTTAAAGATGTCAACACAGTACGAGAAGATGTCAATCGAAAACTTGAGGAGCTGAAGGTTGATGTATCCAAAGAGCTGACTGATCTGAATTCCAATTATTCGACAATCAAGTCGAATGCTGACACTATAGCGGTTGCAGTCAGAACGGTTGTTGAATGGTATCAAGCATTAACTCCCAAGTTTGATGCAAAGGATACAGCAGATGCTCAAAATTTCGACAAGATGGGTGTTATGCTTGGTGAACTAAAATAGTTAGTGTCGAAACAGACTCCAACTTCGTTTTTAACTCCTAAGTTTTTAACTCAGAAGTTACATAGTTTGGATCAAGCCATTCAGAAGGCTGTTGCTCCAATTTCGAAATTTGCCAACATGTTGCCTGCTGGTGCCCCTCCTGCTATCACAGGGGTGCAAGGGGGAGAAAGGAAAATTCAAGAAGGCAAATCTTCGAAAATTACAAAAGGGGTTGATAAGCCGAAAAAGATTGAGAAGATTGTTACTACTGCTGGTGAATTAACGAAAGTTGTATCTATTCAAGTCACAACACCTATAGTTCCAAAGGTGAATACAACAGAAGCCATCAAGACAACAACAAAACCAATAGTGAAAGGGATTGTGTTCGGATCAACAACTGGAGGAGGAAGTTCAAGTTCTTCTAAACAAAAACCTTCTGAAGATGATGGAAAAGGGAAGGAGATTGTGATTGAAAAATCAAAAGAAGAGAAGAAGGCCGAAATTGAAGCTGAAATGGAGAAACAAAGACAGATACAGAGCATACTAAGACTTCGTGAAAGATCCACCTGGTGTCGATAAGGGAGATCCAAAGAAGTTATACAGTTATGAGAATATTGAAGCAAGAGTTGCTTACAATCACATGTATGCGTTTGAAAAAAAAGCCTAAGAAAAGCTATTCTATCACTAACACTGATATGAGTCAGCTTGATTTTCCATTGAATGAAATGATGTTTATCATGGCTCAGTACAAGATAGTTGAGAAGTTTGAAAACGAGGATGATTATATTCATATGAAACTTAGGTTTCATGCAGTTGTTAGAAAAGAACCAGAAGAGATATGGTGATTAGTGAAGATCAAGAAGGTTGTCAGTATAACAAAAGATGTAATGTTCGAGAATATGATACAGAATTTTCGATATCATGTTGGAAGAGCGAACAATCAAGTATGTGATATCTCAGTTGCTGATTTTCGTCTAATGAACTTGAATGACCTGATTCAAGTTGCATTAATTTTGAAAGACATGGAGGCTTCGCAACTTCAAGGGACTGACAAAGATGTATTGAGGCTTGGTCTTGCCCATATCAAAATCTTCATAGACAATTACTATGATTGTCTAGCATTGACTGATGTGGAGTTAGCATCAGCAATGGGAAAGGAAGTGAAAGTGGTTATGGAATTGTCGAAGACTCAAGCTGAACTGAAGAAATATGCTGATGGGGAGATATGCTTAAAGCCATTTGGATTGGTCTTTGCTGGAAAAGACAAGAATGGCAAAGCTAAGAGGTTTTTATTCCAGTCTTTAGAGATAGAAAGATATACTACTTTGCAATATACGAACTTCATTGTTCGTATGAATAATTGCAAGAAGAATAATGATGGAGATAAAGTTGAGTTAAGGAAGGTGATGACATGGTACTCGGGGATACGAAGGATGATGCATTTTGCTGTACAGATTCTCACGAATTGAGAAGTTCGACATGATTATAAAGGGGGAGATTGTAGAGTCGAAATGTCTTGTAATATGTCGAAGTCTGTGTATTTGTCTATTTCGTATGTTTTCTATGTATTTGCTAAGGCTTCTTTTTAACGAAGCGTAATGCTCAGCCTTAGTATTTTTTGTACTTTCAGCCTCCTATAAATAGGAGCTGAACATAGAGTTGATAGTAGAGTTTTCCCATGTTTACTATCAGTTCTGTACTCTTGTTATCTGAAAGTAATATGAGCTAAACCAGACCTTATTTACTTCTCGTGTTCATCATTTACTCTGATTTGATTCTCATGCTCGATTAAACGCAACTATAGAACTGTAAAAACTACAATAGGAACGGGCATACTACCCGCTTTTGCAGGACCCAGACCCACCACATCGCTTCAATCACCAATACCGGTGTAAGTCCAATATGCCACCTATGCGGCGAAATGGGACACTTCAAGAGGGACTATCCAACCGAGAGGAATGACGGACGAGCAGGAGGAGTGTGACAACCGAACCAATAGAAGCAGCAAGGAACCTTACTAGGACTTTTGGGAATCTTTAAAAAAAAAACAAGAACATTTAAGTACCATATGCTTGTAATGTACGTGGTATGTTGCTAAGATTACCATATTTTAAAGAGTAGTTAAAATACTCTCTCGTTAAAACAAATCAAAACACTTATATACATCGACCTATCATAGAGAAACCTGTTAGGGATCATAATATGAAGTATCATGGCTAACTATCAGAACGCATTTACTATCAGTACTAGCTGCTGCAATGCGAATCATCTGCAGTAATAATAACACCGTCCAACACAGAATGAACTAACAAGAAGCACATGATGCTATATCTCCCTAACAAACATTTCGTACGAATGCAACTTAACACATGTTCCACTGAGGATGTCATTCGATATGGGTTGTTTTGGTCATCACCTTACCAATTGCATTTGTTACGAGAAGACCCTTCGCCTAACCAACCGAATATCGAAACCCTCGTCTCTGATAACCATAATTCTGACTCTGACCTTCGGGTCATCTCTCGTTACGAAACCTCGAAGTACTCAAGAGAGGAGTATTATGCCATCCGAAACCTTTCCGAAGTATTCCTAGTAGACCCTTCGGGAATATCACGCATGCAGCAGATAAAGTTCAAGCACAGTGGCTTGGGACGAATACAGTCAACCTATCACTACTAAGTGTATACGCGAGGACGATATATAATTAAGATTTTACGAATGTGGGATGTGTGTTTCCGCCCTATTTCCTGTTCCTTGTCTGGTTGTAGACTTGGGGCAGAGTCACCCATCCAACTGTCTTACCAAGCTTAATTATATATGACCTATATGCACGGGTTAATGATAGATGGACCAGGTAGGAGTCCTACCATGAACTTCAGGACAAGGCTACCTAGGAGTGCGGGTGGACGTTCTACCATTCGAATTAGTCTAGTCGCGTAAACCAAACCCATATGCCCCCTACCGATCTAAACGGCAAACGAGAATCAAATATCACTTAGAGAGAGAAGAAAGAAATAGCCTTCCAAACACTAAAGCAGGCCCTATGCAGCGCTCTGAAGAGAAGTCATTACTTATGCCTCAAGACGGCTAAAGACGTACGTGATCGGCTAGGTGACACATGACCTCGAACTAGGAGCAGTAGTATTCGCCCTAGAGATCTGGAGGCACTATCTCTACGACACGAAACATACAATCTTCACCGATGATAAGAACCTAGAAGGCAAGAGTGGCGGGGCACGTTATCCTATGAACCAGATCTGGATGCCGAAGTTGGTGGATTCAGAGACGTCCTCATAAACGAAGCACACAAAACTCGCTACGCCATTTATCCAGGCTCAGTAAAGATATATCTGGACCTCAAAAAGTGATATCGGTGGCCAAATAGGAAAGCCGACATTGCTACATATGTGGGCAAGTATCTGACTTGTGCCAAGGTCAAGGTAGGATAACGGAAGCCTTCGCGTTTCCTACAATAACCAGTAATACCCGAATGGGAGCGGATAACCATGGACTTCATAACCAAGTTACCCAAGACAATGGGTGGTCTCGATACTATTTGGGTAATCGTTGATAGGTTGACCAAATCCGCTCACTTCCTACCAATCAAAGAGATTATACGACTGCATGGTGTGTCAATATCCATTATATCTGGCAGAAATAGTAGATTCATTTCGCGATTCTGGGAGCCCTTACAGGGACTTGGCTAGGCATGAGTACGGCCTACCACCTACAATCCGATGGACAGAGCGAAAGAACTGTCCAAACCTTGGGAGATATGCTAAGAGCTTGTGTGATTGACTACGTTAAAGCATGGATACCCACTTACCGCTCATTGAATTTTCATACAACAACAACTAGCACCCTAACATCAAGGTCGCTCCATTTGAAGCTCTCTATAGCCGCTAGTGCAGATCACCGCTGCACTGGGCTGAAGTAGGAGATACACAGCTAGCAAAAAGGGCAAGTCCCTAACAGCACCCTCATTGACCCTGAAATCATAAGGGAGACTACGGAAAAGATCGTACCAATTCGAGAAAGACTAAAAGCATCTCGATATCGACAAAAGAGCTACGCAGGTAAGCGACGCAAACCCTTGAAATTCCAGGTTGGGGACCAGGTACTACTGAAGGCCTCATCAGGGAAAGGAATGATACGTTTTGGTAAACGTGGAAAACTAAATCCAAGGTACTTTGGGTTGTTCGAAATCCTTGCCAGGATTGGCCCAGTAGCATACAAACTTCGACTACCACAAGAACTTAATAATGTACATCCGACCTTCCATGTGTTAAATTTAAAGAAGTGTCTGTCTGACGAGACTCTTGTGATACCACTCGACAAAATCGAAATCAACGAGAGCCTCCGCTTCGTAGAAGAACTAGTTGAAATCATGGATCGAGAGATCAAAAGAACGATACAAAGTCACATTTCCATCGTGAAGGTCCGTTGGAACGTTAAACGAGGACCCGAGTACCCCTGGGAATGCGAAGACCAGATAAAACAAAATATACCCACATCTTGTCCCCAACACATGATGTCCCAATAGAAATGCAAATTTCGGGAAGAAATCCTTTCTAACGGGGGGATGATGTGACAACCGTCAATTTTTGATCAAGACAAAGTCAAATAAAGTCAACAAGTCAAACCGGTCAACTCATCTAACCCTTGTATATTAGGGTTTACAATATGTTTTCTATTGTCCAACGCACCATCTTAATAAAAAGTATCGCTTAGAGGTTTCATCTGTTCAGGAAATCTAAGCCCTAATCAGAATAAGTGATGTAACAACTCGATAAAACACAACTACATACCTTACGGGAGCGTATAACACTCACAACTAGGCTTAACCGGGTTTTCAAACCATACATTTTGAAGCTAAACAATCACGAAGGTCACAAACATGGTCTCTCTCAATCTCTCTCACTCTATCTAAATCTCTCCTAAATCTCTCCCAAATCTTTCAAAACCTCTTTCAACTTTTCATGAACACTCGGGGCATCCCGACCCTTAACTTAGTCAAGAACCACTCAAAACGAGAAGTTTATTTGAAAATCAGCCATATAGAACCGAAACCAGCCCTTAATGACCGAAGCCTCTTATAGAACCGAAACCCCTCCATTAGAACCGAACCTACTCCTAAGACCGAAGCCACCTTCGGTTTTGCCTCCTTGCACTTCGGTTTGGCTCCAAGCAGTTCGGTCCATTTCCCCTTCGGTTCCTCCTCGACCAACTTCGCCTGCGAGATCCCTCGGACAGAAACTACTTTTGGTTACCACCCCATAGACTGAACCTACCTTCGGTTCTAAGCTCCAAGGACCGAACCCTCAGCTCAGACCTCGAAATTTCACCACCTTTTCCCGGTTTTTGACCCTTTTCACGTTTTAAGCCCATTTTTGGAAATTTCAACGCGGGATTTTCATATAAATCCATATTTTATCATTTTCAACCCTCTAAGATCATAAAATATCCATATCTTAGATATTTCTAAGATATAATCCATAATATTGATTAGGACAAATTCAAAGTACAAGAAGGTACTTTTGACTTTTCGCATAAAGCTATGACAACAAGCCATCCCCCATACCCACTCTATGACAACCTCCAGTCACTATTCACCTATAGCTAGTCAACTATTTGTACTTTCACACCCTTCTCCAACAAGTTACATTAATCAAGTCTTGGAAGATCCTTATCTCTCCTCCAGGATATTCACTCTTTCACCAAAAACTGTACAAGGTGCAAATAGTTTAGGTTTATACCTTTCTAAGGACTACTTGCACATGTTCATACGATTTTTCTACAATTTATGGCGATTTTTACAAAACTGCCTATCATTTCAGAAACAACTTCGGACCAGTCTGTGAAGTTGAACATTTTCACACAAGTTAGAGACTTCTAAACATCATAATAAAAATTATGAACAAACTAGACACATTTTCTAAACTCTCAGAGTTTACGGATTTAGTTTTTGACTTGTATGATTTTTCTGTGACTTTTCTAAAACAGTGCAGAAGAGTTAAAAACTAGTTAAACAGCTTACAGTATTAACAACACTTTGTAACATGTTGAGAAAAGTGTACAACAATAAGTTTCTAAATTTTGAATGTATTTCTTGTTAGTTTAACATCATAAACAGAAATTAGTCATCCATGATAAGGGTTTTCATTCACTTCGAACACGTACAATAAACTATAATAGGTATAGTTTATGGATTTTACATTACAAACATGCGACAAAAAGGGGATTTACTTCCACCACAGAAAAGGTTTTACATTCAAACCAGACGTAAACTTGTTAATGTAAATTGTGAGACAATTCTTCATTGTACTCTTAGAGTACGGGTTAAAATTCCTGTAAGTTATAACTAGAGTCTCTTGTAGGGAGAGCGTGATAATTGTATATAGATCTATTTTGGGATTGACACCCCACACCTTGCTGCTAGCTATAGTGGGACCTGCAGGTCTACGAGTGACACATTTCATAACATTCTAACGTCTGAAAAATGTTGTAGCAGGTTCATCCAGTTGTAGTATGGTTATACAGACTCACATAGGGAGTTAACGACATTTCAAGTTTACGGGAAATTCTACTTTAAAAAGGGGGTTTTATCTATTTAAAACTACATACATCGTTACAAGTACGAAACACACACATACATTCGGTCTTGGGATTTAAGACTACATAACATTTTATAAGGAAAATATTGGATTTTTCTAGAGTATACATTACATTTACAAACACGTTACAAGTACGAAACACAGACATACATTCGGTCTTGGGATTTAAGACTACATAACATTTTTATAAGGAAAATATTGGATTTTTCTTGAGTATACGTTACATTCACAAAAAAAAGGTTTTCAAACTCTACATTCAAAAGCTTATGAACTCACCAACTTAGTTGTTGACACTTTTTCGAAGCTACTTGTATTCTCAGGAAATCAGTAAAACAGGTAAACCGCAACTTTTGAGGATGGGACGCTAAGGCGTCAAACAGTTCATTTTGTCATCATAGTGTAATTGATTTTAAAACATGTAAACTCATACTATGGTGTAACTTTTTCAATTATATTATGATGGTTGTATTTGCTTTGGTCACTATTATACTCGTTGTTATGATACTATACATGAAGTCCGCCACCCCCGGACGTTTCCGCCATCCTTGGTTTGGGGGTGTGACAGTAAATATGGTTATGTTTATGAGATTAAGCATAATTCTGATACTTTTAAAGAATTCAAGAGTAGCAGAACGAATATGAAGAGTCTATTAGACAGAAAGATAAAAGATTCTCTAATCTGAGAAGAAAGGAGAATGATTTAGTATCATTTTTTATGATCATCTTTGTGATTGTGGATTTATATCACAATTGATCCTAGAAAAAATATCTTAGTGCAATTGTATGACTAAGACGAGGAATCTAATATTGTTGGAAATAGTTCGATCAGGAGATGAGTCATACTTCATTCCAAATCAAGTTGTAGAGCCATGCTTTAGTAACTATGAATCATATCTTGAAACTCTTTTCGAACTAAGAAGGTTGAAAATACCTCGGAATATGTGGATTAAAATGTTTTCTTACTCTAGCACATATAGAATTAGAGTTGTGATGTTTTCATTAATCGAGAAACAAACGATAAACTGAGACCTATTCTATGAAGTTTTTTCTTGTCGAGAATCCACACAAACTTTTGAATATTTGTTTTAGATCATCAAGGAATGTTTCTTGAGAGAAAAGTTATATGTCAAGAAGTCAGTGGGAGTCGTATTGATCTTGAGAGTTTCAAGAGTCAATCGACAATAAGCCTTTTTAGTTATCACTAGCACACGAATTGAGGTTGATAACCTATCGTGGTTGGTTAACACATTCTTATTTCTATGCACTTCTATTTGAGTTGGCAATGCTTATGAGTTCTATGTTTTCATTTAACTACAAAAGCAAAAGCTCATTGGTCAGTGGAAGTACATTGATCAATATGGGTGAGTTGCTAACAACATGGAAGCACTGGCAGATCCTTGTGCTTCCAGAGGGAAAGAAACTTAGAATTGTGAAGTTTAGTCCATGAAGGAAAGCTAAATTTGAATTTGTTTTTGTCCTAAACCTTGTCTTATGATTGTTGGTTGGAAATTATAGATTCAAATATATAAGAATGTATGCACGATAAAAGATAGGTGGCAAAGGTTTCGCTCTAATTCATGAGAATGATTATGAGGAAATACTTTCGATGACAAATTTTAAAAATCTAATAAAGATCAAAATGGATACTGGTTGTGTTAATTGCATTCTCAATTTTGGAATACGATTACGACATCCCTCTTTATATTTCGAATTGTGAGGAATGACAAGAAATTGTTTGAACTTTCAAGACATATATCTGTAAGTTCTGCAAGGGTTTAAACAGACATATGTTATCCAATTCAGGCGTATAAGCTTAAGAAATCTAGTCGGAGACTTATCAAAGCATCGCCTAAAAGAAGTATGTACTTCAGTAAGAAAGGCAAGAGTATTGATTTCTAGAAGTCCTGATGATTTCTGGATACATGTCAAAGCTAGTGGGAACATAATTGTTATGCTATTATTGCATGTTGACAATAATTTTTGTAGTGAACAAAGTTTTCAATTTGAAAATATGCAAAGTTTGGGAATTGTTTCGCTATAGTAGACTTAAGGGAGAGGGCACTCATACTTCGTTTCAATTCTAAAAGATTAGATTGTATAGGTTACTAAAACTTAGTCATAGACCTATATGAATATCGTGTTGAAATGGTTCAATATAGGAAATTCGATATATGGAAATATTATAGCGAGAGATATAACATATATCAAATACTTATGTGAGACATAATGAATCAAGTCCTATATGCTTCAGATTTAGGATCGATTATATATATATATATATATATATATATATATATATATATATATATATACATATATATATATATATATATATATATACATATTAACTTATTCTAATTTTTCAATTGCTCAGAGCTTTGTGAGAAAAAGGACTAGAATTTTGTGTGACTAAAGTTGTTAAACAACTGTCAAGAACCTACTAAGGTTATACCAAAAGACTAGTTTCTTGTGGACAGTTGGAGGTATGATATTAATTTGGATGGACCATAGAGACATGATTCTAGAAGGAGATGGTCTTTGATCAGAATTGATGGTCATATGGAAATAAAGCAATGTTTCCATAATGGGAGATACTTGAAAAATCTACATGTGAGTTGGAAACTTAAAATGCAAGAGAAGTATTCAAGGAGTGTACCTTGAATTAGAACCTTCATTACCATGGAAATGTTTCTAGTAACAAATTTCTAATGGGATATTCTGTAATGACAAAGAAAAATTCTTTGAGACTTTGGAATCATGATATCACAAGAGATTAATGCATGTAAAATTAGAATTCCATCACATCTTGGATAGTCATAAGAATTTAGAATTGTGAAATGAGCATCATTTGAATAATGTCCAGTTGATCTGTTCACAAAGAAAGGACCATAGAGAGGCATAATATGCATGTTCATAACATGGCATGACTGATATTTAATTCAAGTGGTTAGTTGATTACTCAAAACATTATACAATGAATAAAGTCATAACTATTATGTTGATTAAATAATAAATATTATTTATATTCAATAGTTTTGAGACCTTAGCTAATTAGTTTACTATTGTGTTTCACTTTGTATGTTTTTCACTACCTGAATAATTTGATTATTTAAAACTCCACAGTCACTCATACTTTAAGAAGTAAGTAGTGAATAAAGACTATTCGTTTATTCGTTCCTTTAACCCTGATGTAAAAAAGCGATATCTTTGTCCCCTTTGTGATTTGGTGTTGACTTATAGTTTGGGCCTAACTAGGACTAAATTGATGTGTTCAATTAGAAGTCTTATGGCGTCATCACAAATTAGGAAATCGGGAAACAGATTTTTGGACAATGACATCGATTCTAATCCATGTCTCATATCCATATGATATCTTGTATAACTAAGGAATATTTGATCACTTATCTAAGGACCAATATCTGATCTGATCAGAGTTCGGCAGTTGCTTTGGAAAGCACCCTTTGTTGTTTGATTTAGAAGTTATACCTTTAATTTACTTTTAGACTTATCCAAGTGGGTGACTTTTGGATTAGGTGTCTAAGCCGATAACTAAATTAGTATAATCTTGAATTATTAGCAAAGTCCTTTTGGGTTGCCCTCAAACCTAGTAATTGACTGGAATGCTTTTTGGAGAGAGAGAGAGAGGAGAGAGAGAGAGAGAGAGAGAGAGAGAGAGAGAGAATTAATTAGAAATCAAAATAAATGATTGATAATAAATTATGAGAATAATATATAAATTAGAAATTGTATTTTTAAATAAAAATTAATCAGTAATTAATTGGATTAATTATAAGTAGAAGGACTAAAGGTGACAATGTTCAAAAGTTGAACATTGACCAATTCTAGAACCTCCCATAGATGTGACGGTTTCTATAGGGTTTCTAGAGGTATTCTTGGGCTCTAGGGAAGGTTGGAATGCCTTAGGGAGAAAGCAATGGGGAAATGGTTATTTAAAATGATCATGTCTTACATACAACCTTCCTAACACCTATCTAAACCCCTAAGCATTTAGAATTTCGAAATTCATCTCATTCTAAGAGCTTAGATTCAAAATTCTTCCTTCTCCTCCTCTATCCTATTTAGCTTCCAATTACTAGGATTTGGGTGTGGCTTATTAGAGGCACGAGACTTCTGGTGCTTGCTTTCTACCAATAAAGAAGGAATACTAGTTTATTTGCTATAAGAAACTAAAGGTATGTATTTTCTAATAAACCATTTCCTAATTTCAAATATAGCAATGTACTTTTAGGGTTGTTGATATTCAATTGTTTGTTACAAATCATAGTGAGAACGTAGATCCTCTAGGTTGTATGTGAACTTAGGATTTACGTTTTTTCTGCCAAAATATGATTTTTGTAACCTATAAAACCCATTAAATGCGTGTGTGTACATTCGAACCTTAACCTTCTCATGAATCACAAAAGTACCTGGAAAACATATCTATGTAACTGGGTAGGAATGAGGCTTAGTGAGTTCCTCAAAATACCATATACCATAATACATATACATGTATACAAACAATGGCTCCCGATTTGCCAATATATATCTTGGAATATGGGGGCATGTAGGCTCCTAACCTCTTTAACCGTTCCACCATCATCCCAAACCAAATCTATGTGGGTCTATAGGTTTCCAACCACTTTAACCGTTCCACAATCAACCCCTACCTAAGCCAAATATCACAACAATTACGCATATAAAGACTACACTTTAGATTCTACTAATACAGGTACATTTATACTTTCTACTCTACTCGTTCCCTATCCTAACATACATGGATATATATATATATATATATATATATATATATATATTGTAGTACATGGTATAGTGAGATAACTCACCTAAATAGTTACTCAGACGATTGATAGCTATCTAGGTGATCCTATTGGCGATCTAACTGGCTGGTAACACGCTTTATAAGTATTAACCTATAACACTTTAACATATTAATCTCTAATATGATCTAGTTGTTGAAAGCTAGATATTTACACTAATTCCAAAGAATACCAAGAGTTCTATCAAATAAGGATTAGTCAGGCCGAACAGTTTGGATGCATGGCCATTTCGGCGTATAGGCTTTCTGAAATCCAACAACCAAGACAACATGACCATTCTAGACACCTCTCCCATAAGTAGATCAATCAGTATTATGACTTGGATTTAATGACGAATCTAGCATTTATAGATTCCTAATAACAATTATTATTACGAAAATAAGTTATCCTAAAAGCTTAGTAAGTGTAGCTGCACTTACAAAGGTTTCTAGTGAAAACTCGAAAAGTCACGGGTTGGACCCTGATACCAAGCACTTCTATCTGCCTGGCATTCTGCCTCAGCTAGAAAATGAGATTTTCTAGAACCCCGAAATATCCTAAAAATCGGATCTAGAGAGGAATAAAGAGAGGTTGGTGTGGAAAAGAATGAAAGAGGGCATTCCTATATATAGTCGTAATGAGCGTCACGCCTAACCAAGTGTGCGCCACAACCAAGCATTGTCAAGACTCCTCCCTCTTAAAGCGTGACACGTGGTGACTTTTGGCTGGTGCTGTGTGGCAGCGTCTAGAAGATGCGCGTCGTGACTCTATTGCACAAGGTGCAATCGGGAAACTTCAAAAATTCGTAACTTCTTCATACGAACTCTGATTTTGACGCTCTTTATATCCACACGTAGCTATCAAAGATATCTACAACTTTTATTTATACTTTTTCGGCTAATTCTCACTTTATTTTTAAAGTTAGATTTTTAACAGGATTATACTATTAAAGTCCGTTAAAAATTCATATATCTCTCATCCGAATTTCGTTCTTGACTGTTTTATATTGACGAGATCTTCAATTCTCATTTAGATTATTTTTCCTAACAAACAAACTATCTTAATTTATGTTTTTATGTCTTCCACGGATACGCTAAAACTTCTTAAAATCAGAACTTCCTCAAGATTTTTTTATAGAAGACTATTAAAGATAAATAACCAGTATTATGACTTTGACGTTCTCTATACGCATGCTCTTGGTTTTGTGATTACTACGATTTTCGTCAAGATTATTTATCTTTAATAGTCTTCTATAAAAAAATCGTTTATTAACGTGACTGGTCGTTTATACTATAAGGCGAAAATGGGGCGTTACACTCCCCCAACCATAAATCCTCATTCTAGACTACACGTGCACAAAAACTCTTCCACTCCCCTTGTTGTCAGCACTTATCCCTCCTATGTTCTCACTTCTCCTCTCTGAAACAACCAACTACAATTGATTGCGAATCTGTAACGAGAACAATACGTCAAATCGAAGTAACCATCAGAGAGTTGGAGGTGAAAAAACGGTGTCGTCGGTAACACATCACAACAAACATTAATTGTGATTTCGACGACGAAATAGCAGGCACCGTTACCACCATCATCTACATCTCCATTTTCATCATGTTCTTTCACATTCTCTAAGGTGTTGTTTGTTTTTTAGAGTCAAAACGACTGCAGTCTGCAGACCATATCTACAAACCTCTGCAGAATAACTGACACCAAACGTCTTTAGGAATAGGGTTGTTTGTTTTTAACGTTTGTATGCTGCTGAAATAAACTGGTTATATAAACATAAAATAAATTTCCAACACCGAAATTTAAATAATTATAGTCTAACAAAATTGAAATAAAATAACAACCACAATTCAAGACTCCATTGAATAAACGTATTTTACTAATTTTATACTTTTTTACAACCTTTTGTTAAACCTTTTTAATAACTATTTGAAACTAATTTACTATCTTTATAAAAAAAAATACAACCTAATGAACTCAATATATATATATATATATATATATATATATATATATATATATATATATATAAAGTTTAAAAACGTTAAAAAATAATAAGTAGAAATGTCTAGAAAAAACAAAAATTGTAAAAATCTTTTTTGAAACTTTTTAAAACATCTACAAAGAAATTATATTTTTTAAACATTTTAAATAATATTTCGAACTTTTAAAACATTGTTATTTATTTATTTTTATTTTTTTTTACTTTTTATGTTGTAGAAAAAGTTTAGAAAAGATGTAATTTTTAGAAAAAGGCTTGAGAAAAAGTTTAAATATATTGTGAATAAAGATTGTAAAAAAAATTAAAAAGATTATGTAAAGAAAAGTTTAAATGTTATTAGAAAATTTTAAAATAAAAAATATTACACTCATTTTAAAAGATTTGTAAAACGGTAGTAAAAAAAAGTTGTAAAAAAGTCTATCAAGATTATAAAAAGTTTGTGCAAACAATCCTTAAAAAGTTTTAACAAGTTGTAAAAAATTAATATTAAAAAATTTAATTTTGGGTAAATTTTATATAAAAAAATATTCATACCAAATTTTTAGGTTTATATATATATATATATATATATATATATATATATATATATATATATATATATATATAGAGAGAGAGAGAGAGAGAGAGAGCGAGAGAGAGAGAGAGAAAGAGAGAGATGTATAAGAGAGTTAGATGTTGTTTGTTTTTTGAAAAAATATTTTTAAAAACACTTATGTCTGTAGGCCGGAAGATTATCTACGTTTGTAGAGTCTTGAAATTTAATAGAGACCATTATTAATAAAACAACCAGAGAATAAATCCAGAGCGTCGAAATTTAAAGCGGTCAAAGAAACAACTTCATATCAGTAAACCCATTATTTCACAAAACCTTATGCACATGACTTTCATAAGACCCATTTGAACCAACATAAATTTCTATATATAACCTATTTCCAGCCATCATACTTATTTCATCTTTCCACTCGTTGAAAAAATCAGAATTTCCTACAACATTAACAAAAACTGCAGAATTTACCCAATCACGCCCGGTCCTGAGGATTCAAATGCCCAGGACGAACCGGAAAAAAAGGCCCTAAGCCCTAACGTATACCGACTAAGAATAAATAAAGTATTTTTTAAAAACGACTATAAACTTTATAGCAATAAACAAAGCAAAAACATAGTATTTTAATGAGTAATTACATATTGTAACAGCTAACCGACGATCCGTGAAGCTCTCCTAGCATTTTTGATAGCAAATTGGTTGATCAACTCATCGTACTCTATACTCTCTAAGATTTCGTTCTCGATAGATATCATGGCCAAACCGCTAAGTCTTTGTTGGTTCATTGTTGGGCGTAAGTAAGATTTCAACAACTTCAATTTCGAAAAACTTTTTTCTGCAGATGCCACTGTTACTGGAATAGTCAACAATATTCTACATGCAATGCTTGCATTTGGGAAATAATAAAGTTCTTTCAAAAGCTTCAAAACATCTATAGGGTTGCTAAATTCATTGGTGTCCAATGTTTCAAATAATTTCAACTCTGTATAAAGTTCCTTGGCATCAATATTCGATCTTTCTTCAAACTTGAGTGCTTTTTCAAGACGATGACAAGACGACTTAAGATCTTTATCTTCCATTCCCTTCAAATTATGTGGAAATAAAAAACCAAATAATGTGGCATACTCTTTGAATTGTTCAAATCTTGTCTCAAGAGAAGAACTAGCTTGATCAACAATGTATAAGAAATAACTGACTCTGAAATTCTATTCGGCTGTAAATGAAACCTCTGCGCTACTTAAACTCTCATCAAACCTTCTTTTCCTTTGAATCAAACGCTTTTGTGGAAATATTGGATCAATACCCAATTCAATAGCAATCTCCTTAGCTTCAATAATCGTTTTTGAAAAACCAGTTTCTCTATAATCTTTGAAGTACTCAATCAATTTGTTTATTTTTTTAATAGCATTATCAACATGCATATCCTTTGACTGTAACTTTTTACTCACAATATTCACATGGTTTAATACTTGATACCAGATAACTGTTGATACCAAAAATTCAAAGTCACCAAGTTCTTTTTCTGCCAATGAAGTTGTTTCACTTGCAAATGCAACATCATTATCCTTTTCTCCAACTTCAAGTAAAGCTTCTCGTACATCAACAAGTTGCAGTTTAATATCCTTTACACTCTCAACCCGACTTTCCCAACGAGTTTGACACAATGACTTAAGACTCGAAGCTTTAACATTATCTTTCAAAATTTCCCACCTCTTAGTAGAATTTGCAAAGATAGTATAAATACGTTGGATGAGTCCAAAATAGTTCTTTCCTTTAACGCACTTATTAGCCATATCACATAATGTTAGATTAAAAGAATGGCAACCACAAGGAGTGTAAAATGCTCTAGGATTTAGATCTAAAAATCTCTTTTGCACTCCTTGGTGCTTTCCTTTCATGCTTGCTCCATTATCATAGCCTTGACAACGCATATCATCAATTTCAAGACCAATAGACTTTAACTCCTCAAGTGTAATATCAAATAGTCCTTTTCCTGTGGTGTCATCAACATTCAAAAAATCTAAAAAGGACACCTCCACAGTAATAGAATTATATGATAACTTTAAATACCTCACTATTATAGTCATCTGTTCTTGGAGACTTGAATCGGGAGTACAATCAAGTATGATTGAGTAGTACTTTGATTCCTTTATCTTCTTGATAAGTTCTTTTTTAATTTCTTGAGCTATCAAAAGTATTAGTTCGTTTTGGATCGTGTGCCCAAGATAATGCACATGAAGTTCGTCACTTGTGATCCGCCGCACATGCTCTTTGATAACCGAAATCAGTCATAATAATTAACAAAAATGTATTTGGTGGAATTGGATAAAAATATACAATTTATAATTACCTTTATCATACAACTTTTCATTTGATCCATGGAATGCTAAATTATGTTTAGCAAGAAACTTCACTACTGCAATGATTCTCAAAAGGACTTGTTTCCAGTAATCTCTTTCTTTCTTGAATTGCTCGTATTGAACTTTATCAATTGTTTCGTTCAAGTTCAATCGTTTACGCATATCAAACCACTTATTCCTATTTGTAAGATGATCCAAGGAAGTTTCATGTTCTTTAACTCTAGTGGTAACATGGTGCCGATCTAAATAACCTTCATCACCCAATTTACCTTTAGAAATCCCTTTTCTAAACATTTTACAACAGAAACAAAATACCCTGTCAAGATCTTTCGAATATACTAGCCACTCTCTATCACACTTCTCCAAATTTGGTAAAGTTCTTGTATATAATGCTGCAGAAAATTGTCTACCATTTTTATCGTAGGGACCATACATAATACTAGTATCTCTTTTAGGACCTCTCTCGACCAAAAGTTTTATCTCCTCATGATTAAGTTTTTCCCACCTTCTTGGATCACATATATCAACAAGCTCTTTAACGGGCTCTACCTCTTCTGCCTCTTCTACTACTATTTCTACATGCTCTTGCTCTTCAACATGATCTTCAACATGCTCTTCAATGTGCTCTTCAACATGGTCTTCAACATGCTCTTCAATAGGTTTTCTATGTATAAACTTATCTAGAGAACCAACATCAGCCTTTCTCTTTTCTTCATCAAGTTTTCTCTTTTTACGTTTTTGAAAGTCGAATGGTCGTTTAGACTTCATCACTGCAAGTTCAATAGTTTCAAACTTTCAACTTTCAACTTTCAACATTCAAGTTACATCAATCGATAAACATAATTGATAATCTCATAATCTAATTTCAATTTTCGATAAACAGTTAACACTTAACTTATTCTAATTTCTCATAATATGATTTGTGCTTTCAACATACATTAAGATATTCTAATTTCTCAATTATCATAATCTTATTTCTTATTTCAAAATTCAGTTTTTGATAAATTATAATCTTATTAATCTGATTCTGTGATTCGATTTCAAGTTCATTAGTTCAACTGTTCAACATTCAGAAAAAGTAGAAAACATTCAAGTTCATTATTAATCTGATAAGTGTTTTCACATATGGAATCCTTCGCGTTAACTCTCCCACCAAGTTTATTTCCTTCCCATGATATTGACTATAACATAATTCCTCCTCGGTTTGGATTTGATCCCAAATCAGATGACTACAAAGTTGTTAAGTTTACAAGAGATCCCCAACCACCCTTATCTCTATATCCAACACTTGAAATCGATGTTGGTATAGAAACTGTTGAATTGTTGATTACAAAGTTGAGGTGTATGGCATGAGAAAGGGTATCTGGCAGTTAGTCCCTCACAGGTTTCCATCACATATCAAAATCTTAAGGACTATGCATTATAATGAATTTTGTGTAGATGGTCAATGATAACATTCTGAGCCCTGATTTTTGATAATATATAATCTGGTAAGTGGTAACATTCACATTAATTAATTAATCATAAGTATTATTCAGTAATTCACTAATTATGATAAGTTGTTTCTGAAAAGTGTGCAATGACAAAACTTAAAGAATGATCGACTGGAAGTGGATTCTGGAACCAAAAAAAAAAAATAGCGACTGATAAATTGAAAATACCATTGTTGCCCTTTAAGCCTTTTGATTTCTGAAACCTGAATGAATAAAGAATACTCTATAATCGTAGAAAACTCAATCGTCCCTTCCTCTTGCTCTCTGCACGCTGTTGTTCGCTCACTCCTTGTCGCTCACACTCACGATCACATAAAACCGGATCATTCTGCCTCTGTGGATCGCTGGAGTTGGACTTTTAGTGAAAGCTGGGCCTAAATCTGATTTAATTTTTTATTACATATAATATAAGTAAAAAAAAATTTGGGCCCCTGAAAATAAAAGGCCCTTTGCAGAGGTCCTTCTTGCCCCCCTTATCACCGGCACTGTACCCAATTATGTATCAAATATATAAAATATCATATAAAAATGGGCAAATTGCAAAAATTAAAATAGTATATTTTTGCATAGCTTATATGCTAAAAAATCACAAGTAATAGGAAAATTTTCAATTTTTGTAGGTTTTAATGAGCAATATGTGGAAAACTAAGAAGATGTTCGGAACACCTTTGGCAGATTGACATTGAGGCCATCCACTAAAAAACATGCCAGCCAAGAATTCGTATGTTCATGAAAGAGATAAAGATAAAACAAAAATGATACATTTTTTTCTCATTACAATAATTGAAACCATGAACTTTACTTTAACAGTTTTTTTACTATAGGAATTGGGTCATCAAAAGTTCCTATAATACGAACACCATAATATCCATCATTGATGTGAATTATGAGCATTGAGTTGGCATGCAGAATTAGAGAACACACAAAGAACATGATGATTTGGGTGTTTAAGAGATGCATTCGATCATGAAAGGTGTTACAAAAAAGTATAAGGTAGATCTAGACAAATAAATAGCTCATACTAACACTCTCAATGTTACATCTCTCAAGCACACCTCTACAAGTGGTATGGAACCCACCTTATATAGAGGTGTTTACATCTCTCTCTCTCTCTCTCTCTCTCTCTCTCTATATATATATATATATATATATATATATATATATATATATATATATATATATCTTGTGACAACCCGAAAATTTTTTGTTTTAAAAGCTCAGTCAGTCAACTCAACTGAGTGTCAGACTCATTGGTAATGAGTTCTAGCCTGGTTAAAGGTCATTCTAAGGAGTTTTAAGCCTAATACACTTAAGGAATGAGTGTTAGGAAGTACCTGCTAGAACCACAGTATAACATGCAAGCTTTAAACTCCATCAAGAGGAGTTTACGGCCAAGTTACCAAGAGTTTACGGCCGTAAACTCAAGGGGGCCGTAAACTCACCTCTACATATATAAAACTTGGCCATTTTTCTCATTCCTTCTTTCCTTGGCCGATTTTTCTTCAAATCCTCTCAAGTATCATCCAAATTATCATCTAGATCTTCATTTATGTAAGTGTTCTAACCTTTGATTAGTTGATACACCTTAACTAGCTTCATCCATTGATTTCATCCATGGAAATCACTTTTTCTTAGATCTTCAAGTTTCACCAAGAACACCAAGAACACACACTAGTGTTCTTGGCCTAAATCAACCATTTTAAGCCTCTAGATCGTAAGTACTCTTCCCTATACTTGTTATCTAGTTAACAATCATGCTTAGAACTTAGAAATCATCAAGAATGCAAGACCAAAAGGAGTTTACGGCTAAGCCATCTCCCATGGCCGTAAACCCCTTTAAGGGTGCCATTTTGGCCATAAACCCTCCTAGATGCAAAGCTTGTGACCTAGAACCCTTCCTTGATGGAAATAGGACCTTAAACTACTCTCAAATGCATAATGACCATGAGTTTACGGCTGTAAACTCCTTTGGGCCGTAAACTTATCAAAAGCCTCCATTGAGTTGGTCTTTCTCATCCTTGTGTAGAGCAAAAGTCCCTAAAACTTCCCTAGCCTTCAAACACACACTTATGCATGTTTGACCATGATTTTACGGCCGTAAACTCCCTTTGGCCGTAAACCCATGGTAGTAAACTCATGGTAGTACCATTCCACTTTCCTTTGATGAATCACATGTGATTCCAACACTTGGTCAAAGTGTTTCCTAGTCCCGGAAGGTGTTTCCTTTCATATAGTTGCTCACAAACACTATATTTATGTCAGTATATGCCATTATATGTCATTTAGGACTTGTTGTGTCTCGGGACTTCATTCGTGGAACTTCTCATCCTTACGCGCGTATTCGTTGAATCACCCACATCAGGTGAGTTCATACCCCGTAATGAATCTTTTAACTGTTTTAAATGCTTTTAAGGGGGGGGGGAGAATACAAGTTGAACACAATGATAATTGTGTAATTGTTTTTTATAAACATCTTTCAAAATGTTGCTTATGTATTTTATAAGTGATCAAAACATTTCAAAAACTCTTTTAAAGTTATGTTACTTTATAGTTTAATCAAACTCCGTTTTTAAAGTACAAGCATAACTTAGTAGTAAAATGAGTCTTTTCAATAACAGTTCAAGTAAAATGTTAGTAAACTATAATAGGTATAGTTTAGGAAGATACTATTCATTACTTCTAGTACAATGAAGCATACAAAGAGTCAGTTCATACATGAGTCAAACATACTATGATGAGAAACAAATAGAACATACATACATACTAGACAGAGAGAACATATAATACAGCTAGTACATACTATACATTATACAAGAGAACATACTATGATGAGAAACAAACAGAACGAACATACTAAGATGCTATAGCATGGAACTACTACAGGATCTAATTATACCAATGAATCACTAACTCATTGTTCTAAACAAAAGGTGATAGTTATATTGGGTATACATGATCATATAACTTTAATGTGAATTACACAGCTTGCAATTGATTGCAAAGGTCGCGTTTGGCTCCCTTAATCTCTTGACAGGGAGAGCGTATAGTAGGGGTGCTAGCCTTCACATTATGACCAGTATAAAACAAACATGTTTTAAGGTCATCAATACATCCGTATGTCATTTTAAACGACAACTGTGTACTTATATTTCTCATTACTTTCATAAAGTGACAGTACCACTTGAAAGTCAAATGCAAACTATTTTCGAGTTAAGATAGTTATAAACTAGGGAAAACTTACATTTTACAAACGACAAACAGAACAGTCGAGTCTAGTACATTCAGTAGAAAGGGATCATAATGCTAACCTTATGATTCCTTAATGTATACATCAAAGGATATATATATCAATAGGATCTGACAGGTAATAGGATGTGTGCTCTCCGCTTCATTTCCTGTTCTTTGTTTGGTTGTGGGCTTGGAACGGATTCACCCAGTCTATTTTCTATTCGATTCTAGATATATATATGCTTAGTATACATTAAGTCATCATAAGGGTACCAAGTATGGGTCAAGTCATAGGATACAGAGTCAATGCACAGTTTTTTAGTACAAAACATACTTTCCAAATCAGAACTTTTGGTATACAAAACTAGAAACTTACCCAATTAAGGGTTTAATCCATTTTATTAAACGAGTATAAACTTAAAAAACCTTAGGTGACTAACTCTATAATACTTTAGTTTATACATCATGGTTATATATAATTAATACCCAATAGGTAGTTGGATGTGTGCTTTCCGCCTTATTTCCTGTTCCTTGTTTGGTTGTGGGCTTAGGGCAGATTCACCCAATTAACTTTCTATCCGATATTAGATCATATATATCCAGTATAAACTAAGTTATTATAGAAGTAATCACTGTGGTCATCATTTTATTATAAGAAATAAGGGTTTTCTTAAAGAATCTTTTCATTAAATATAAAGGAACCATTACAATTAACTCCATGAGTAACAAGTGAATACACCAGGGTTATATACCACAATGATCAAACAAATAATGGGATGTGTGCTTTCCGCCTTAGGGCAGATGCGCACAATCGATTGTTTGTTTACTATAAGTCTTATATAACTTGTATCCATTTAGTACTCATAGAAAGGATTGTAGAGTCATTTTTACATATCTTTCATTAAAGTAGGAAATATAGGATTTTCTAGAGGAACAGGCGAACTTTTCTAAACAGAACTTACAACTTAATACATTTTACAACTACATTTTTACAACAACATTTTACAACTAAATTACATCACTAAAATCTTATGAACTCACCAGCTTAATTGCTGATCAACTCTTTCAAATAACTTGTATTCTCAGGAACCTAGTAGACAGGTACTTGTGCTGGGATTCAGAAGATGGAGTAGTATAGCTTCAAGTCTTGTTTGTTATTTGCTTATGTATTCCATGTTTTGTGAACACACACTTTGTAAACACCTTCTTTCAAATGAAATGGTTGTTCATTACTTGCTTATTATAATGCATATCTTGTGATACTAAACATCACGTCCTCTACCCCCGAACGTTTCCGCCGTTCCGGTTTTGGGGTGTGATGTCACACGGCTACTCTATCACATGCAAGTGGGTCTACAAGATTCAAACCACAACAAAGTCATACATGGATAACTTTGTATCCCAACATTCTCCCCTCAAAGTTAGGAATGGATGACCTACTTCAAATCTTCCAAAATCGAGCAACTTCACGAACCCAACCTCAAACATGACACATGTAGAGATGAACTTCAAATCTTCAATTCTTCAATGATTTTTCAATCCGGGCTCTAGAGTGTGAGACCATACAAACCGAGCATCAAAGGATAATTAGGAGTATCCAAATCTCCAAAAACAATTACCTAAAATTTGAGCATAAAAGCACATCCCAAAAATCTTCAATAAATCCAAACCCATCATGAACCGGGAAAACCCAAATCACTTCTTAATCTCCAATTGAATCATTTCATAAACTTCAAATGCTCGAGATCACTTCGGTCTTCAAGTACGTGTAATATGAAAAATTCAACTTTCGAATTTCCATATCTAAATCTCTTCCCCTTTTTATAATCGAAAAATGATTATAAAACCAAAAGGTAATGAGAAATCGCTCAATTCGGAATTTTTCTATCCAAAACTCCCCCTTAACACATGGCATAAACATTTTGTTTAAATCCAAAAAATCTTCAATTTTCGAATTCGTTCATGGACCGCCTTTGACAAAAGTTTACAAATTTGGGTAGAAATTGTTAATTTCGAAATTTTGTAGTGACCCGGTGCGCCCAAAACAGCCAAAAATGCGAAACACTACCCTATTTGCGAAACTGGGCATAAAGTGTCAATTCGCATTAGCTGCAGGGACCACATTCGAAATATTTTCCCACTTTACAAAATTTTTCCCCCAAGTCGAAACTGGGCAGAACCTATCAAAATTTTGAAACTTCATGGATTCGAAATGAAGAATCTTCATTGTTCACAGAATATTACTCCAATTAGAAATATGATAGAATCTGTCAATAAGTTGAAACATTAAGGACTCGAATTCGAAAAATGAGCCTTCTTCCCCAATTCATTCAAGATGTGAACTTGGAACGGACATCATCACTAGTCAAATTCGATGTGATCCAAATAAAGGCTTTCGACCCCAAGGCGTTCGACTCCAAGTGACTGATAACAACAAAAATCAAATGAAGTTTTGACTTCGATTCATCATCTCCAATCGACTCCAATTGACTTTCGATTTCGATTATCAAAGACTCATTCTGATACTTTAAATTCCGACTTCGCATATATTCAGTTCGATCAAAACAGTTAACAATCGATCTGATTTTGACTTTCTCTGATTGACTCTTCCATTTCCATTACCGACAAACACCACAATTATCTTCTCAATATCAAATTTCATATCAAACACCCATTTTCAACCAAAAGTGCAACCGTTCTTCATCTGTTCTTGAATGTTCTTCATCGGTTCATCAACTTCAATCAAAATCAACGATTTTCGAGTTCAATCAAAATCTCCAAACCAAGAATTATCAATTCATCAAATAAATCTTCAATTTGATGATCAATTTCCAAAACAAGATTCATAGATAATATAGGAATCGAACAAACAAGATCATTAAATTGATCAGATGAACATGAATGAGAAAATCGAATGACCAAATGGATCAGATTAAGAATTCGATTGAGTATAATATGCGATTCAAATATAGAAATCAAATAGATGTTATCATCAATATATAACCAACTGGCCACATGAAAAATCAGATGCACGAATTTATTTATGGTCAAAGATCGAAAGCTAAATCGATCAATTTGAATCTAACGAAGAATGTCAATAAGAATCACGATCAGAACTCATCCGATGAATTAGATTTAGATGAACATGAGGGATTATATAACAAATTGGGCTCAAAGGAATGGATCATGAACACTAATAAACTGAAGATTGGGCTCAAACGTGAATAGTAACAAAATTACTCAGAATATGAACAGTATCAAATTCTAAAAATGAATCAAAATAATTTATGGATAAAATCTTGATTTAAACAAACTATTTCAATTGAGAATAAAATCGAACACAAGAATATGATTGGATCGGGGCTTGATCAATGGAAAAATTATTAGATCATAACAAATGGGTTTTTCATAAGAAATTTGATCCAATGACTCAAAATGATCAAAAAATTCAAGAACGCAAGCACGAATCAAAGAGATTTAGAGAGATCATCGAGAGACTCACCATAAACGTTCCAATTGTGTTGAATGTAGCCAAACCGAGAACCGTTTCTTCAAAAATCATTTTGATCTTCGAAGACCCGCTCTGATACCAATTGATGTGAATTATGAGCATTGATTTGGAATGCGGAATTAAAGAACACACAGAGAACATGGTGATTTGGGTGTTTAAGAGATGCATTCATTCATGAAAGGTGTTACAAAAAACTATAAGCTAGATCTAGACAAATAAATAGCTCACACTAACACTCTCAATATTATATCTCTCAAGCACACCTCTACAAGTGGTATGGAACCCACCGTATATAGAGGTGTTTACATGTCTCTCTCTCTCTCTCTCTCTCTCTATATATATATATATATATATATATATATATATATATATATATATATATATATATATATGTGTGTGTGTGTGTGTGTGTGTGTGTGTGTGTGACAACCCGTCATTCTCAACTCAATAAGTGTCAAAATTACATTTCGATCCTTATGTATAAATACATCCTTTATTATCCCAAGGGCTTAATTATAAGCTAATAACTAAATATAGATTAATCCTTAAGTGAATTATTATACAATAACTTAAAATTGGTGGAGAGTTAAGGTTTAAATCAATAAAACCACTCCAAATGGAGTTCACGGTCCAAGAAGTATAAGATCAAGAGGGTTTACGGTCTGGAGTGGGAACAAAAAGGGTGTTTATGGTTGCTTTGATCCATAAACACAATCCAAAGTCCATTAAGGGAGAAAACCCAAAGGTGTAGAACTGTGAACCCAAAGCCATGACCCATTTATGAACCGTAAACACTCCCTATATATATATATGTGTTCACCCGTAAATCAATTCATTTCCCACCTTTTCAACCGTGAACCACTCTCAAAATCCTCTCAACTACCATCTGTGAACACCCCTTTTTCTCTCAATCTTCAAGAGTTTACGTCCAGATTCCTTCAAATCTTCATATTTCCATCAAGAACATTCACACCCACCTTCAAATCTTCGTATGATCTTCAAATCTTCATAAATTCCAAAGATCCAACCGTAAACCCACTTTTGCCAAGCGAAAACACCTTGCATCAATTACAATTATTTCCTAATAATTTTGTAAGAACTCCTTACGTAAATAATTTATTATTTAACCATTATTTATATTATTATCTATTTAAATTAAATACGACATTGGAAATAATTATTTTAGGATAATGTTATTCGCATGTACGCTTACCCGAGGATCGTCTCTACAATTCGCTATTCAACTAACGCACATTTGAGGTGAGTTCATACCCCTATGTTTTCACTATTTTACAATGCTTTAGGGGGGGATACAAGTAAACACAAGGACTCTTGTGTTAATATTCAAACGATTTCAAAACCATTCCAAACCACTTGCAATTATTTCAAATCATTTATCAAAATATTCATTATATTTTAACCCTTTAGTAACATGTCGAGCAAGAGGATGTTTATTACAAGTTTTCTGACTACTACTTTATACATACATTTAATTGCAAAAGTTCCAATACATTACCGAACATTACATTTAAACTATAATTGATATAGTTTGTGAACTACTACACTATTTTGCTAAGTACAATACACAGAACAAGACATACATTTAAACTATAATAGGTTAAGTTTGAAAAATACTACATCATCTTACAAATTCAAGAACACTACTCTATTTCAATGATTCAAGGGTACACTACTAAATAATTATTTAAGTATAATTATTTTACATTACAAAGTACACTATTACTAGGATATACACACAATATTAAGAATAAGAAAATACTACTCCACTACACGTAAACTAGTTAATACAGGGTTGTGAGGCACTACTTCGGGGTACCCATCAGGGTACCGGTTCAAATCCTATAAATTATAACCAGAGTCTCCTGGAGGGAGAGCGTGAATTTGTGTATAGATCTATACAGGACTGACAATCGCGCACCTAAGATGCTTACAACAGCTAGGCCGGCAGGCCTGGGGTGACAAATGTCATAATGTTCCGACGCCTGAAGAACGTCGTAAAGGTTGCTAGGTCATATCAAGCATGGTTATATGAAACTCACAATAGTATCACTAAAATATCTGTTTATGGGATTAACACTACTTCAAAGGTTTTATTTTAATTAATGAAACTACACCACACTACTCTACACTACAGTTGGTGGTATTCCAGGCTTTCATACAAAGGCTTTCATTCAAAACTAGTTATAGTACATTATTTTCTAGTACATAGTACACTAATGCAGTATACAATTACAAGGAACATACATGACTACATTACATTCACTACAAAAAATATTGGATTTTCTGGAGGAACATACTAGTAATTTCAAAGTACAAAGACAAGTTTTCCATCACTAAGACATACTTATGAACTCACCAACTTAAATGTTGATACACTTTCAAAATCACTTGTATTCTCAGGGAATCAGTAGGCATGTACACAGCAGGATTTTAGGAAGACGAAGCTTTATAGAGTCGCGTCTTTTATACTTTTGTTATACCTTTTGATGTCATACAAACTATGTTATGAACAGATGTAAATACTATATTTTATCAATGAAATGGTTGTGTTTTCTTTGATTACTATTATACAATTGTTTTGATACTGTACATGACGTCCTCCACCCCCGACCGTTTCCTCCGTTCCGGTTTGGGGGTGTGACAGATTGGTATGAGAGCATTGTTTATAGCGAACTAAGTATATCAAACCTTACAAGATATACAACTATAAACACTATGGGGCCTAAGCACTTTGAACTAAAAGTATACTTTTAAGATATAAGTATTTTATAAAAAGTATATGAATATGCATACACACTAGAAACAATATCACAGTAAGAACTACATAAAAGTATTTAGGATGAGTTGGACACTACGGTTAAACCTGGATAGTTATGTAATCATATTTGGGATAAATATAACCTGATCAACTGTATTTATCTGAGATATGACCAACATGTGTTTGGGAGTGACTGTGGTGTTGCGACAAGTCTAAAACTTACCAACGTTATATACAAAGAGAAACACTAGAACCAAACATAAACTTAAAATACTATAGGAGTATTTTATGGCACTATTGTTGGATTAATGTCTAAGTCCATAACTATAATTGGTAAGACTTGACCCGACCCGGCATGGTCCATTTGGGTTGCATGGCATCATGCATTTGGATAGACTATAATGAGAGAAATAACACTTAAGGTTGGTTAATATATTATAAGTTCTAATATATTAATAAGGTTATTTAATTAGTATTGATCAACAATTAATTTGGAATTAATTAAGTGATCAAAAGGAGACTAATTAAATATATGGGTTGATTGTGTAAATCATTCATTCTTATGTATGTGGGCTTGTGATCCAAGATTCCTTATGTTGGACTAAGTCCATGGGGTGACCCATGGATACTCCATGGAGGTTAAAATCCATGGAGCATAAGGAATGGGTAAAGTTATGAGTTACATGGTGTAACCCTAATAGCCACCATATAAAAGAATCCCATGGCTCAAGAAATCGTGCACTAATGTGTGAGTGTGAGGGCTAGACGATTTCAAGGAGTGTTCAAGTTTCTCTCAAGTTATTCCAAGTATAGTTGGTGTTGTGTGAACCATTTGAGGTGTCACACTTGGGGCACTAGGCACTCAAGCTTCATGAAGACATTCTACATCAAAGAGGTATGTATTCTATCTTGTTATATTTATTATTTTGTATACTAGATTAGGATAATACCTTGGATGTTCATAATTGTATGTATAATAAAGAAAACATAGATCCAAGGTATTTAGGGTTGCATGTACACTTAGGAGTGTTAGAATGCTCATAACCCAGCAGTGGTATCAGAGCCTAGGCTTGTTTTCTTGTTATACTTGCAAAAGTAGCTGAAAAAATCGAGTTGGATGCATATATTCAATTGTTTTGGCTGGAATTGGACTAGGAACATTACCCTAAGATGTTTTTGGACTTATAAACTTGTTTTTGATGTGGTAATGTTCATGCTAATCCAATTTCTAAGATAATTGTCATAATTTCAAGATTTGTATTAGTTTGTATGTTCATGCTAATTTCTTGAAGATTGATGATTTGAATTATCTTGTTCTTATGAGGTTCTTAGATTAATAGAAAAGTTGTGTGAAATAGTTGTTTTCAATCCATTTTAATCTAAGAGTTGATTCCAAAGTGTGTTTTTGTAACTTGTCCTCAAGTTATATGAAAAGTCACATTTAAGAATCATAAAACTCATAAAAGTTGGCAAAGGTTACAAAATGAAGAGTCTAGTTCTAATTAAATGGTTTTATGACTCCATAACTTGTCCTCAAGTTATGGAGGTTCAAGAGTCTCTTCATTAAATTAAAAAAAAGTGTAACCTTAATTAGGTCCATAAGTTACAATAAAAAAAAGTTATTTTTTTTATTAATTAGTTTAAAGTCTTCCATAACTTGTCCTCAAGTTATGGAACTTGAAGAGTTTTTTTTTTTAATTAAAACTACTTTAAACTCATAAGTTATGGAATTAATTAGTTTTGAATAGTTTCAAAACTTGCCCTCAAGTTTTGGAATTTGAAAAGTTTTCACTTATGAATACTTTAATTCCAAGTTAGCCCTTAGAATTTTAAAAGTTAAAATTCAACCCTTATACTTTATAATATTATAAGTTAATAATATTTATATATATATGTATAAGAGTAAAGTCAGTCTTACCGTTAGTAGGCCTCATTCACGAAGCCGGTCTATAAGGGGGGTATAAGGTTACTGCCTATAAAATGACAGTTTAATGGGTGTCCACTCTCACCCACCGCTTCCTTGACTGGTGGAGGGTCGTTAGCCGAACGGGTAGGAAAAGGACTATAATTCTCCTTTCATTAAAAGTATTAATGATAAATACTAAGTAACTAAACCCTTATTAATACCCAATCTTAGTTACTTAGGAAAATGTGAATTTGGTGCTAACCTATGAAATTACACTTTGCACTTTGCTTAAGTCGTTAGTGGAGCGTGTGTGGTTAACCAGCACACTAACCTGGACTTAACAAGGTAGGCAAAGGGTAACTTAATATTTATCATAGTATCGGTGGAGCGTGTGTGGTTAACCGGCACACTGATTAAGGGGTAAATATTAAGGGTACCAAGTATATTTGCATGGTTATTCACACCTTGTTTTGTGATCCTCGGCATCCCAGTCACAAAACCTGAAGGGCACACTCGAGATTGAAACATGCATTTGAACAGTTCAATGAATCTCAAAGATCTAGGACTTTCAAATCCAATTAAAACCTAATAAATTATTTCGTTTTTCATGGTGGAAATTGGTGAATCGTCATTCACCTACCTTCAAATATTTTATAGCTTGGGTTACGGAATCCCTCTTCTAAGTTATAAAATAGTTTGTTGGGTCCTAGCCTTAATATTTCATATTGGGTGCAATATTAAGGACTTTAAATCAACTATCTTGAATATCTCCCAAAAAGATGGCTGGTCTAGACATTTATGATCTTCCCAAATCTCTTGAAACAAGCTTTCCTAAATGAAGATGATGTCCCATGGATATCATACTTCTTTCACCTCCTCCAATTATTCTCCCTAACCCACAAGTTCCTAAAAAGTTTAAGGTCACTCAAGCCCTATTGGCAAGGCAAGGTCTAAGTATGATCACATCTTGGAGATGTAGTCACATATTGACAAGCCGGGAGAGTTGGGTGTCAAAGTCTTGAGAAAGTTGGTGGCTCAACTACTTTCTAAGTCACATAGTGAGTTCTTTTGGGAATCCTATGAAACAGACTAAGACAAGACCCTTAATGATCTTATCTATTTGCTAAAATCAACTTCCTAAAACGCTATGGACATTGACAATGATGACATTGGATATGCAGTAAAGCTCTCTCTTCCCAATGGAAAGGGATCGGCCATAGTCAACTCGGTTGACCCAATGGTAAAGAGAGAGGCGAAGTCTGAGATAGTCCCATTATCAAGGGTCCATAGGTAACTATTTCCAAAGGAAGGGGCATTGGTTACGAAGCTGCCAAATTTACCTAAGGATGTTAAAGTCAATAAGTTTGGCTCTACTTCAGGTAAAGTCCATTGTCTAACTCTATTAAGTACATGCTGATTCTGATCGCGAAGATGGATTTCAATCGCATGGTTCGGTGATCAGAATTTTGGGCTATTACTTAAGAGTTATGATATTTATATTGCTTAGGAATAGATAACAACAAGGTTTTCATATGGACTATAAGGATAAGTTTTTCCGCAAAGTTTTAAAATAAAAGAAAAAGGTTTTGATTTTATTTATTTTAAGTATCCTTACAATGGCATTTGTGAAAAGTTGTTTCTTATAAGATTCCATTGATAGCAATATTGGAAAAATGGATTTGATTCTTTCGGTTGTGGTAGTGTCTAATATTACCAAATAAGGAAAGATTCTCATCACCCAAGGTTCAATTGGACCGAAACTTGGAATCATGCAAGTTGTATAGTATGATGAATGAGAACTTTCAGCTTGGAAAATTAAGACTAATTCCTTATGTGAATAAGGAAAGGACTAAGGGATCGAGTACACATTCTTGTGCACTTGTCAAGTCCACCACAAAAGATCAAGAAGACTATTCGTCATGATTTACTTAAGTTCAGTAAATATTATTATACTTATAAGTTTAAGTATAAGTCTGTAGCATTGGAGAAGTTTCAATGTGAGACAGAACGAATAAGAAGAATCAAAGTATGGCAGAAAGATAAAAGTTTCTCAAATCTGAAAAGATGGGAGAGTACTTTAGTATCATGTTTATGATCATCTTAATGATTAAGATACCATATCACAATTGGTCCTCTAAAGTCATCTTAGTGCATTCTTATGACTAAGAAGAGGAGTCATGAATTGTTGAAATGGTTAAATCAAAAAGATGATTCATACTTCGTTCCAAAACAATTCTTAGAGTCATACTCCAAGATTGTAACTTGAGTGACATATCTTAAAGAGGGTTTGTTAACACTAGTCAAATGTAAGAGTAAAAGGTTATCTACTCTTGTACATTTGAAATTGGTAAGTTGTGATGTTTTGGATAAAACAGAGACCAACTTAGGCCAATTGTGTAAAGTGTTAGTCTTGATAAAGAATCCGCACTATCTCTTGAATATTTGACAAGGGAGTCTTATATGTCAAGAGGACAGTGGGAGTCTTAAAGCTCTTGAAAGTTTCAAGACTTAATCAAGAATAAAACCTAAAGTCCTTCACTAGCACACGACTTGAGGTTTATAACCTATCGTGTTGAAATTTTTGTGCCTATTCAAGTTGGCTTTGCATAGGAGTTCTGAGAGTTCTCAATTGGTTGCACAACTACTTGGAAGCAATGGCAGGCACCTGAGCTGCCAAATGGCAAGAATTTAAGATTGCACAAGTTTAATCAATATGAGTTTGGATTTGTCACTAACCTTGTCTTGTGATTATGGTTTTGACAAATTCACATGGATAAGAACACATACACTATTATATCTAAGTGTCATAAGGTTTCTCTCCGATTCATGAAAATGATGGTGAGGAAACACTTTCACTAAGTAGATTTTAGCTAGATAGCAATTGTGATATTTGCATTCTCAAAGTCGTTAGTGGAGCGTGTGTGGTTTACCGGCACACTAACATGGACTTGTGAGAAGTGGAAAAGGTCTAAATAATTGAGACTATGATTACGGCATCCCTTTTCATAGTTCTAAAATTGTTTAGACACACATGTGAGCTATCTAAGAGAGGTGTATGATTTTGATAAAGTTTTATGAAAACAATCTAGTATCAGAAATCTGAACTTTGGTAAGAAAGTCAGCTGATTTCTGAGTACATGTCAAAGCTAGTGGGAGCATAAGTGTTATGCTAATAATCATCATGTTAGTGGGAGCATGATAATTATGACAAAGGTTGCAAGTTAGCAATGTTAATTATAGAAAACAAAAGTTTCAATTCGTGAGGTTGCAGGGGTTGGAAAAGTTGTTTTGCTATAATTAAGGGAGAGGAAATTATACTTCATTTCAATTCAAAAGCTTAGATTGAGATTTTAATCGTATTTAATCAAGGATATATATATATGAATTTCATGTTGGAATGGCTCAACATAAGGAAATTCTATATATGGGTCCATTATTTGCGTTCTAAAATTCGATTATGATTACGACATCCCTTTTCATAATCTGAATTTTGAGAACTTGGCAAATTGAAATGGAAATATTATAGCAAAAGACTAGTTTAGTCTTTATGTGAGACATCATGAATCGTGTCCCATATGCTTCGGATATAGGATCGATTACATGTGCTATATTCATCCTTTCTAAAATTTTCCAAATGCCTGGGGCATTATGAAGGGAAAAGGTCTAGAATTGGATATGACTAAAATGATTAAGCAATTGTCGAGGACAATCTAAGGTTTACCAAAGATTGGTTGATCAAGGACAGTTGGAAGTATAATGTTAATTCTGGAAGGACCATATTGACATAATCTGTAAGGAGGCAACTCTTGTTCAGAAGTGATAGTCAAAATGGAATATGGAAATGTTTCAAAGTTAGAAATTATTCAATCTGTGTAAGATTAGGAAACTTAATGAACGAAGGATGTTTCCAAGGAGCTGATCTCCTTTGGAATGCTCTGTAATGATTGTTGTCAAGTCTTTCTGACTTTGTGCATAATCATTAAGAGGATCAATGCATATAAGTTTAGAATCTAACAGATTTCAGTAAATGGCATGAATTTGGAATTCTTGCATTTGCAGTAAGGATTTGGGACTATGAAAAGAGGATCATTGGAGTGATGTTCAATTGATCTATTTTACAAAGTAAAGATCATAGACAAACATAGTATGCATACTTGGTGTATGGCATGACTAGTGTTTAGAAAACATAGTGTACATGCTTGGAGCATGGGACAACTATTGTTTTAAATTCAAGTATAAAGTTGATAAAACCGAAACAATGAATAATGAGTAATCAGTATGGTGATAAATAAAAGTGTTTATTTATATTCATAGGGTTTGATACCATATTTGATTCATTTATTCTTGTGTTTCACTTTGCATGTTTTGACTTCCAGAATAACTAAGTCGCTCTTCCTGAATGATTAAGTTATTCAAACCATCCACAGTCGGTCATATGTTGGAAGTAGATATGAATCAAGACTGTCATGGGTTGGTTTGTAGAGGTCCAAGTTGGTGGACAAAGTGGTGCTACAACACTCATGAGTGCTCATAAGTTCTGAGTATTGGATTCAACCCGCGCTCATTTGAATCACTTCATGGATTTTATCACGAGTGATCATGAGACGATAATATCTTATATTCTTCAAACCTAGAGATATGAGTTGTTACTATGAGTTGGTTATACATTGATTGCACGAAAACGCATTGGTAACTCGATGTTATAAAACGTGCCTTTGTGTATGATTCAACAAGTAGTAGAACAAGCCATATGAGTCGAAGTTTATCCATTCCTTTTACCTTCGGGATAAAAGCGATATCTGTGGGCCCCTCGATGATTTAAAGATGATACATGTGAGTGCTTGGCCAAGCCAAGACTGATTTGATTTGTTCAATCAGTCAGTCATCATGAATCGGAAATCGGGAAACAACAAATGGACAGAGAGAATGATTGATAATCCATGTCTTAGTCCATATGATATCTAGAATGGAGGAATATATGATCCCTTATCTAATGGACAAGTCATTGACAAAGGTCAGAGTTCATCGACAAGGTCAGAGTTCGACAGAAGCTTTTGAGAGCTACGATTGCTGATCGGTTCCTGAAGTCATACGCAATAATAGTTTTAGACTTATCCAAGTGGGAGACTGTTGGATTAATGTCTAAGTCCATAACTATAATTGGTAAGACTTGACCCGACCCGGCATGGTCCATTTGGGTTGCATGGCATCATGCATTTGGATAGACTATAATGAGAGAAATAACACTTAAGGTTGGTTAATATATTATAAGTTCTAATATATTAATAAGGTTATTTAATTAGTATTGATCAAGAATTAATTTGGAATTAATTAAGTGATCAAAAGGAGACTAATTAAATATATGGGTTGATTGTGTAAATCATTCATTCTTATATATGTGGGCTTGTGATCCAAGATTCCTTATGTTGGACTAAGTCCATGGGGTGACCCATGGATACTCCATGGAGGTTAAAATCCATGGAGCATAAGGAATGGGTAAAGTTATGAGTTACATGGTGTAACCCTAATAGCCACCATATAAAAGAATCCCACGGCTCAAGAAATCGTGCACTAATGTGTGAGTGTGAGGGCTAGACGATTTCAAGGAGTGTTCAAGTTTCTCTCAAGTTATTCCAAGTGTAGTTGGTGTTGTGTGAACCATTTGAGGTGTCACACTTGGGGCACTAGGCACTCAAGCTTCATGAAGACATTCTACATCAAAGAGGTATGTATTCTATCTTGTTATATTTATTATTTTGTATGCTAGATTAGTATAATACCTTGGATGTTCATAACTGTATGTATAATAGAGAAAACATAGATCCAAGGTATTTAGGGTTGAATGTACACTTAGGAGTGTTAGAATGCTCATAACCCAACAACTATAGCACTATACAGATTCATTACAAGTATTACTAATCCTCACAATTGAAAATCTACGATTACTTGCTTATGTTTGTAAGCCTCTGTTGTAGATCGCTGATGGTACACTATAAAGTCAGGTTATAATGCGTTTATGACTAAGATATATCTTGTTCAATATCACCTGACTCATGACCACTATAGAGGACTTATCGTCATTTCCTCTTGAATCTTTTTAGAAAAAGATTCTTCCGAAGAAGTCCAACAGGAAGAAAACTAACCCTCCAACAAATCCACCACCGCCACCACCTCCTCAGTATGACCCTGCTGTTTTCCAAGCAGCAGTGACAGCCGCCGTGGCTGCCGCTATGTCGCAAATCCACGCAAGTGGTACCAGCGGGGCGGGTAGTGGTGCCAACCCTTCCAATCAAGGAGATAGTCACGAGCACCCAAGGGAGTGCTCCTACAAGGATTTCACGAATGCTAAACCTAAATCTTTCGATGGCACTGGAGGTGTCATTGCTTTAACCAGTTGGTTCGAGAAGACCGAATCAATATTTGAAATCTGCGCATGTCCCGAAACGAGCAAGGTGAAATTTGCAGCGTGCACTTTCACAGATCGAGCCCTCACTTGGTGGAATAGCCAAATCACGTCCCTGACTCTTTTAATAGCTAATGCTATGATTTGGGATGATTTGAAAGAATTAATGCTAGCGGAGTACTGCCCATGGGGCGAGATGCAAAAGTTGGAACAGGAACTCTGGAGCCTGAAGATGAAGGGCTCAGATATTGCTGCTTACACCGCTAGGTTCAGTGACCTGGCTCTTCTCTGTCCCGGGATTGTCACCTCGGAGATTAAAAAGGTGGAGAGATACATCTGGTGATTGACACCCCCGACTCAATGAAATTTCCTAGCTACCAATCCACTCACATTCGATAGCGCAAAGCGTTTGGCGCAGACATTAATAGATCACGAAGATCGCCAAGATTCCGTGTCAGCCGCTTTCGAACCACTTAAAGAAGCTGGTGGAAAGAAGAAATTTTGGAATAAGCGAAAGGGCCAATCTTTGCAGGAGCCCTCCAAGAAACAGAAAACGGTGGCACTTCATGCTGCTACCACTCCTGCAGCTGTTCCCGCTACTCAAGCCCCTCCCAGTAGATATGTTGGGAACCTCCCGAAATGCAACAAATATAACTTCCTCCATAATGGACCCTGTCGAGAGTTACAATGTACTAGCTGCAACAAGAAGAGGCATACAACCCGTTTCTGCAAGACGCCTGCACAGCCTAAAGCTCAGAACACCGGAGCTGGAATAGGCCAGGCCTGTTATGGTTGTGGTGAGACAGGGCATTACAGAGAGATTGTCCTAAAGCAAGAAAGGTCGGCAACACTGGAAAGGTGCTGGAAATGGGCCACGAGGAAGCAGTATCAGACCCCTCAGTAGTTACGGGTACGTTCCTTCTCGATAACTCTTATACATGCATGCTATTTGATAGTGGTGCAGAGAGGAGCTTTGTTAGTCACAAATTTAAGCACTTACTTAAACACAAAACACAACCACTACATAAAACTTTCACTGTCGAAATGGATAACGGGAAGAAAGAGAGCCCTAACGATATATTCATAGGCTCTATCCTCACTCTAAACGACCATTCTTTCCCAATCGACCTTATGCCGGTCTCCATAAAAAGCTTCGACATCATTATTGGCATGGGCTGGTTCAGTCCTTATCGTGCTGCGTCCTTTGCTATGAAAAATCCATTCTCCTTAATCTACCTAATGGCGAAGTCCTCGTTATCTACGGCGACAAACCCAGTACGAACCTTCGCATCATTTCTTGTATTAAAGCCCAAAAATACCTACGAAAAGAGTGTCATGCATTCCTAGCCCATGTAGTCAACGAAAAACAAGAAGTAAAAGACCTCGCGAGCATCCCCGATGTCTGTAATTTTCCTGACATCTTCCCCGAAGATCTTCCAGGAGTTCCTCCTGAACTCCAAGTCGAGTTCCGAATCGACTTAATTCCTGGAGCTACCCCTGTAGCCAAATCCCCGTATCGCCTAGCGCCTGCAGAAATGCAAGAATTATCTAGTCAGTTGAATGAACTGCTGAGTAAGGGATTCATCAGACCAAACTCTTCACCCTGGGGAGCACCGGTCTTGTTTGTAAAAAAGAAAGACGGATTGTTCCGCATGTGCATAGACTACCGCGAACTGAACAAGCTCACTATTAAGAACCGATACCCTCTCCAGCGAATAGACGACCTCTTCGACCAACTTCAAGGAGCAGCTACTTTTCAAAGATAGACCTGAGATCTGGGTATCACCAGTTACGAGTTCATGAGAACGATGTTCCCAAAACAGCATTTCGAACTCGTTATGGTCACTACGAGTTTTTAGTGATGCCCTTCGGTCTAACGAATGCACCCGCAGTATTCATGGATTTAATGAATCGGGTGTGCTGACCCTTCTTGGACAAATTCATGATAGTGTTCATAGACGATATACTTATCTACTCGCAGAGTAAAGAAGATCATAGCCAGCACATGAGACAAGTCTTAGAAATATTGAGGGTGGAAAAGCTTTATGCAAAATTCTCCAAGTGTGAATTTTGGATTAGGAAGGTAAACTTCCTTGGTCACGTGGTCAGTGAAGAAGGAATACACGTGGACCCTTCTAAAATAAAGGCGATTGAGAACTGGTCAGCACCCAGAATGCCTTCATAGATCTGTCAATTTCTAGGACTTGGTGGCTACTACCGTAGGTTCATACAAAACTTCTCCAAAATTGCTAAATCGCTTACCGCCCTGACTTAAAAGGGCATAACTTTTAGCTGGGAAGAGAAACAAGACACTGCATTCAGAACGCTGAAGCAAGCCTTGTGTAGTGCGCCTATCTTGTCTATTCCTGAAGGTACAGAAGATTTCGTGGTGTATTGTGATGCATCCAATCAGGGGCTAGGTTGTGTCCTCATGCAGTGGGGAAAGGTTATTGCCTACGCCTCGAGACAGCTTAAAGCACACGAAGTCAATTACACCACTCATGATCTTGAGATAGGAGCAGTAGTGTTTGCTCTGAAGATCTGGAGACATTACCTCTACGGTACTAAGTGCACTATCTTTACCGACCACTAAAGCCTTCAACACATCTTTGACCAGAAAGAACTTAACATGAGACATCAACGATGGGTGGAACTACTCAATGTTTACAAATGCGAAATTCGCTATCATCCCGGTAAAGCCAATGTAGTAGCAGATGCCCTTAGTCCAAAGGAGTACTCATGTCGTAGAGTGAAGGCACTAACCATGACCATTCATTCGCATCTGTCCACACAAATCAAAGTGGCTCAAACAGAAGCCTTAAAGCCCGAGAATGTAGTGGAATTTTCGGTTGTTGATAAGCTAGGAAATAATGTATTGTGTATCGATTCTTCCACTAGTTTGGATAAAGCACCATTATGGCATTGTCGTCTTGGACATGTAAGCAAGAAACGCATAGGCCAACTCCAAAAGGATGGAGTCTTGGAGTCGTTTGACCTAAATTTAGACGATAGTTGTGAATCTTGTTTGCTTGGGAAAATGACAAAGTGACCCTTCACTGGCACTTGTGCTAGGGGTGAGGGTTTGTTGGACCTCATACATACTGATGTGTGTGGACCCTTCAGAACAGCTACAAGAGATGCTAATCGCTTCTATGTGACTTTTACTGATGATTTTAGTAGATATGGATATGTCTACTTAATCAAGCAAAAGTCAGAGACCTTTGAAAAATTCAAAGAGTTCAAACAGGAAGTGGAGAATCAGTTGGGCAAGAACATTAAGATGCTTCGATCTGATGGAGGTGGTGAGTATCTTAGTACAGAGTTCGTTGACTATCTTAAGGAATGTGGGATTATCTCACAATTGACACCTCCCAGGACACCACAGCTTAATGGTGTGGCTGAGAGGCGCAATCGAACCTTGTTGGATATGGTTCGTTCCATGATGAGTCGAGCTTCGCTACCAATCTCATTCTGGGGGTATCCCTTAGAGACTGTCGCCCATATCCTTAATCTAGTCCCTACAAAGAAGGTTGCCAAAACACCTCATGAGATGTGGACCGGAAAAGTTCCCAATCTGGACCACATCAATATTTGGGGTTGCGAGGCTTTCGTGAGGCGCGAGTCTCACGATAAGCTCGAACCTCGAAGTGAGAGGTGTATTTTCATCAGCTACCCACAGAGATCATTCGGTTACCTCTTCTACAGACCCAGTGATAATGTGGTCTTTATAGCAAGCATAGGAGTCTTTCGCGAGAGAGAGTTCATGAACCAAGGAAACAGTGGGAGGAAACTTGACCTTGAAGAAATTCAAGAGTCAAGTGGTGAAGGAACCTCAAACCCTAGCAATCAATCTGAGGAGGAAACTCCTGTTGATCCGACAGAAGAGTCTGTACCTCTGAGGCGTTCCACGAGAGTTAGGAATGCACCTGAGCATTACTATGGTTTCCATATTACTGCAGAAGGTAATACACTTATCAGTGATAGCACACTGGTAAGTCTGGATGATCCTAACAGCTACACGGAAGCCATGGCAGGCCCTGAGGTTGCTAAATGGAAAGAGGCTATGGACAGCAAGATACAATCCATGTATGACAATCAAGTTTGGAACTTGGTTGACAATGTACCAAGTCATAAGAAAGTTGGGTGAAAGTGGATCTTCAAGAAAAAGACCGACATGGATGGTAATGTACACACTTATTAGGCGCGACTGGTTACAAAGGGCTTTTCTCAAACTCCGGGCATTGATTATGATGAGACATTTTCACCAGTAGCGAAGATTAAGTCTATTAGGGTTATGTTAGCCATTGCTGCATTTCATGATTATGAAATATGGCAAATGGATGTCAAAACCGCTTTCCTTAATGGAAAGTTGGTTGAGGATGTTTACATGAGTCAGCTAGAGGGTTTTGTCAGTACAGAGTACCCTAATAGAGTGTGTAAGCTGGAGAAATCCATCTATGGATTAAAGCAAGCACCTCGCAGATGGAATCTTTGTTTCGATGAGAAAGTCAAAGAGTTTGGCTTTTCGAGGAGTGAAGATGAATCTTGTGTATATGTCAAGGCTAGTGGGAGTATAGTCAGTTTTTTGGTATTGTATGTGGATGACATACTACTCATAGGAAATGACATCCCAACTCTGCAGGAAGTGAAGTCCTGGCTTGGGAAGTGTTTCGCTATGAAGGACCTTGGAGAAGCTGCCTATATCCAAGGGATAAGGATTTTGAGAGACAGGAGTAAAAGACTAATGGAACTTAGTTAGAGTACCTACTTGGAGAAGGTGTTGAATAGATTCAGCAAGCAGAATTCCAAGAAAGGAGATTTACCGATCCAGAGTAACGCCAGACCGAGTATGACTCAAAGTCCGAGTACAGAGGATGAGATAGCAGAAATGAGTCGAGTACCGTATGCTTCCATTGTAGGCCCGATCATGTATGCTATGACTTGTACTCGTCCTGATGTGGCCTTGGCATTGAGCATGGTCAGCAGATATCAGGGGAACCCTGACAAGGCCCACTGGACTGCGGTAAAGAACATTCTCAAGTACCTACGAAGGACTAAGGACTGGGTCCTTACCCTCGGTGGGAGTGATGACTTGAGAGTATTAGGTTATAGTGATGCTAGCTTTCAGACTGATAGGGATAATTTCCACTCTCAATCAGGCTGGGTCTTTACCTTAAACGGAGGAGCATTTTCTTGGAAAAGTTCCAAGCAGGAGACAGTGGCTGATTCAACTTGCGAATCAGAGTATATAGCGGCAAGCGAGGCAACAAAGGAGGCTATATGGCTAAATAACTTCATTGGAGACCTTGGAGCTGTACCAGCTATAAAGGAGCCTATAGAGATTTTCTGTGATAGTGAAAGTGCAGTTTCCTTAGCCAAGGAACCAAGGGATCACGGGAGATCCAGACACACCGACAGAAAATACCATTTCATCAGACATCGAATAGAAGAAGGAATCCTAGTGGAAAAGAGGGTATTATCGGATGAAAACCCGGCAGATCCCCTCACGAAGGGACTGGGTAGGGATAAGCATCTCCAGCATGCGAGGCGCATAGGGCTGAAGGATGATATTAGTTTTAGTAGTTAGATAGCTTTTGAAATGTGTAAACTGTAATTGAAATTTGATGATGAATAAAAGTTGTGTTTATTTATGAGTAAATTGTTGCTATCTTTTGTCAATCGTTTACTATCATTTCAATTTGCATGTTTTGACTTCCAGAATAATTATGTTATGTTATTTCATATTATTCAAATTCTCCACATTCGGTCATATGTTGGAAGTAGATATGAATCAAGACTGTCATGTAGTTGGTTGTAGATGTCTAAGATGTTGGACATTGCAAAGTGTTGCTACAACACTCATGAGTGCTCATAAGTTCTGAGTATTGGATTCAACCCACGCTCACTAGTATCACTTCATGGAATTTATCTCGAGTGATCATGAGACGGTAATATCATATAAGTCTTCAAACCTAGAGATATGACTTGTTGACTATGAGTTGGTTATACATTGATTGTACGAAAACGCATTGGTAACTCGATGTTATAAAACGTGCCTTTGTGTATGATTCAACAAGTAGTAGAACAAGCATATGAGTCGAAGTTTATCTGTTCCTTCTTGGATTAGAAGCGATATCTGGGCCCCTCGATGATTTTGTGTTGACCCATGTACCGGGCCCGGTCAGAACTAAGTTGATGTGTTCACTTAAGTTCTATGTCAAACAAATCGAAAATCAAGAAACAAACTGCTGGACAATAAGTAAGACATTGTTCCATGTATTTGTCCGGATGATATCTAGAATAGAGGATTATATGATCACTTATCTTAAATGGTGTATCATCATCATCTCAGTTCTGCGAGACCTTGAAAGAGCTACGATTGTCGATCGGTTCCTGAAGTCATTGTTGCAGTTATAGTTATTAGACTTATCCAAGTGGGATACTGTTGGATTAGGTGTCTAAGTTCATAACTATTTCTGGAATGTACTTGACCCGATTAGCATGGTCCATTTGGGTTGCATGACATTCCAACACTTGGATAGACTAAATGAGAGAAAGGACACTTAAGGTCTATTAATATATTATACGTTCTAATATATTAATAATATTGTTTAATTAGTATTGATCAAAGAATTAATTTGGAATTAATTAAGTGATCAAAAAGAGACTAATTAAATATATGGGGTTGATTGTGTAAATCATCTATTCTTGTATAGTGGGCTAATGATCCATGGTTTGTATGGATTGGGTTAAAACCCATACGGTGCTCCATGGATAATCCATGGAGGTTACAAGCCCATGGATCATGGAATATGAAAATCCATGACAATTAGGGTTTACATGGTGTAACCATACTTGTGTCACAACTATATAAAGACCCCTTGTCTAGCAAAATCGGCACTATTACAAGCAAGTAAAGAGGGCTAGCCGATTTTGAGGTTTAGTGAACTTCTCTCAAGGTCATTCCAAGTGTTGTGGTGTTGTGTGAGACATTTGAGGCATCACACTTGAGGTGTTAGGCTCACAAGGTTCTCAAGGAATCCAAACAACAAAAGGTATATTCTTCTTCTATCATTTATGTTTAAAAGTTCCCCATGCTATGCTAGATAGGTTAAGAACCTTGGAAAATCAATTTTGCATGTATCATAGTAAAACATAGATCCAAGGTTTCTAGGGTTGCATGTACACCTTAGGAGTGTTAGAATGCTCAAAATCCTTCAGGTTGACCCAACTAAGATTGATGCGGTGATGAAGTGGGAACGAGCAAAGAGTCCCACAGAGATCCAAAGCTTTGTATGATTAGCCGGATATTACCGAAGGTTTATCCAAGGCTTTTCTTCGATAGCTGATTCATTGACAGCTTTGACCCATAAAGGAGCTACTTATACTTGGGGTAAGAAACACAAAGAAGCATTCGAGAAGCTAAAGAAGAAGTTGTGTAAATCACCGATTCTTTCTTTACCCGATGGAGTTGAAGACTTCGCAGTTTATAGCGATGCATCTGGAGTTTGGTTGGGTTGTCTTCTGACGTAAAGGGATAAGGTGATATCATATGCATCGAGACAACTGAAAGAGCACAAAAAGAACTACCCCACTCATGATTTGGAGTTGGTAGTGGTCGTATTCGCCCTAAAGATATGGATGCATTATCTTTACGACACAAAGTGAAAACTTTTCACTGATCATAAGAGTCTTTAGTATCTCTTTAATTATAAGGAATTGAACATGAGACAATGACGCTGGCTAGAGTTGCTCAAGGATTACGACTGTTAGATACTTTACCACCCTAGTAAAGCAAATGTTGTCGTTGATGCTCTAAGCCAAAAAATGAGTCTTGAAAGGAGAAGGCCAAGAGCGTTAAGAATTGAAGTTGTCTCAACAATTGTGGAAAGCATCAAGAAAGCTCAGGAAGAAGCTACAGAGAAAAATGATCGAAAGGATGAGCGTTTGGGCAAAATGCTGGTGTTCGGTACAAACAATAAAGGATTAAAGGTATTCCAAGATAGGATTTGGGTACCTAAGACGGGAGGAATAAGAGATCTTTTGATGGAAGAAGCTCACAAGACCATGTACTCGATTCATCCCGACAGCACAAAAATGTATAGGGATCTGAAACCCTACTACTGTTGGCCAACGATGAAGCTCGATGTTGCGAAATATGTGGCCGAGTATGTGACATGTGCGAGAGTTAAGGCACATCGGAAACCGTATGGGAGTTTAGAACCTTTACCTGTACCCATGGGTAAGTGGGAAGACATTACCATGGATTTTGTCACTAAACTGCCCAGAACGAAGGACGGTCACGACATGATTTGGGTGGTCGTTGATCGGTTCACTAAGAGTGCACACTTTATAGCATCTAATGAGACATGGTCTATGAATAAGCGTGCAAATGCTTATGTGAAGGAAGTAGTAAGACTTCACGGTTTTCCTTTAACGATAGTATCAAACTGTGATAGCCGTTTCACGTTAAGGTTTTGGAGGAGTCTACAAGAGGAATTGGGTACAAAGTTGTGTTTAACTACAGCCTACCATCCGCAGACCGATGGTCAGAGCGAAAGAACGATTCAAACACTTGAAGATATGCTGAGAGCGTGTACCCTGGAATTTCAAGGTAACTGGGATGAACATTTACCTCTGGTAGAATTTTTCTACAATAATAGTTATCATTTGAGCATCAAGATGACACCTTATCAAGCTTTGTATGGACAAAAGTGGCGTACGCCGTCTTGTTGGCTTGAAGCTGGAGAAAAGCAGTTGTGACAACCCAAAATTTTTTGCCTTGTAAAGTCCAACCATTCAACTCAACTAAGTGTCAGACTCATTTCTAATGAGTTCTAGCCTTGTTAAGAGTCATTCTATTGGGTTTTAAGCCTAGTACACTTAAGGAATGAGTGTTAGAATGTACCTGCTGGAGACACTATGCAACATTCAAGCCTTAACATCACCAAAATGGAGTTCACGGCCAATGAACATGATTTTACGGCCATAAAGTCATGGCTGGCCGTAAACTCCCCTATAAGTCTCATTCCCTTCAACTTTTCCTTCATTCTCACACTTCCACCTCAAGAACTCTCCCATTCTCTCTTAAGTATCATCGATACTTTTACTCCTGATCTTCAAAAATTAAGTGATTCTTCCCTCTAGTTGTTGTTATCCTTCCTTCGCATGAATCACTCTTTGATTTCATCCATTGAAATCAACATTTTGCCAGATCTTCACCTTTCACCAAGAACACACACTTGTTCTTGGTGGCCGAAAACTCTTCTAAGGGCCTCAAAAGGGTGAGTATTCCATCTACCATCTAGTTGTACATGTTAAACACTAGATTATGGCCTTGAATCATCACCAAACTCATCATCTATGAGAGTTTACGGCCAAAGAGTATCTCCCTTGAACGTAAACCCTAATTATGGCCAAGTCTTGAACCTTAAACACTTATAGACCCTAGCCATCCTTTGGAACACTTGAACCTTTGAAACTCCTTGCCTTTAAGACCCAATAAGACATCCTTTGGAGGGTTTACAGCCATAGAGTTTATGGTGTGGCCGTAAACACCTCAACACTCTCCAATAAGTTGGTCTTTCTCATCCTTGTGTAGAGCAATGGTCCCTCAAGTTTCCCTAGCCTTCAAACACCCTCTTATGCAAGTTTGACCATGAGTTTACGGCCGTAAACTCCCTTGGCCGTAAACCCATGGCCGTAAACACAAATCCTTGGCCTTAAACACCCTTTAGATGAATCACATGTGATTCCAACACTTGGTCAAAGTGTTTCCTAGTCCCGTAAGGTGTTTCCTTGCATTTGGTTGCTTCTAAACACTATATTCATGCAAATACATGTCATTATATGTCATTTAGGACTTGTTGTGTCTCGGGACTTCATTCATGAAACTTCTCATCCTTACGCGCATATTCGTTTGAATCACCCACATAAGGTGAGTTCATACCCCGTAATCAATCTTTTTAAACTGTTTTAAATGCTTTTAAGGGGGGGAATACAAGTTGAACACAATGATAATTGTGTAAAATAAACATGTTTTAAGGTAATTGGTACTGTAGAATGTCAATTCAAAAGACAACTGTGTACTTATAAATTCCCATTACTTTCAGTAAGTGACAGTTCCACTTGAAAGCTAATACAAACTATTTTCGAGTCAAGATAGTTATAAACTAGGGAAAAACTTACATTTTACAAACGACACACAGAACAGTAGAGTCTAGTACATTCAGTAGAAAGGGACCTATAATGCTAACTTTATGATTCCTTAGTGTATACATTCAGGGATATATATTAATCGGGTCCGACAGGTAGTAGGATGTGTGCTTTCCGCTTCATTTCATGTTCCTTGTTTGGTTGTGGGATTAAAGCAGATACACCCAGCCTACTATCTATCCGAGCTTAGATATATATATATATATATATATATATATATATATATATATATATATATATATATGTGTGTGTGTGTGTGTGTGTGTGCTGTATACACCAAGTAATCATAAAGGGTACCATGTATGGGTCAGGTCTTGGGACACTAATTCAATGCACCGTTTTCTAGTACAAAACATACTTTTCAAATGATGAACTTTTGGAATATAAAACTAGAAACTTAACCAGTAAAGGGTTTAATCCATTTTATTAAACCAGTAAAACTTAAAGGACCTTAGGTGGTTAATTCTATAATACCTTAGTTTATACACCAGGGTTATATATAATTAATATCCGATAGGTAGTTGGATGTGTGCCTTCCGCCTCATTTCCTGTTCCTTGTTTGGTTGTGGGCTTAGGGCAGATTCACACAATTAACTATCTGTTCGATATTAGATTATATATAACTAGTATAAACTAAGTAATTATAGAAGGAACTACTGTGGTTATCCTTTTATAATAAGAAATAAGGGTTTTCTTAAAGGATCTTTTCATAAAATATAAATGAACTATTACAGTTAACTCCGTGAGTACCAAGTGAATACACAGGGGTTATATATAACGAGGATCTAACAAACAATGGGATGTGTGCCTTCCGCCTCATTTCCTGTTCCTTGTTTGGTTGTGGGCTTAGGGCAGATACACACAACCGATTGTTTGTTTACTCTGAGTTTTATATAACTTGTATCCATTTAATACGCATAGAAAGGACCGTTGAGTCATTTTACTTAACTTTCATTAAAGCAGGAAATATAGGATTTTCTGGAGGAACAGGCAAACGTTTCTAAACAAGAACTTACTACAACTTACTACAACTTTCTACAAACTTTCTTACTACTTACTACATCACTAAAATCTTATGAACTCACCAGCTTAAATGCTGATCTACGCTTTCAAAATAACTTGTATTCTCAGGAGACCAGTACACAGGTTCGCGCACTGGGATTCAGAAGATGGAGCAGTATAGCTTCATGTCTTTTTGTTATTTGCTATGTATTCTATATTATGTGAATCACATACCTTGTAAACACTTTCTTTCAAATGAAATGGTTTTTTATTACTTGCTTACTATGATGCATGACTTGTGATACTAAACATGACGTCCTCCGCCCCAGAACGTTTCCGCCGTTCCGGTTTTGGGGTGTGATAGCAGTTTATGGGCCCTAAAATAGTCCACCAGACTGCTGAAAAGCTAAAGGTGATTAGGGAAAGGATGTTAGCAGCTCAAGATCGTCAAAAGAGCTATGCTGACAAGAAGAGACGATCGGTGACATTCGAAGTTGGAGATTCAGTTTTGCTTAAAGTCTCACCGTGGAAGGGACTTATAAGATTCGGGAAAAGAGGAAAGTTGAGTCCAAGATTCGTTGGACCGTTAAAAGTTCTTCAGAGGATTGGGAACCAATCTTACAAGCTAGAACTACCAGAAGAGCTAGTTGGTATTCATAACACTTTCCATGTGTGTTATTTGAGGAGGTTCACGGGAGAAGTTCCCGACATAATTCCAATTTCTAAGGTAAGGATGGATGAAAATAAGAGGCTAATTGAAGAACCGGAGGCGATTATTGACCGTAAGATGAAGAAGTTGCGACGTAAGATGGTGGACTTGGTGCTTGTGCGATGGAAACATTCAAATGGGCCAAATCTCACCTGGGAGACGGAGAGTGACATGATGAGTCGCTATCCGTATTTGTTTCCTGATGCATAATTCCGGGACGGAATCATCCTAAGGGGGAGAGAATTATAACGCCCGTGTTTCGAGGCTAAGCATTGATGCGATGATGTAACACTCTAGGTCAACCGTTGTAAGCGATTTTAAAGTAATAAAGATGAATTACTTGAATATTATGTGAATTATGTGCTTTTATGTGATTATATACTTGTTTGTAAAGATATAATAATAAGCATAAAAAATAAAGGGTTATATAGGCCCGATATCTATGAAGAAAGTTGTAGTGGTCGTGACAAGGATTCCGGACATATGAAGAACGCCGAAATCCGAGTTATAACGAAGAAGTTATGACCTGTTGAAGTTTCGCGACAGAACCGGCACGACACTACGCGACGTAAAAAGTGAGTTTATGATAAAGTGCTTTTTAGATGTAACACCCAGTTCCAGGTATGCATTTAATTTGAGTCAGCATCATATTTTACCCTTGGACTCGACGAGTTGGAGGCCCAACTCGTCGAGTAGGATCGAATCCGGGTCCGGAACTAAGTGACCTACTCGACGAGTCGGAAGACCGACTCAGCGAGTAGGAGCTGTCAGATGGAAACCCAAATTTTAAGGGTTTGTTCCCCCTATTTAAAGAAACATATCATCCTTGTGGCCTCCCTTATCACCCCTTAACATCTAGAAAACCCTAACTCGCCACCTTGAGCATTGTGACTGTTTGAATGCCATTTTTGAGTAATCTAGTGTGATTTGAAGCTTGTGTGAAGAAGAGGAAGAAGGAGGACATCAAGAGAAGATTGTAGATCCAAAAACAACATCAGTTTCTCTTCACTTTCTGGTAATCAAGCTTCATACTTGACTTGTAGTTTCATAGATCTTCTTATTGTCACTTTTATGGAGTTTTGGGTCCAAGAAGCTTGATCCTTGAGACTTGGACGTCCCAAGTCGATTTACCCTCAGATTGGGAACCTTGGAGGGTCCTTATGGCATAAAAGTGCCATCCTTATGGCCATGAGAACCCCATGTATGGAATAAACCCCATTTTTGGTCTTTTGAGCATAAAAGTCCCATGCATGAACGTAAACATCAGGACTTTACGTGTCATACCGATCTTAGGAGTCTAGATCTACCTTCTGGATGAGTTTTGCACATCAGAAATCGAGTTATAGACTTGGACATGCATAGACTCGACGAGTCGTTCTTAGGACTCGGCGAGACGTGGGTTGATTCCCAAAACTGTTATGATTCAGGAGAAACCAAGTTGAGTTTAGAAGGGATTTAGATGAGTCCAGGGAAGGGACTCAAAGAAATGGACATAGCCATGGATTTGGAAACCATGGGACTCGGCGAGTGCAGGAACGTACTCGGCGAGTCCAAGGCCATCTCCCAACTCATGAAGATGGACTCGACGAGTTGTTCATACAACTCGGCGAGTCACAGACTAGACACGTTCATATGATGAAGATAAACTCGACGAGTTCAGGAGGAACTCGGCGAGTCAGATGAAGATTGTCCCAAGGTTATGGTTGAGGGAGAACTCATCGAGTTCTTGCTAAACTCGACGAGTGGAGACGAGTTGGAGATAGATGAAAGGATTGGGACTCGGCGACTTGGCGGGCCAACTCGGCGAGTCCGGTCAACTGGAAAGTTGACTTTGACCAAGGTGTGGACTTTAGCCAGGGGTAAAATGGTCATTTTACCCTTAGGATAGTAATCAGTTTCTGACTAAGTGTCATTGTGAAAATTATAGCCGGGGAGTCGCCGGAGCAGCAGCCATATATTTTCTGCTCAGAGTTTCAGCAGCCAGTTACGCGAGGTGACTTTCCTCCTTTAGGAACGGGTCTACGGCCATAATGCCGGCCCGTTTATATATTAGTAGTTCCGGACTTCGGTCCGATGTCGGGGTTAGCCCGATGCAGTTTATATGTTTCTGGACTTCGGTCCGATGCCGGGGTGGTCCCAAGAAGTAGTATGTATGCTTGATGTCTTTGTGATTCATGCATGTTTATGTTATGTGCTTTGTGTTCCGGACTTCGGTCCGATGTCGGGCAAGCCCAATGCAGTAGTTATATTTTTATGTTACATGTTTATGTATATGTCATTTTCAGTTATTCCGGACTTCGGTCCGATGCAGTGGGCAAGGCCCAAGTTATTCCAGACTTCGGTCTGATACAGTGGGCAAGGCCCAAGTTATTCCAGACTTTGGTCCGATGCAGTGGGCAAGGCCCAAGTTATTCCGGACTTCGGTCCGATGCAGTGGGCGGGGCCCAAGTTATTCCGGACTTCGGTCTGATGCAGTGGGAAAGGCCCAGTATGTGTTTTATATGTTATTGTATGGTATGTGGTAGTTTGGGGGAGCTCACTAAGCTTCGTGCTTATGGTTTTCAGTTTTGGTTTTAGGTACTTCCACTAGCAAAGGGAAGGGCTCGGGATGATCGCATGGCACACACCACAGTCTTCAGCCTGGGAGTTTTACTCTGATATTTTGTTATGAGATTTTTATATGGAACAGTTTTTATGACACGTTATGATACATGACTCACGATTTTATTTATGATCTTGGATGGTTTATGATTTTATTAATGATTGAAAAATGAAATTTTTGGGCCGTATTTTTTGGGATGTTTCAAGTTGGTATAAAAGCCTTGGTTTGAGGGATTTGGGCACACTTTCGGGTGTGTCTGAACTCAAACTAAGGAATTGGTATAGAAATTTTCAAAAAGAAAATCAATTTTTGTAAAAAGGACCTTGAGGAAAGAAAAGAGTTTTAGAAAAGTGAAAAGAATTTTTAGAAAGAAAAGAACTTTGAAAAGAGAAAAGGGTGTGGCACATACAATCAACCGAGCTCAAGTAAGTACTCCCAAATAACCCATACAAGTTTATGCTATGTTATGATTATCAGCTTTATTAGAACAGCATGCTAGATTTCGACTAAGGATCTAGGAAGGATGCCTTATGTGTTCAGCTTTATGAGAACTGCATGCTAGTATAGATTAGTCAGTATGATAGCCAGAATAGTATATGCTTGATTATGTGTACTCGATGCTCGAATCTTGCTTGCTTTATGCTTTTAGGAGTTCTAGTTGTCTTTTACTAAGTATTAAACGAATATGTTACGTTGCATATTGCAAGGACTAAATAATTTCATAAGGTTAAGTCTAGCTCTATTTCGCAGCTCTTGTAAGATTCCAACCGTTGTAGAGTAGGATCTCTCATTCGAAGAATTATCTAGTCTGAGTAATATGTAATAGTATTCGCAAGCTAGTTAGTGAGAGAAAGCAGGGACTTCTTATGCAGCTGATGGCGGAGAGTGGGTTGGTGATTACCCTAGGGCAAGTTTACGAAGAGTTTAGCATGAGATCAGCAATAGTAGTAGTAGAAGGGACTTGGTGGAGTCGAGGCAGTTCTTGAGGAAAGTACGGATAGATGTGGAATGTAGTATGGGCACGTACTACTGAAAGGAGAGGATCCATACTCGAATCAAGGAAGGCTGAGACAAGACCAAGGAACTTGTAGTGTATGTGATCCCTCCAGTTATATTAGTAGGCTGATGTCTGTTATGTTGTGTTTCAGAATGGTGGTTTTGCGCCCTAGACAAGCAGTGGGTAGCTCACGTGCAGGAGAGGGATCAGGCTTAGGCTCTGGAGCCGAGCATTTAGATGAGCAGACGAGGGATTTCATCTCCTCGGAGGTCACACACAGCATACTAGAACAGACTCCTGTGATCTTTGGATCGGTCAAGGAGGGTATCTTAGAGCTTCTGGATGAGATGCTGAGCGCGTTCCGTACTGAGATAGCAGCCATGATGGGATCGCGCACCTTGACTTTCAGGGAGTTTAGAGCTTGTGGAGCTCCCGACTACCATGGGGCTCGGGACCCCATTGCGAGTACCAGATGGTTGGCGGATGTCGCCAACGCGTTCCGCACCAGCAGTTGTCCCGAGGGGGACAATGTCAGATTAGCATCCTGTCTTCTAAAGGACAGGGCATGGGATTGGTGGGAGGAGGTTGGGAGAGCCATTGGAGATGACATTGTGTTTGATGCTATGACCTGGAGTGATTTGACGACCAGGTTCAGGGCCGAGTTTGCACCTGTTATTGAGGTGCAGCAGCTTGCTAGAGAGTCTCATGACCTCTAGCAGACGACAGAGACTGTGGCAGAGATTACCGCCAAGTTCAGGGAGAGGGCCCTTCTTGTTCCGCAGTATGTGGCGGACGAGGAGATGAAAAAGGCCCGATATCATGAGATGTTGCGGAGTGATATCCGTCAGTTTGTGAGCCGCTCCAGCTGTAGGACGCTGGAGGATATGATTGCGAGGGCTCGTGAGAGGGAGATTGATCTTGAGATGGAGAGAAAGAGGAAGCCCGAAGCGGCGACTGGTGCAGTGGGTTCGGGAAAAAAGCCCAAGGTGTCTGATCATAGGTCTAGGGGACAGTAGAGCCACAGTCGTTGTGGCAAGTGTGGCAGGTTGCACGATGGGGTGTACAAGGCGGGGAGTTCTGGTTGCTTCAAGTGCGGCTGGACGGGACACATGAGTAAGGATTGTACAGCTACCACCACCATAGCATCTGATCTAATTTGCTTCCATTGCAATCAGAGAGGACACACGAAGTTCCAGTTTCTGAGTTTTGCATCAGCAGGATAGGTAGTGGCACCCGCTCCTGCTACTATGAGGATTACAGACGGCCGTCAGGGCCGAGCCGAGGCGCCAGTGGCGAAGAGCAGAGCCTTTCAGTTGACAGCAGAGGAGGCACGAGTGACTCCAGATGTGGTTACCGGTATGTATCTTCTCCATCTCCTTATTACCATTTTATGTGATTATTACTTATGCTATGTATGTGCTTATAGGGTCGTTCCTAGTGAACGGCATTTCAGCTATGGTGCTTTTTGATTCGGGGGCTACCCGATCATTTGTATCGCTTGCACTTAGCAAGAGATTTAGCAGAGCTCCGGGGGAGCTGGATTGTCCACTTGACATGGAAATAGCAGACGGCAGGACCGTCAGGGTCGCGAGAGTACATAGAGGATGTACACTGCGGTTATTTGATGAGTAGTTCCCAGTAGATTTGGTTCCTATTCCCCTGTGAGGGAACAAGGTTATGGTGGGTATGGATTGGCTGAGTTCCAATGGAGCAGTGATTGATTGTGAGCTACAGTTGGTGAGGGTTCGCACTCCTAGTGGGGGAGTTAGTGATTCAGGGCGAGAGGCCACAGCGCGGACCGATTCTTTGTTCAGCAACGAGAGCGAGGCGCTACTTCCAGCAGGGTTGCGCGGGGTACGTCGCCTATGTTATGGATACCCGGGATAAGGGTAAGGCGACGGTTGATGATGTACCGGTGGTACGAGAGTACCCGGATGTATTCCCGGAGGATTTTCCTGGGATACCTCCTGAGAGACAGGTTGAGTTTCGGATTGAACTGGTTCCTAGTGCGGCTCCGATGGCCAAGGCACCGTATCGGTTGGCTCCTCCCGAGATGCAGGAGTTGTCTACACAGCTGCAAGAGCTGCTAGACAAGGGTTTTATCAAGCCAAGTAGTTCACCATGGGGAGCCCCGATCCTGTTCGTGAAGAAGAAGGACGGGTCGCACCGTATGTGCATTGATTATCGGGAGCTGAATAAGGTGACGGTGAAGAACCGTTACCCGCTCCTGAGGATAGATGATTTTTTCGATCAGCTTCAAGGAGCATCTTGGTTTTCCAAGATTGATCAACAGTCCGGATATCACCAGATGCGATTTAGAGATGATGATGTGCAGAAAACCGCTTTTAGGACCCGCTATGGTCATTATGAGTTTGTGGTGATGCCGTTTGGGCTCACCAATGCTCCAGCCGCATTCATGGACCTCATGAACCGCGTGTGTAGGTCGGTTCTGGATCGGTCTATGATAGTATTCATTGATGACATCTTGGTCTATTCCAAGACAGAGGAGCAGCACGAGGAACACCTGAGGGAGGTGCTAGAGACCTTGAGGAGGGAGAGGCTTTTCGCAAAGTTCTCCAAGTGTGATTTCTGGTTGCGCAAGGTGCAGTTTCTGGGGCACCTTGTCAACCAGAGGGGTATATTAGTTGATCCGGCCAACATAGAGGTTGTGATGCAGTGGGAGGTCCCGAGGTCTCCATCCGAGATTCGGAGCTTCCTGGGCCTGGCAGGGTACTACAGGAGATTTATCCAGGATTTCTCCAAGATAGCAGTACCATTGACCCGACTGACCAAGAAGTCGGTAGTGTTTCGCTGGGGTCCTGAGCAGCAGACAGCCTTTGAGACGCTCAGGCAGCGATTATGCGAGGCGCCAATTCTTACCCTGCCAGAGGGAGTAGATGATTCTGTGGTTTACTGTGATGCTTCGATCACAGGCATGGGGGCAGTGTTGATGCAGCGGGGGCATGTTATAGCTTATGCCTCGAGACAGTTGAAGCCTCACGAGGCTAACTACCTGACGCATGATTTGGAGCTGGGGGCTGTAGTGTTCGCCCTCAAGATTTGGTGGCATTACCTTTATGGGGTCCGGTGTACTATCTACACGGACCACAAGAGTTTGAGGTACCTTACGGATCAGCCGAATCTGAACATGAGATAACATCGGTGGTTAGATGTGGTAAAGGATTATGACTGTGAGATCCTTTATCACCCGGGCAAGGCCAACGTCGTGGCCGACGCCCTGATCCGCAAGGCGGTGACGGCTCGGATCCGAGATATCTGTCTGCGGATGACAGTGGTTACTCCATTACTGGAGCAGATCCGAGAATCACAGGTCGAGGGCCTGAAGGAAGAGCGCTAAAAGTGCGAGAGGATAGTGGGCCGAGTAGCTTCATTTGATTACGATAGCCGAGGATTATTGACCCTGCATGGGAGGGTCTGGGTACCGTACTGGGGCAGAGTACGGCAGTTGTTGATGGATGAGGCCCACAAGTCTCAATTCTCCATCCATCCAGGGGCGACAAAGATGTACAGAGATCTTCGACCCGATTACTGGTGGCCCTGCATGAAGCGGGACGTAGCTTGGTATGTGGAGAGATGCCTGACCTGCAGGAAGGTCAAGGCGGAGCACTAGAGGCCGCATTGCAAGATGCAGCCATTGGACATCCCCATGTGGAAGTGGGAGGATATTACTATGGATTTTATTACTAAGCTTCCCAGGACCGCACGCGGGGTGGATTCGATATGGGTTATCGTGGATCGGTTGACCAAGAGCGCCCATTTTATACCGATCCAGGAGAGCATCTCTGCCGAGAAGCTGGCCGAGATTTATGTGCGAGAGGTAGTGACACGTCACGGAGTGCCTGTATCAGTGGTGCTAGACCGAGATATCCGGTTTACTTCCAGATTTTGGAAGCGGTTTCATGACGATATGGGTACTCGTCTCCATTTCAGCACTGCTTTCCACCCTCAGACGGACGGACAGAGCGAGAGAACTATTCAGACTCTCGAGGACATGCTTCGGGAATGTGTGCTAGATTTCGGTGGCAGTTGGGATACGTATCTTCCGTTAGTGGAGTTTTCGTATAACAACAGCTACCACTCCAGTATAGACCGACCTCCCTTCGAGATGCTCTACGGGAGGAAGTGTAGGACCCAAATCTATTGGGGTGAGGTCGGTCAGCGAGTCATGGGGAGTACAGAGGTAGTACTCAAGACTACGGAGCGGATTCAGCAAGTCCGGAGCAGGCTCCAGACTGCTCAGAGTCGGCAGAAGAGTTACGCCGACAAGCGGTGTTCGGACATGGAGTTTCAGGTGAGCGATATGGTCCTCCTAAAAGTGTCACCCTGGAAGGGTGTTATCAGATTTCGGAAGCGGGGCAAGCTGGGCCCCAGGTTCATTGGTCCGTTTAGGGTTTTGGCCCCGGTGGGTCGGGTGGCTTATCGACTAGACCTTCCAACAGAGCTCAGCCAGATCCACAACACTTTCCATGTTTCTCAGTTGCAGAAGTGCTTAGTGGATGAGTCAGCAGTGATACCCCTTGAGGACATTCAGGTTGACGATAGCCTGAACTATATCGAGAGACCAGTGGCGATTTTGGATCGCAAGACGAACGAGCTGAGGAACAAAAGGGTAGAGTTAGTTAAGGTGCACTGGCAGCACCGCAAGGGTTCAGAGTGGACGTGGGAGCCCGAGGAGGAGATGAGAGAGCACTACCCAAAGTTGTTTTCAGAGACAGCAGACGTCGAGGACGAAGTCTAAGACAAGTGGGGGAGAATTGTAACACCCAGTTCCAGGTATGCATTTAATTTGAGTCAACATCATATTTTACCCTTGGACTCGACGAGTTAGAGGCCCAACTTATCGAGTAGGATAGAATCCGGGTCCGGAACTAAGTGACCTACTCGACGACTCGGAAGACCGACTCGGCGAGTAGGAGCTGTCAGATGGAAACCCAAATTTTAAGGGTTTGTCCCCCTATTTAAAGAAACATATCATCCTTGTGGCCTCCCTTATCACCCCTTAACATCTAGAAAACCCTAACTCGCCACCTTGAGCATTGTGAGAGTTTGAATGCCATTTTTGAGTAATCTAGTGTGATTTGAAGCTTGTGTGAAGAAGAGGAAGAAGGAGGACATCAAGAGAAGATTGTAGATCCAAGAACAACATCAGTTTCTCTTCACTTTATGGTAATCAAGCTTCATACTTGACTTGTAGTTTCATAGATCTTCTTATTGTCACTTTTATGGAGTTTTGGGTCCAAGAAGCTTGATCCTTGAGACTTGGACGTCCCAAGTCGATTTACCCTCAGATTTGGAACCTTGGAGGATCCTTATGGCATAAAAGTGCCATCTTTATGGCCATGAGAACCCCATGTATGGAATAAACCCCATTTTTGGTCTTTTGAGCATAAATGTCCCATGCATGAACGTAAAGATCAGGACTTTACGTGTCATACCGATCTTAGGAGTCTAGATCTACCTTCTGGATGAGTTTTGCACATCAGAAATCGAGTTATAGACTTGGACATGCATAGACTCGATGAGTCGTTCTTGGGACTCGGCGAGACGTGGGTTGATTCCCAAAACTGTTATGATTCAGGAGAAACCAAGTTGAGTTCAGAAGGGATTTAGATGAGTCCAGGGAAGGGACTCAAAGAAATGGACATAGCCATGGATTTGGAAACCATGGGACTCGGAGAGTGCAGGAACGTACTTGGCGAGTCCAAGGCCATCTCCCAACTCATGAAGATGGACTCGACGAGTTGTTCATACAACTCGGTGAGTCACATACTATACACATTCATATGATGAAGATAAACTCGACGAGTTCAGGAGGAACTCGGCGAGTCAGATGAAGATTGTCCCGAGGTTATGGTTGAAGGAGAACTCGTCGAGTTCTTGCTAAACTCGAAGAGTGGAGACGAGTTGGGGATAGATGAAAGGATTGGGACTCGGCGACTTGGCGGGCCAACTCGGCGAGTCCGGTCAACTGGAAAGTTGACTTTGACCAGGATGTGGACTTTAGCCAGGGGTAAAATGGTCATTTTACCCTAAGGATAGTAATCAGTTTCTGACTAAGTGTCATTGTGAAAATTATAGTCGGAGAGTCGCCGGAGCAGCAGCCATATATTTTCTGTTCAGAGTTTCAGCAGCCAGTTACGCGAAGTGACTTTCCTCCTTTAGGAACGGGTCTACGGCCATAATGCCGGCCCGTTTATATATTAGTAGTTCCGGACTTCGGTCCGATGTCGGGGTTTGCCCGATGCAGTTTATATGTTTCCGGACTTCGGTCCGATGTCGGGGTGGTCCCGAGAAGTAGTATGTATGCTTGATGTCTTTGTGATTCATGCATGTTTATGTTATGTGCTTTGTGTTCCGGACTTCGGTCCGATGCCAGGCAAGCCCGATGCAGTAGTTATATTTTTATGTTACATGTTTATGTATATGTTATTTTCAGTTATTCCGGACTTCGGTCCGATGCAGTGGGCAAGGCCCAAGTTATTTCGGACTTCGGTCCGATGCAGTGGGCAAGGCCCAAGTTATTCCAGACTTCGGTCCGATGCAGTGGGCAAGGCCCAAGTTATTCCGGACTTCGGTCCGATGCAGTGGGCGGGGCCCAAGTTATTCTGGACTTCGGTCTGATGTCGGGGGGCCCGATGCAGTGGGCGGGGCCCAAATTATGCCAGACTTCGGTCTGATGTCGGGCGGGGCCCGATGCAGTGGGCAAGGCCCAGTATGTGTTTTATGTGTTATTGTATGGTATATGGTAGTTTGGGGGAGCTCACTAAGCTCTGTGCTTACGGTTTTCAGTTTTGGTTTCAGGTACTTCCACTAGCAATGGGAAGGGCTCGGGATGATCGCATGGCACACACCACAGTCTTTAGCCTGGTAGTTTTACTCTGATATTTTGTTATGAGATTTTTATATGGAACAGTTTTTATGACACGTTATGATACATGACTCACGATTTTATTTATGATCTTGGATGGTTTATGATTTTATTAATGATAGAAAAATGAAATTTTTGGGCCGTATTTTTGGGGATGTTTCATTAGCCTTAGCAATCTAAACGAAAGTCTTAGTGTTCGTTAAACCGATAGTGTGCATAAAAAGAACGCCCAAATCTGACTTCGTATGAGGATGTTATGATTTTTCCAAGTTTCGGATTAATAGCACACAACCCGGAGTTCGAATAATAGATCGACCGATTTTTAGCCGACACAACCTAAACGAGAATCGAAAGTCTCGTTAATAGTATGTCAACGGTAAAAAGACAGACGAAACGGACGTCGGATGAAGAAGTTATGAATTTTTAAAGAACTTTTCCTGTCCTGACCTGTTAAATATATAACTTTAAAAAAAATAGATTCAAAATTGGCCAACGGAATCTAAAAAAAAGTTGTAGAGTACGGTCCCACCTATGCGTGGATATAAAGAACTTCAAAAACGGAGCTCGTATGCGAAAGTTACGAATTTTAGAAGTCAAGGTTGTAAATTGCAAGCTGGGTGCGAGGGGTATGCCCAACGTACCTTCGGACGCCTCGCGTACCGAAGTACGCCCAGCGTAGACTGAAGCGCACGCCCGACATTCTTCTTCCTTCTGCGGTCCGGAGCCATCCATGTAACACCACCGAAGATCCGACGCGTGCCCCCTTACGCCCCGCGTACGTCCGAAGTACGCCCATCGTACCTACGAGGCTTCGGCCTATAAAAGGAGAGCGAGGGTTGCCTTCATTCTCATACCTTTCATCACTTCTTTCTCTATCTACTCTCTCTCTCTAAATCTTCCAAAACACCTCCGAAGCCTAGGAAACCTCGCTAGCACTAGAAGAAAGCCCCGGAGCGCCCGAGGGCTCTAAGAAAAAAAGAGTTTTTCGGTTTAGAAACTCTGCCCCCGTAGAGCCCGGTTTTCAAGCAAACCTCCCGGTTTCGTCAAAGAGATCATTTTGAGAAGCGAAGTGTTGTCCAAATCATCCCCTTATCAGGTGAGTGTGTAGTCACTTTCATCTTACACATAGATATGAAGTATTTTATATAAATTACGTGCTATGTGTATATATATTATCTGTTTACTAGAGATCTATGCTGGATGAAAGATCTAAACCTCTTTCTTTTCAGATCTGTACTTTTTCTTTCAGATCTAAACTTTTTCTTTTCAGATCTAAACTTTTTCTTTCAGATCTAAACTTTTTCTTTCAGATCTGAACTCTTTCCTTCAGATCTAGACTTTCTCACTTCAGATCTAAACTTTTCAGATCAAAACTATATATATATATATATATATATATATATATATATATATATATATATATGTGTGTGTGTGTGTGTGTGTATTTTATACTTTAGATCTATGTTGTATGAAAGATTTGAACTTCGTTTTCATATCTGAACTGTATATGTGTTTTATATCTACAAATATGTTGGGTAAAACATGGGTAGATGTAATAGGTGGTGTGTGATGAAATAAAATGATGAGAGGCCTCGGTTTGACGATGATCCAGTCATCTAACGGAGTATGGATGACCACCACAGACTTTTCTAGACAGCCCAGTGGAACGCTAGCAGACTCGCAACCTGTATGTGTTTATTTAAACTAGGTGCTCACCAGTTGTACTCCATCCCCCTCATGGTTGCCATATTTGACATAAATTGTTCAGAAATCCCCTAAGTAGTGTTATCACCCTGATGAATTTCTTTAGGCTAGGTCCCTTTTATTAGATGCTTTAAGGACGTAAAGCGAGGATAACGGGAACGGGTAATCGGGTTTGTTTGGTTTGATGAAATTAAGAAATTTATTTATTGTGGGTTGAAAACCCTACATGCTCACCAGACTCCCCAGCCCGACCCACTCAGTTTCTTGTATTACAGGTAGTGGCAAAAGCATAGTTGGATGAACTGACGAGATATTATGAATTTTAGGCCAATAGAAAATAAATAGAATGTTGTAAGGCCTATGTTGTTTTTGAGGCCAAATTTGTTTTGTGGCCTAGGATGTCTGTTGGTTTATGCTTTTGATCTATATCGATGTTCACATCCCGAGTTTTGTAATACAATGAAAATACATTTTTTTAAGGAAATGCTTTGATAAATCTTTATCATATTTTGTTTTGGGAACAAATTCCGCAACACTTTTCTTTGAAAGATTACTCTGATTTTACTATAAAAGCATAAACGAAATCGGTCTTTTATGGCCGTGAAATTGGGGATGTTACATTAAATAAATTCAGTTCTTAGCAAGAATTAGACCAACTGCTTAGGGGTTTTTACATTTTTTATTTTTATTTTTTTTATAGAACATTTACAAAGATAGAAATGGTAATGGTCATCGGTTTTTATCCAAAGGAAAGTCTAATTCAAGGGTTCTATTAAGAATTTTGACGTCTTATTATTATATATTTTGTAAGAAATTGTGGTTGTTGAATTAGTATTTATTAGCCTAATGCAAAGATGGCAACGATCACGATGTTGGTTTGATCGACAATAAATGGTGGTCATGGGTTTCTAGTCATAGGAACGTATGATAGTGGTGGTGGGTGTGGTTATATCAACAATGGGTAGTGCTGATATATTTCTGGCCGGAAGGAAAATATGGCAATGGTGACGACATGTCATGTTTTGGTCTCGAAAGAAATGCATGAGAGGAAGATAGAGTCGGTGGTAGAAGAGTAGGGATATAATTGATGAGTTAAAGATAGTGATGGAAATGAGGCAGGTTTATGATTGGATTGACCATTCCTGTCCACATCCCCGAGTGTCTAGGATCGTCCCCATCCCCATCCTCATCTCTGACGGATGCGGTGAATCAAATCTCATCCCCTTTGTATTTTGAGCTTTTTCCCAGTCCATCTCCAACACATCCCCAATCTATCAACATAATAAACTCAACTTACACAACAAAACTAATGTTAATAAGCGATAAAAACCAAATGTCATAATCAGATTTTTTTTACATCAATCATAGAGTTCAAAATTTTTATTAATTCAAAATTTTTATTAAAAATCGGGTGAGGTGGAATTTTCATCCCTAGTTAAAAAGAGATACCATGAAATTTTTTATTTTTCAATAACAAATGTATCAAAATAAATAATAAAATATTAAAAATAAATCAAAGGATATGTTTTCTAGAAACTTAATCCCAAAAAAGATATTTTTTAAAACTTAATCCCATAAAAGATATTTTTTCAAATACAACTTCAAAAAGATTCTCCTCCATAAACAATAAAAAAAAAATCTATATGATTCACGTTTTCTCAAAAATAAATATTACTACATAAAGAATCATTTAAAAAATAAAAATTATATACAGATAAGGTGTTTAATTACTTGTTTTCTAGTGTAATTAGACTTTAATTCAGGTAAAATACCCATTAAACAATCCAATCTCGGCTTTCATTACAAGACTAAAGTTGCTTTTGGGAACATAAAACAATCAAAATATTGCACATCGCCGAATTCATGATCTCCTTTCGCTAATTTCCTCACTTTATATTTTCCATTTTTCCAAAGGGTTTAATATCCCATGGCCAAAAATGGCCTTAACCTAACCATGTTCTTCCTGTTCATCATAACATACTGCTATTGGGAGAGCCACGTGAAACTCGCTGACTTCATCACTCCTTCTCCAAATTCGATCCATCTTATCAAAGATATTTTCATACTCGCCGGTCAAAGCAACATGGCCGGGAGAGGCGGAGTGATCGAAAGAAACTGGGACGGAATAATCCCACCGGAAATCCAGTCCAATCCCGGAAAGATTCTACGATTGGGTGGTGATCTGAATTGGGAAGATGCAGAAGAACCACTTCATGCCGATATCGACGTCAACAAGACTTGTGGAGTTGGGCCAGGAATGGCGTTTGCTAATGCGCTGATCGACGGCGATCCACGGCGGTTTCCGGTAGTGGGGTTGGTGCCGTGTGCTATTGGAGGGAGTGGGATTGATGAGTGGTCGCGTGGGGGTAGACTTTATGAACGGTTGGTAAGGAGGGCGGCGGTGGCGGTGGAACGCGGCGGAGAGATTAGAGCGGTGTTGTGGTTTCAAGGGGAGAGAGACACGATTAACATCACCGATGCTGAATCGTATAAAGGAAAATTACAGAGATTATATATCGATTTAAGAACTGATCTAAATTTGCCTTTGCTTCCCGTAATTCAGGTATTAATTTCTTGAGTTTTTTTTACCCATTTGATCAAAATATTGCCGATTACTACGGTTTCTAGATTGGATTTTGGTCAACTAGTTGAGTCAATGAACTCAACTGGATTAAAATCGACAAAGAGTTGATCTTGATAGTCGTGTCTAACACTCTACCAACAAAATATTAAAAATACAAACGCTGTTTGGCCCACTTTGTTTTGTAATGGCACTAGCCGCACACACCGGATGCACTAGTCCAACGAGTTAGGTGGGTTTTGTTCATGAAAAAAAGGTTTAAAGTAAAATAAATAATAAAATAATATATATATATATATATATATATATATATATATATATATATATATATATATATATATATATAATGAAAAACTTTCTTTTTTTTGGTTCCTCATAATTCTGTTTTTATTTTTTACTGATTTATATAATACTATGGTGTTTGATGGAACACTATGTAATTATGAATTAATCTGTCACTTACTTATACATGCATGGATTATTTATTTATTCATTTTTGAATCAATTTTATTATGTAAACTATTTCAGTTTAGAATTATCCACGTCTTTGTGTAAACATTATATATTTTATTTACAATTTATGTGGGCTTTTGGAATTATTTTATTGAAATGTGAGATTATTATTTTAATACTAATTTTATAAATATATCTATAATATATTAGTTGTTTATCTAAAATTAGATAAAAAGCAAAAAAGACAAGACATTTTTTCGTGTCACCAACTAATTTTTTCTCTCCGTAATTCCATCTATTCCAAAAGTTTCCCGATATAATATGACTTTGCTATTATATAACATAATAACAATACCTAAAAGATAAATCATCATGAAGGATGTATTTTACAATGGTAGTAACAATGTGTCCCACACTCCTACCTTTGAAAAATTCCACATCATTACACAAATTAGAGAATATTCATATTGGTCACTAATATTCTCTAATTAGCTTCGAATCAAATACAATGATATTTCAAATTATGAAGGAAACATCAAACATCAATATACATGTCAATGGGTAGAAGAAAAAAAAGTGTAATTACAATGTAAATTGTATGCCATGTTAATTAAATGGTTTATGACACAATTTTTTCGAGCAACATGATTTATTCTTTATTTTAATTTTATTTTTTTTTTAAATTATAGGTTGCTTTAGCTTCTGGTGAAGGATCTTATGTAGAAAAGGTTAGAGAAGCTCAACTTGGAATCCAGCTTCCGAATGTAATAACAGTTGATGCAAAGGGACTACAACTACAACCGGATGGACTTCACCTCAGCACCCAAGCCCAAGTTCAGGTCGGGGAGATGATGGCTCATGCTTATACTACATTCCGATTATTGTCACTAGTTACAGGAGATTAATTAAGAATCCTTGTGAATAATACTGTTATTGTTATACACATAATGATCTGTGCATACTTTTTTTTTTTTTTTTTTTTTTAAATTATAGAGATACCCATTCATGGCTTAGTAAATTTAGAAAATAACACCTTGTGACCCTTGCAAATTATTAAATTTAATTGGGCATTGTTTAAAAAAGAAATGTTTGATAATCAACATATGTTTCTTTGCATTTATTGAATATTATAAAAACAAAAATCTCAGCCACAATCAACAACACATTGTTTTTCTTATTCGTTTAGAAATGCAATCGATTGTTTGACGTTAAAAAACTTGATTTTGTACATTTTCCTACTTAACTAATAGGTATAATAAGGTTTTTTTATTGGGTTAACATTATATAATGTTTGGATGAGCTAAATATGCTTACAGACTTAAATAATGAGTTTTTAATAGATTAGTGAATTCTAAATAAAAAATGAGTTTTTAATAGATTAGTGAATTCTAAATAAAACTGCAAAAATGATCCATTTGTTATGTTGAAAATTTCCACTTTGGTCGAAAAAGTGGACTAGCACCGTCCAAAATAAGTATTTTGTTGCGATTTTGATTCAAAAGTTTTTAAAAATACTTAAAATGATGCATTTGCCTTTTTTTCCTAAACAAATATATAAATTTTAAGAGTTTACAAACCTATTATCACCTTTAGAATGATAACCAAGAGGTAAACTCATGTACACATCGTCATCAAGCTCACTATATAAAAAAACATTATTAATATCAAGTTGGAAAAGAGACCCATTAGAATTAATTGCAAGAGTAATAACAGACTAATAGCAACCATTTTTGCAACGGAAGAAAATGTCTCATCATAATCTATACATTCTCTCTGACTATACCCTTTACTCACTAATCTAGCTTTAAATCTTTCAACCTCACCATTAGACGTATATTTTATTTTAAAAACTCATTTACATCCAATTGATTTTCTACCGGGGGTCAGTACTTATCCAAGTCTGATTTCTATTCAAAGCCTCAATTTCTTCATTCACTACAGCTATCCAATTAAGATCCAGAGAAGCTTAATAATATGTTTGAGGTTCAATAGTTTTATTAAGATTAGCAATAAATCAGTTATTATCCAAATTTAAAAAAGAGTAATTAATAGATTTCTCAATACCATATTTATACTTGCCTTCTACAACAAAATCATTAAATTTATGAGGGACTCATGACTAGATCTCCTAACACCTACAGGATTGGACAAACTATTTTCCTCATAACTTCTAAGAGTCCCAGAACCAGCCGTATCAGGTTGCAAGACAAATAAATCAACACTGTGAACAACCTCTAGACTAGGATTAGTTGCAGTCAAAAAATGACTACCATCCTGACTGGTACTAATTTCATTCAGAGAATGATGAGCACTATCCTCACCATCCTGATTGCTATCCACCGAGATTCTAACATTATGTCTATCATTTAGACTATCAGAAAGAAGTAACCCATCATTGGAAAAAGGATCCTAATGATCATTGGTATTGGTAAAAGAAGGATCAAGAAAATCAAAAAACACCATCAGAATTCATTTTAAAAGGAAACACATATTCATAGAATTTCACATCCCTGGAAAAGAAGAAAAGATTCTATTATCAAGACTATAGACTTTATTACCTTTTTTTTTACATTTGAATAACTAACAAGAACACGTTTTTCATATCTTTTAGAAAAAAATTATCATTATTATTCAATTTAGTTGCAAAACATAAGCACCTAAATACCCTAATATTATCAAACACATGTAAATGTTTATAAATCAATGCAAAAGGAGTTTTACCATTTAAAACAAAAGGAGTTCTATATATCATTAACATTGCATTTAGAATAGCCTCTCCCCAAAATCTCCTAAGTAAACCAAATTGAAATAACAAAGACCTAGAGACATTTAAGAGATGCACATGCTTTCTTTCCATAATACCATTCTGAAACATCCCAAAGATACGGTCCAAAAATTTCATTTTAAATCATTAATAAAACCATAGTTAACAATTCATCACATAAAAATCATAAGTCATGTATCTCAAAATATCATAAACATCTATCAAAACATATCAGAGTAAAAACATCCCAGGCTAAACAATGGTGTGTGCACTGCAGTCATCCCGAGCCCTTCCCCTTGCTACTGGAAGTACCTGAAACCAAAACTGAAAACTGTAAACACGAAGCTTAGTAAGTCTCCCCAAGCTACCACATACCATACACATATTCACATAGACTGAGCCCGCGCCCCTTCTTCGGGCCCAACCCAGCATCGGACAGTGTCCGACATCAGGCCCCGCCTAGAATCGAGCCCCGCTAGGTATACAAATATGTTTCTACCAGGCTCCGTCTGTCTCTGGGCCCCGCCCGCTATACACATACAGATAACAACTTATATTCATACTAACACATAAAGAATCATACACGGTACTATATATTCTCGTCCTAAGGCCTCGCCTATCATGGGTCCCGCCCCTACTCTGCTAATAATGAGATATGAAACTACATCCACACTCAGCTAGTGATGAGATATGGGACCCCGCCCACACTCACCTCCCTACCAGGCATATACAAGTATCACAAAGACAACAAGTATAACTAAACATGCATTCCTTCATCGGGTACCACCCGACATCAAACTGTAGTTCGGAAACATACATATAAACATTCCTCGGGCCCCGCCCGGTATCAAACCGAAATCCGGAATCATATAAACATTCCTCGGGCTTGCACCAGCATCAGACGGAAGTCTGGAAACATACTAACATACATAAACGGGTGGCATTGATGCCTTCGACCCGTTCCTACAGGAGAAAACTCACCTCACAAAGCTGACTGCAGAATCCCGTGAATAAACCTCTGGCTGCTAGTTGGCAGATCCCCGAACTGCTCATCTCTCGACTTCCCGAGCTACTGATCATCATACAAATTAGATAAGTCTGAGATTCTCATAACGTAACCATAAGTCCTCACTGGGGTAAAAGACCATTCTACCCCTCACATACCCTTGTCCCAAAATGAACTCTACCCAACCTTGGCCCAAAAGATAAACACTTCCTCAAGGCCTAATATATATGGCCCAATTTCCATTTGGGCCCAATCCCTTCATATGGGCCTCAACCTAAGGCCCAAAACCATAATATGAAAGGCCCAACACTAGATAGGCTTCCCAAGCCCACTAGTGGCCCACTAATGGCCCAATTTGCTAAATTGGGCCCAAATCCTTTAATGGGCCTTGCCCTAAAGCCCAAACATATCCTTGGCCTAAAATATCTGACTTCTGGTGGCCCACTAAGGCCCAAAGAAACTAAGTCCAATGTATGGCCAAAACCAAGGCCCAAAACACGCAAAGCCCACATCTAATAAGTACGTGGGGCGTACTCCTCTGTACGCTAAGCGTATCGGCTGTATGGCTTGTACGTTGTGCGTACATGCAAAACCGAGGCCCAAAACACGCAAAGCCCACATCTAATAAGTACGTGGGGCGTACTCCTCTGTACGCTAAGCGTATAGGCTGTATGGCTTGTACGCTGTGCGTACATGCATGTACGCCCAACGTACTGCTCTGTTAAGCCACTTTTCCCATTAAGCACTTAATTCTCTATTCCAAAGGCTATAATCACAGATCCAAGTCCTCTTCAACGTCTTAATCCACAAAGTCACTAACTTGGTGACTTTAAATGACCCAGATAAGCCCAAACTCTAAAAATAGTATTCTACTTCCATGAAAGTGATCTTAACTCATGCATGAACCCATTAAGCCATTCAAGATGACAACTTTCTGCCTTAGAGACTCATTTAGCGCTGAGAGTGGCAACTCTAAGCCTAGGAATCAGATTGAACCATAAAGCTCAATCCTTGGGACCAAAAAGTCCAAAAACTCAACATAATAGATCTAAGAATTCAAGAGGAAAGTTTAAGACTTTATACCTCAAGGTGGTCTGAAATGAAACAAAAATCTCAGATCTACAACTTTCCCTTTGAACCACCACCTTGCTTTACCCTTTACTTGCTTGGAAAATGGATCCACAACACCAAAATGCTATCTAATGGCCTCTAAGCTCCAAGAATACTCAAAGAAGGATTAGGGTTTCGTGGTGGCTGTCTAAGGGTGAAATGGAGGTTGACCATTGAGGCATATTATTCCTTTTATAGTGGCATACCCTAAAATTTAGGGTTTTAGTCTTAATGGAGTATGCCCCACATACCTCTATGTACGCCCGATGTACTCACAAGCCACTCGCATCCATTATACTCCTGTACGCTGGGCGTACCCCAACTTACGTTGGGCGTACTTTCGCGCCTTTCACCTTGCCACTTTTCTCCATTAGGGACCCATATTGCCAATAACTTCAAAGTGCTATAACTTCTTCGTTCTAAGTCCGTTTCTCACGAACTTTATATCCATGAAAAGGTGGCGAGAATCCCTACGCTTTTAACAACTCCTTGTTACCTAAAAACGTCCCGAACAAGAACCGAAACTCCATAGAAGACCAAGATGTCAAATTACATGTATGCCCTTGGCCTCCGAAGACACAATCGAACACTTTCAAGACCGGGTGTTACAACTCTCCCCCACTTAAACTCGATTTTGTCCTCGAAATCCTTTCTTCACTAACACCCATTTTCCTATAATGATCTGAGAAATGCCACCGATGATTCTATATGTGAGAACATCTTCTCAAGACAACCGAAAACCCATCAAACTTCCATCCCGAAGAAAGCAAACTTTAGCTTTAGCAAACCACTTCTGCCTTTCCAGAGTCTGAATCCATGCTGGTCTGTCGCCCTGACAGACTGCCCACGCATAACTACGTGCAGGACAATCATACTTGACAGAAGGTTGAAATAATCCTTCGAGTAAAAGATTGATCCCTGCAACGGTTAGACTCAGACGCGAGCTGCGCAACAGAGTCAAATCAATTACTCTGAGATTATTTAATCCAACTGTAAGTGTCTTTTCTCTTCCGATCCGTAAGCCACCCTACATACAAAAACCCTCATAATCACTACTTCTGCCCAAACATCACGCTGCCTCTTATATACCTTCCGAAGGAATCGGGACCTCCCAGGTCCAAACTTATCTGTCCAATATCTGGAATACCGGATTCCACCTGGTTACTGAACCAATGAACACCCTCTCATTCACTCCGAGTGACTTCCGAAGAAAACTTCGTCTATCGAAACTATTCTATCCACATTGCCACTCTTGGCTCTACAAATCTTGGAATCCCCGATCCTATATCTCGACCCCACGGTCTCTGCCAGGTCCCACCTGCCTTGCTATGATCGCACGGGCCTCACCCACGGGTCTCACCCAAACCATACTACGGAGTGGCCTTGCCCCCAGGTCTGACCTTTCTAGGGCTACGCAGGTACAACTCCACCTCAAATCACATCAACCTACCCTTTCCTGATTCTGATCACGCTAACTAGGAGATACATGCCTCGCCCATCCTCCGCTAACTGGGAGATACGGGCACCCGCCCACACTCCTTTAACTAGGAGATACGTCCCCCCGCCCACACTTTGCTATCTGCCCGCTAATGAATGTTGCGGCTATTCCGCAGTCTGACAACTTTTCTACGCTGTCTGGCTGCTAGTGAACGCTATGGCTATCCCGCAGTGTTACAACACTTCCACACTGTCTGGATGCTAGTGAATGCTACGGCTATCCCGCAGTCTTACAACACTTTCCACATCGATCATGGACATGACCTAACATCCTGGCTAAACTCGCGTCCTGACGGGAATTTCCTCAACCTGGTCCCCAAAGCCAACAATCGAACACCAAAAAGACGCGAACCCTACGTTGGGAAGTTTCCTAAACTCCCAACTCACATACCCCTCAATCCAATCAGCCACTTGGGTTGCCCTCCTTCCTGACGAGAATGCGAACTCATCCTAAATTCACACTTTGTGACAACCCGAAGTTTCTATCTTGTACAGTCATTCAATTCAATCAACGTTAGACTTGTTTATGCTATCCTTTAGAATTGTTTAGGGTCTGTTTGAGCGTTCTAAGCCTAGTACATCCAAGGAATGAGTGTTAGGAAGTATCTGCTGAAGCTCAAAACCACCAATCAAGCCATAAACTCCTTCATGAGGAGTTTACGACAACATCACATGAGTTTACGGCCGTAAACTCAAGGTGGCCGTAAACTCTTGGCCTTAAAGATGATATCCTTCACTTTTTCTCATTATTCACCATTTCAAGTCAAGAAACCCAAATTCTCTCTCGAGTATCATAAGGATCTTCATTTTGATCTTCAAAAATGTAAGTATTTCATCCTTTGATTTGTTGATACATCTCCTTAACTAGTATCACCCTTTGATTTCATCCATGAAATCATTCATTTTGGTTAGATCTTCAAGAACACCAAGAACACACACTAGTTCTTTGGGCCGAAATCAACCCTTTTTGCTTCCATATCGTAAGTATCCTTTCCCTATACTTGTTATCTAGTAGAATCTCCTGATTTACATCCTTGAAATCGACCATTTCCTAAGATCAATGAGAGTTTACGTCCAGGAGCATCTCCCTTGGCCGTAAACCCTTGTTAAGGCTACTAGTTTGGCCATAAACTCTTCTTAAGGCTAGGAATGGGCCTAGAACACTTCCTTGATGCTTGATAGGACCTTAAAGACACTCTTTGGCACAAGACTTCATGAGTTTATGACCGTAAACACATAGGGCCATAAACCCTATGGCCGTAAACACATAGGGCCGTAAACACCTTGGCCGTAAACTCCATTGTGTGGTCGTAAACCCATTAGATGCAATCCTTTGTGATTTAAACACTTCAATTCAAGTGTTTCCTAGTCCGTAAGTTAGTTCCCTAACATGATTAGTTGTTATATACACTAATTGTATACATATATGTATCATTATATGCTTATTAGGATCCGTTGTGCTCAAGGCTTCACTTGGCACTTAGCATCCTACAAATCGATCTTTCATTCGTATCACTCACTGCAGGTGAGTTCATACCCCTTAACTTACCTTTTAAATGATTTTAAATGCTTTTATGGGGGGGGGGGGGAATACAAGTAGAACTATTATAGTTATTATATCAATCACATGTGATTAATAACTATCAAACAGATAGATTTCTTATACTTCAAACTGTGTTTTCAAAAAAATTGCTTAAATCGTTTTACAAACTCTTTATCAAACTCTTTTAAACTTATACTTTGTCAAATCATGTCTATATGGATATAGTTATATAAGTAGGATTGAAAGGACTTAGGACTGATAACTCGCCTCATTTCCTGTTCTTAGTTGTGGACTTAGGGTATCGGTTGTTTGTCCGAAGGTCATTTGAATCTTAGTTGTATATTATGTATATGTATATAGATATAAAAGTTCTATGTTCAGTTCAATACCTTTGGGTAGCAAAGGTATACAGACATGTTCATTCATACAAACAATATTGCTAGTAAACTGTAACATACACGTTTTGAAATCATGTTTTAAGTAAATAATATTATGAAATATTATATAATTATGAGTATTGAGTTCTAATGGATAGTTTTTACTAGAAATGAAGTAAAACTATGTTTAGAATCAATCGGAAAATATTGGAAGTCTTATGAGATTCCAACTAAAAGACAAATATCGAAATTTAACGAAAATATAAAATTTGAAATAAGTACAATTTTATTATCGAAAGTTGTAGATAATCTCGTTAGAAACATTTAGGCGAAAACCTCATCGAAATCCGAGTTATAACGAAGAAGTTATGACCTATCGAAGATCCGCGACAAAACCGGCACGGCGCCGAATGACGTAAAAAGTGAGTTTTTGATTAACTACTTTTTAGCCTTAGTAATCTAAATGAAAGTCGTATTCGTTAAACCGAGAAGTTCGATAAAAAGAACGCCAAAATCTGACTTCGTATGAGGAAGTTATGATTTTTCTAAGTTTCAGCTTAACAGTAGACAGCTAAAAACTCGAATTTTAGATCGAGTGATTTTTAGCCGACACAACTTAAACGAGAATTGAAGATCTCGTCAATAGTAGTACAACGGTAAAAAGTCTGGCGAAAACGGATGTCGGATGAAAAAGTTATGAATTTTTAACGGATTTTCCTGTCCTGGTCTGTTAAAAATAATAATATTAAAAATAAATCCAAATTAGCCGACGAAGTCTAAACGAAAGTTGTAGAATATATTCCCGCCTACGTGTGCATATAAAGAACGTCAAAAACGGAGCCCGTATACGAAAGTTATGGATTTTAGAAGATTTGGGCACAATTTCCGAGGAATCTCGCAAGGATAAGGCCAATCTCGGTGAGTCACCCGCTGAGTCCGACGCGTATCGCTTGCTGATTTGACCGAGGGTGTGGTCCAATGGCCTTCCGACGCGCCTTGCTTCTGACTTCGCCCCGTGTCCGAAGTGATGGACCAATCCGAAGCCGGCACACAGGCATCTCGTGTCCGAGCCTCGCTCCTGATGCCGCGTGTCCGAGCGTCGTGCCACCTGCCCTCCTTTCCTCTCACTTCGGATCCGGACCTCGCACTATAAATAGTGCCTGCGAACCCTCCCGGCTAATGTTAGGAAATTTACACATTTTCACCCCTAAATCCATATTTCCACTATTTCAACTTCCCCCGAAGCCCCGAAATTATTTCCAACGCCCGAAACACGCCCCGAAGTTCCCTAGAAGCCCAAAAAATTTATCTTTTCGGTTTTGAAGCTCTACCTTCGCAGAGCCCGGTTTTCAATAAATCTCCCGGTTTTCAACGAAGGAAGTTATATTTAGAGCCGAAGTGCTGCCCAATTTACTATTTTACCCCCGGTTATTTCACGGTGAGTTTAATATATAGGAATAATTATATGTTATGTGTTTTATGTGCTATGTGCTTTTCAATGTTATTATTCCGGGTTATTTTCCCGTGTTATTTTTATTCGCTATTTTTAATAGCAAAGTAATACCTTTGACCATGTGATCAGTGAAATGACTTAGATTCATATTGGTACTGGTATGTAGCTTCTGGCCATGTAGAACATGTCTCCGTAAGAGAATGATTTCTATTCTATGGTATTGGTAGAAGGTTAGACAGGGCTATAAGCCTGAAATCTACCAAAATGTTAATCCGAAGTTGTATGTCTTCTGTGCCATTTGGGCTAAAGCTTTATTGATGTATATCAAGTATGGAAATTGTTATGTCTCATTGATTGTATATCTTTGAATCAAATCAATGATTGATATGGAAAGTTTGTCACATGATTCACATATGCCTTTGTTGTTCCTTGTTCCTCTTTGCTTCTGCCATATTGAAGTATATATATGGCATAACGTTATATTGTATCTATTATTGAACTCACTAAGCGTCACCGCTTACCCTCTCAATGTTTAACAAATTGCAGGAGATCAGCATCCAGTATAGTTATATACTGATAGAAGATTTTCGAATAGTTTGAAACTATTGTATTTTGCACTCCCATATGTATAAAACTATAGAATCCTGGGAAGTTATGTAATATATAACACTTTGAAATAGTCGGGTTGTATTCAGTAGTTTGTAATCACTTTATCAATATAAAATATTGTTTTTATGAATATGCATGTAGCATGTTTCGGAGTAACAATTGTCAAGTATGAAAGTGTGGGTCTTTCATAAACTATAATAGGTATAGTTTAGGAAGTCACTACTTACTATTTCTAGAACAAGGAAACATACAAGAGTCAGTTCATACATGAGTCAGTTGAAACATACTATAACGAGAAACAACACATACTATACACTATACACTAGAGAACATACTATAACGAGAGACAATACTCACTATAAAGAGAAACAGATAGAACATACTACCCACTATACACTAGAGAACATACTATATACTAGACAGAGAGAACATACTAATACAAATACAAGAATACTATAACATTAATGTGAGATACTACTTCATGGCTCGGCAATATACTGTTGCGTCACGTTTTGTACCTAGAGTCTCCTGGAGGGAGAGCGTGAATTTGTGTATAGATCTATACGGGACTAAACCTCCTACACCTTGCTGCTAGCTACAGTGGGACCTGCAGGTCTACGGGTGATGAATGTCATATCATTTCGACGTCTCGAACGTCGTGCTAGTCAATCAAGTTTGGTTACAATCATATCACATTTTACCTTAATTAAACTAACAAGTTTAAGGTAGTTAGTACATTGGTAGTTACATAGATAAAACTATAGTACATCTTTATCTTTTTCCCATTTCATTCACATTGTGATCTTCTCACATAAGCGGTAATGATAGTCATACTTTGGGAAAATACTCACTTTTACAAAAGAACAAACATAAAGAACAGTTGGGTCTTGGTAGAAGACTACTTTAGTAGAAAATATAGGATTTTCTAGGAAGTTTACAAACATTTACATCAAACACTCACAAACTTTTACATCAAACATTTACAAACACTTTCTGCAAACTTATACAAACAATGACTCTAAAATACTTATCAACTCACCAGCTTTAATGTTGATCTACTCTTTCAAAATAACTTGTATTCTCAAGTCGCCAGTAGACAGGTACCGATGACCAGGTTTTGAGAAGACGGAGCTTTCAAGACTCGTCTTTATTTTGATTATTCATTTTTGGTGCCTTATAAACTTCAGAACACACTTGTATTAAAATTATACTATTAATGCAAAGGATGATGTTGTTGCTTGTTTACTATTATGAATTGTTGTGATACTGTACATGACGTCCTCCGTCCCTAAACGTTTCCGCCATTCTGGTTTGGGGGTGTGACACACTTCCTTTTGTTCCTGAACCCTTGGAGAATTCTCCCCCACTTTGATTCATCTAACATCTTACAACACACCAGGCTGGAAGGATTCCCAATCCTTCGTATCATCCAGTGATCAATCTTGCTGGAAACCAACGCTTACCACTGTTAGTGTTCCCAAAACGAACCAACACTAAAGCAGTATGACTTTTGAAGACTGTCGGAACATGTATCCTGAAAACCAACTATATAAGGTGACGACCTCACACTACTACTCTAAGACTCATGGTATGCAGATGACATATAACCTGAACATAAGCAGGAAGTATAAATCCAAGATACAATTACTCATATAAATGCAAGACCATATCAATAAAATCATAAATAAAAACTGATAGGAAAGCAAAAGATACGCACCTGCAAAATCGGAAACTGCTCGTGCCTCCTCTGTAGTCAACTGGAAAGCCCTGCTCCTCGCCGTAGGCGCCTCTGCCTCACCTTGACGGCCGTCGATGATCCTCAATGTCGCAGGGGTAGGTGAAATCACCTGTCTCGCTGTAACCAAACTCGGACATTGGGCCTTCTTGTCGCCCTGCTGACTGCAATGAAAGCAGATCAGGTCTGATCCATGAGTGGTGGTAGCACTACAGTCCCTGCTATAATGACCGATCTGGCCGCAGTTAAAGCAGCCAGAATCACCACCACTACCGCTCCTACACGCACACTCGTGTGTATTGCCACACTTGCCACAGCAGATATGGTCCTGATGACATCTTGATCTAGAATATGATACCTTGGGCCTCTTGCCCGGCACTGCAGATGTCTGCACCTCATCTGGTTTCCTCTTCTTCTCTGCCTCTAAGTCGATCTCCCTCTCCCTGGATCAAGCGATCATATCCTCCAGCGTCTTTTAGCTGGACCGGCTCACAAACTATCTAATGTCGCTCCTCAGCATCTCGTGGTACTGAGCCTTCTTCATCTCATCGTCTGCCACATAGTGCGGAACAAGAAGGGCCCTCTCCCTGAACTTGGTGGTGATCTCCGTCACCGTCTCCGTAGTCTGCTGGAGATCCTGGAACTCCTGTGCTAAGTGTTGCACCTCAATCATTGGTGCAAACTCGGCCCTGAACCTAGCCGATAAATCACCCCATGTCATCGCGTCCAACACGGCATCATCCCCAATAGCATGTCCAAGTTCAGGGAGAGGGCCCTTCAGAAGACAGGAGGCGAGTCGGACTTTGTCCCCCTCGGGGCACTGGCTAGAACGAAAGGTGTTGGCGCCATCTGCCAACCACCGGCTGCTAGCAATGGGGTCCTTTGCCCCATGATAATCTGGAGCTCCATAGGCTCTAAACTCCCTGAATGTCAACGTGCGCGCCACCATCATGGCCACCATCTCGGTGCGGAACGCACCAACCTCTCGTCTAAAATATCAAAAATGCCCTCCTTGACCATACCGAAGATCACAGGAGTCTGGTCCATAATACTGCGCGTAATCTCAGATGATATAAATTCTCTCATCTGCTCATCCAGCTGCTCGGCTCCAGAGCCCGAGCCAGATCCCTCACCGGTATCTTAACTGCCAACTGGTCTAGTGTGTAGCGTCACCATGCTGCAATATATCATAACAACCATCAGAATACTCATCACTATCGAGGGATCACACATACTACAAGTTCCTTAGTTTCATCTCAGCCTTCCTTGACTCGAGTACGGATCCTCTGCTTTCAGTAGTACGGGCCGATACTACCTTCCACATATATCCGTAGTTTCCTCAAGAACTGTCAGAACTCCACCAAGTCCATTCTACTGCTACTACTGTTCTTATGATAATAACATCCTAGGCTTTCCCTAAGGAAATCACCAACCCACTCTCCGCCATCAGCTGCATAAGAAGTCCCTGCTATCTCCTCCTAAGTAGCTCGCGAATACCATTACATATCACTAAGACTAGATAATTCTTCGAATGAGAGGTTCTACCCTACAACGGTTGGACTCAAACAAGAGCTGTGAAATAGAGCTAAACATAACCTTCTGAAATTATTTAGTCCTCGCAATATGTAACTTAACATATCCATTCACTAGTTAGTTAGAGATAACTAAAACTCCTAAAAGCACAAAGCAAGCAGCATTCGAGCATTGAGTACACATAATCAAGCTTATCCTAATCAGGCCATTATATCACTGACTAATCTGTACTAGCATGCAGGTCATAAAGCTGATATACATATAACAGGCACATAAGGCATCCTTCCTAGATCCTTAGCCCTAATCTAACATGCAGTTCTCATAATCATATCATAACATAAACTTGTATGGGTAATTTGGGAGTACTTACTTGAGCTCAGCTGATTGCATGCACCACACCCTTTTCTCTTTTCAAAGTTCTTTCCTACTTTCAAAATTCCTTTCTCTTTTCAAAGTACTTACTTGAACCATAAAGCTCCATCCTTGGGACCAAAAAGTCCAAAAACTCAACATAATATATTTAAGCATTCAAGAGGCAAGTTTAAGACTTTATAACTCAAGATGGTTTGAAATGAAACAAAAATCTCGGATATACAACTTTCCTTTTGAAACACCACCTTTATTTGTTCTTTACTTGCTTGGAAAATGGATCCACAACAGCAAAATGCTCTCTAATGGCCTTCTAAGCTCCAAGAACACTCAAAGAAGGATTAGGGTTTCGTGGTGGTTGTCTAAGGGTGAAATGGAGGCTGAACATTGAGGCATATTATTCCTTTTATAGTGGCATACCCTAAAATTTAGGGTTTTAGTCTGAATGGAGTACGCCCCGCGTACCTCTATGTACGCCCAACGTACTCACAAACCACCCGCGTCCATTATACTCATCTACGATGGGCGTACCCTAGCTTACGATGGGCGTACTTTTGCGCATATCACCTTGCATGCATGGTACCTTCTTGTCACTTTTCTCCATTAGGGACCAATATTGCCAATAACTTCAAAGTGCTATAACTTCTTCGTTCTAAGTCCGTTTCCGATGAACTTTATATCCATAAAAAGGTGGCGAGAAGCCCTATGCTTCTAATAACTCCTCGTTACCTAAAAACTTCCCGAACAAGAACCTAAACTCCCTAGAAGACCGAGATGTCAAATTACGTGTATGCCCCTGGCCTCCGAAGACACAATCGAACACTTTCAAAAACGGGTGTTACACATTCTGTTGTGGAGTATGAATAGAAGAAGTCTTATGAATGATACCTTTATATTCAAAAAAACTTTTAATTCTATGATTAACAAATTCGGTACCATTATCAGATCTAATAGTTTTGATTTTAACATTCAACTGAGTTTGATGAAAAGATAAAAAAACATGGAAGCAAGAAAACACTTCTTCTTTAGATTTCATCAAATAAAGCCAAGTAGCCCTAGTATAATAATCAACGATTGTAAGAAAAAACCAATAACCTCTAGAAGCAACAACCTTATAAGGCCCCCATACATATAAATGAATTAATTCACCAATACAATTAGTTTTATGTTTGCTTAAAGGTAATGGTTCCCTAATTTTTTTTGGCCCTATGACAAACTTCACATGGCATAGTAGATTAATTACCAAATTTAAGAGCATCTTTTAACATATTCAAAGTTTGGTTAGCAGGATGACCAAGTCTATTATGCCAAGTAAGTTTATAAACAAAACGTCTAGCAATGTTGCATACAAGATTAGACTTACCAAGGACATGACTATCAAGATAATACAAGCCTCCAGATTCTTTACCAGTCTCCATGGACAGTGAATACTGACCAGAGCAGGTATTCTCATCAAATATCACTTTAAACTTATTATCTTTGCATAACTTGTGAACAGATTAAATATTAACATGAAAGTCCGGAACCCCAAAGACATCAGTTAAGGTAATGGAATTAGATAGGGTGATGTTACCAATTTTTATCAATTTTAGCAGTAGATCCGTTAGGATGATCTACTTTAAGGTTAAATTTTGAAACATCAACAACATCATCAAGTTGGGATTCAACAGCTGTCATATGTTGACTAGATCATGAATCCACAACCCATTTTCCGTCTTTATATAGAACACTATTACATTTAATACCTTCCATATTAGCATTATTGGACACGTCCTCTATAAGTTTTTTGTCATTTAGAAGAGACATGATCGTAGAATATTGCTCACTAGTTGGAAAATGTTGATCTGGTTTATCAGAAGAACCAGATGAAGTATTAAAAGAATCAACAACATGAGAAATAAATCCAGAAATAGGAACATTCTTATTCAAGTCACACATAGGTTTCAAATATTTAGGATAACTTATGAGTTTATAACATTTTTCAATATACTCTTTACTTGATTGAAGGAATCATCTAAACCGCTTAAGAATTGCATCAACTTCATAAGCTTGTTATGATTATTAAAATGAATATAGCCTCACAAACATATTCAATACATTTAGTTAAACCATCAAACTCTTTCCAAATACCATCCAATTTATTGTAATATTTAGAAACACATAAACCACTTTGAGTAAGAGTATTAATACATTGATGCAAGTTAAAAACCACAGAACCATCAGCCTTATAGTAAGTATCCTTTAAATCAGTCAATATATCAAGAGCAAACTCAGAACAAACATGTCTAATGTAGATGGACTCAGACAAAGATTTAAGAATAAAGGAACAGACAATAGCATTTACCTTATCCCATTTAAGAGACCTAACATAATTATTTTTATCTTTTACTGTCGTTCCATCAACAAAGCCAATTTTATTTCTACCCTTTAAGGATCTAGTCATAGAACTTTTCCATACTCTAAAATTCTCTATACCAAGCAATTTGAAACTAATAATAGTGGTTACCAGTGTTGCAAAAATTGCTTAGATCGGCCGATTAATCAGAATCGGGTAGGGGCCGAGGCGCCTAATTAGGAATCGACCAAAAAATATGGAATCGGTCAAAATCGACTCCAATTCGGTCAAAATCGGTCAAATTCGGAATCGGTCAAAATCGGTAAAAATAAAAAAAAATCAGAGATTTCTTGTAACATCCATAAAACTCTTGAAAAATTTAAACTTTTAAATTAAAGTAAAAAACCACAATTATTTACAAATAGTTTTCAAAACGAGTTCAATATCAGCGTAATGTCAAAATCATGAAACAAAACATCAGGAGGTGCACGATCATGCCTTCGCCTTCCCGTGATCCTCTGAAGTACCTGAAACATAATCCAAAACTGTAAGCCCAAAGCCTAGTGAGTTCCCCCAAAATACCAATACAGAACAAACAACACAAAATAATAACAACATACTATGGGCCCAATCAACCATCGGGTTGGAATACCCCAGGCCCCTCAACCATCGGGATGGAATGCCAACATACTATGGGTCCAATCATCATCAGGATGGAATACCCTAGGCCCTCAACCATCGGGTTGGAATGCCTAAGCCTGTTGGCTTACGCACAAAGCAGTGAAGCCTCAGCCACCAACCAATCATGTGCACATAATACAAATAAACATACTACTAACTGGTCAGCAAACAGAAAGACAGATCTCACAGATCACTAAGCATAGCAACATCCTAATACCAGGATACCGATCTTAACAGATCACTACAACACTATAGTATGCATAGCAGGATATCAAATCCAAAGGGCCGACATTGGTGCCTTCCACCCGCAAGTACATTGAGGAAGACTCACCTCACAAGTAGTACATAACTGATAAGGTCTGACTCTGAATCTCAGCTCCCGACTTAAAGTCTACAACCACCATGACCAATTCCATCAAAATCCTGAAATACCCAAAATGCCCTCAAAAGTCAAACTTGGTCAACCATGGACAAAGTCAAGGTTAACGCTGAAGGTAAACAGTCCATGCTGAACCAAATCGTCAAGTGCACCAATAAACTCGCCAAGTTCCTATATAAATTAGAAGGTCGGGAAAATCCCAGCCAACTCGCCGAGTTTGCCCGAGCTTAACACATTTAATTGATTCTTCGATTCCAAGGACTTTAAGGCTCAGATCTAAACTCAAATGTTGTCTAAAAGGATAAAGTTTCCAACTTTATCCTTTAGGGCTACTCCAAGTGCTCAAAAACCCCTCCACAAGGCTTGAAAACTCAAGGGATTGACTAATAAGCATAAAATCCTTGAGATCTGGAACCCAACCTTTCCAGAAGAGATCCTAGCCTCAAAATAGACCCAAAGGTTGGTGATTTATAGACCTACGTGTCCAATGCATGTATTGAACCCAAAATGGGTCAAAAAGAGGAAAATATGACCTAAAATCCATGCATGGCATCAAGACTTGGCTAAAGACCAGATCCAAACCATTATAAGGTCACCTTGACCTGGAGATTCATAAAGTTGCAACCTTATGAGATCCATCCAATACAACATCCAAGAATAAGGAGAAAAGGGACAAAACTCAAGATCTAGCTACATAAAGGAGTAAAAATCGGATCTTGGACACTTATAAAGGTCTAGAAGGGTGCCAAATTGAAGATTAGAGCTTGGCTTGCTAAATCCTCACCTCCTTCTTCTTACTTCTTATCTTTTTGCTCCAAAAATACCACACTAGTTCTCAAAATGAGAGGCAAGGGTGATTAGGGTTCACAAGGGCCAATATGGGGGTTTGGAGGCTAGTAAAAGATCAGCCTTAAGGACTTAAGGAGGTTATATAGGGTGCAAAACCCTAAAATTTAGGGTTTCCCACCCAACCATCAACATGCCGAATTCCCCTCACCAACTCGCTGAGTTGGTCCATAAAAATGCACGGCCCAAAAGCCCTTCAACATGCCGAGTTGAGGCTATCAACTAGCCGAGTTCCAAAGGAAAACTTGCTTTAAAGAATAAATCTTATGCCTGGAAATCGGGAAGTTACAACTCTCCCCCCACTTGGACTAGGCTTCGTCCTCGAAGCCTGCTGCGGAGAACAAATCCGGATAATGCTCCTGCATCTCAGCTTCCAGATCCCAGGTCCACTCAGAGCCCCCCCCCCCCCCCCCCCGGTCCTGCCATCGTACCTTTACCAAAGGTACCTCTTTATTACACAAAACCTTTACCTTCCTTTCCAGGATAACTACCGGCCTCTCGACATGATTCAAGTGCTCATCAACCTGAATATCATCTAATGACACCACTGCACCCTCAACCAATACACACTTTCGCAGCTGCGAAAAATGGAAAGTGCTATGAATCTAACTGAGCTCCTCCGGAAGATCCAATCTATATGCAACCTTGCCAACCCTGGAAACAACCCAGAATGGGCCAATATACCGGGGCCCAATTTCCCCCTCTTCCTGAAGCGAATCACACCTTTCCAACGTGATATTTTCAATAACCATGTCACCGACTTGGAACTCTAACTCAGATCGGTTCCGGTCGGCATAGCTCTTCTTCCGACTCTGAGTAGTCTGAAATCTCTTCCTAATCTGCTAGATCATCTCAGTAGTATGAAGGACCACCTCGGTCCGCCCCATAACCATGTGACCAACCTCTCCCCAACAGACTGGGGTATGACATCTTCGTCCATACAAGAGCTCAATGGCAGAGCACCAATGCTGGAGTGGAATCTCGTACCCAGCTCCTCATGAAAATTCTGCCAAAATTGGGAGGTGAACCGAGCATCATGGTCAGAAACAATGGAGACTGGAACTCCATGGCGAGCAACGATCTCGCGAATATACACATCGGCTAACTTCTCGGCCGAAGAACTCTCCTGAATCGCCTGGAAATGGGCACTCATGGTCAACCGATCCACGATGACCCAAATAGCATCAAAACCATTTGTCGTCTTCGACAACTTGGTGATGAAGTCCATCGAAATCTACTCCCATTTCCACATGGGAACCTACAGAGGCTCCAGCTTGCCATGCGGCCTCTTATGCTCGACCTTGATCATCCTGCAGGTCAAGCACATCTCAACATACCAGACGATCTCTCTCTTCATACAAGGCCACCAGTAGCTCAATCTCAGATCCTGATACATCTTGGTGCCCCCCGGATGAATAGAAAAACTAGACTGATGATCCTCCTCCAGCACAATATGTTTGACCCCACCAGACATGGCAACCTAAACCCTACCACAACGGGTCAACAAACCACGACTGTCCGGAACAAACCAGGTGATCTCACCCCTGATCCTCTCAATCTTCCAATTCCCTTCCCAAACACCCCCGGCCCGAGCCTCCCTAATCAATCCCACAAGCGGAGAATCCACTAATATCCTCACACATGACACACTATTAGAAGGTCCAGCCGAATTGTGGCTCAAGGAATCCGCCACCACATTCGCTTTACCCGGATGGTAAAGGATCTTGCAGTCATAATCTTTGACTACATCCAGCCACCTGTGCTGCCTCATATTCAGGTTCGGCTTATCCATGATGCGTCTCAAACTCTTGTGATCCGTGTAGATGGTACAGTGGACCCCATACAGATAATGTCTCTAAATCTTGAGGGTAAAAACCACAGCCCCCAACTCAAGATCATGCATGGGATACCTCATCTCATGTGGCTTCAGCTGCTGAGAAGCATATGCTATCACCCATCCTCTCTGCATGAGGACTGCTCCCAAACCAGTGATGGATGCATCATAGAAAACCATAAAATCCTTAATTCCCTCCGGGAGAGTGAAAATTGGAGCCTCACATAATCTCTGACGAAGAATCTAAAATGATGACTCCTGCTCGGGGCCCCACCAAAATCCCACCCCCTTCCTCGTCAGACAAGTGAGGGGTACCGCAATCTTGGATAAATCCTGAATAAATCTCCGGTAGTACCCTACCAATCTTAAGAAACTCTTGATATCCGAGGGAGACTTCAAATCCTCCCACTGCATCACTGCCTTGACCTTGGCCGGATCGACCAAAATCCCATCTTGGTTAACGAGGTGTCCAAGGAACTGAACCTCTCGTAACCAGAACTCGCACTTCGAGAACTTAGCATAAAGCCGTTCTCGCCTCAATACTCCTAGGAGCTCACGAAGATGCTCTTCATGCTGCTCTCTGGTCTTGGAATACACCAAGATATCATCAATAAACACGATGACCGAGCGATCGAGCATCGGCCTGCATACCCGATTCATCAAATCCATAAATACTGTAGGCGCATTGGTGAGCCTGAATGGCATCACCACGAACTCGTAATGCCCATAACGAGTTCAGAACGTGGTCTTCTCCACATCCTCCTCCCTCACCCTGACCTGATGGTACCCAGACATCAGATCTATCTTGAAGAACCAAGATACTCCCTGTAACTAATCAAAGAGATCATCAATCCGTGGAAGGGGATAACAGCTCCTCACCGTTAACTTGTTCAACTCCCGGCAATCAATGCACATCCAGTGTGAACCATCCTTCTTCTTGACAAATAAAATCGGTGCTCCCCACGGAGAACTACTCGGACGGATAAACTGCTTGCCTAACAGCTCCTGCAGCTGAGATGACAACTCCTGCATCTCAGGAGGTGCCAAACGGTACGGCACCCTAACAATCGGGGCCGCACCTGGCACAAGGTTGATCCTGAACTCGACCTGCCTCTCAGGAGGCACACTGGGTAACTCCTACGGAAATACATCAGCAAACTCGCTGACCACCAGGACCTCTGAAACTGAAACCTGATCCCCAACCCGCGTATCCACTACATAAGCCAAGTAAACTGCACACCAGTGCTGAATATAATATCGAGCCCTTGCTGCCGAACAAAACCCTGAACCCATCTTTGTGCCCTCTCCATAAATAACCAGTTCTCCCCCACTTGGGTTTCGAACTACCACGTGCTGTCCCTCACAATCGATCATAGCACCGAAATGACTCAGCTAATCCATATCCACAATCACGCAGACATCCCCCATGGGGATAGGGATCAAATCGATCAGAAAGGATACCCCGAAGATCTCCAGAACGCAACCCTGATACACTGAAGAAGCAAAAATCCTGTGTTTTTTGGTGATAAAAACTCGCAACGGACAGTCCAACTCCCCTAAGGGCATAGCAAACCCCCTACTAAAAGACCGAGAAACAAAGGACCGACTCCCACTCGAGTCAAATAACACTAAGGCATGAAAGGAGTTCACTAGGAACGTACCTAACAAAGGTACAAATATATCAGCATAAAACAAACATAATCAATAAGATAAGGGATAGAAACATACCAGTCACAACATCTGGTGCTGCCCTGGCGTCCTTGGCAACAAGCTGCAAAGTGTGACCTCGAGCCCTCGGGGGCTCTGTCCTGCCCTGACTCCTGTCAGTGATCCTCAAAGTAGCCGGAGCTGGAGCCTGCGCCGGCCTGACAGCTAGCAAGGGACACTGGGCCTTCATATGGCCCACTTGATCAAAATGGTAACAAAGTCTGACGTTAGAAGCTGGAGTCTGTTGCCTATAATCCCTCGCAATGTGACCCTGCTTGTCTCATTTGTGGAAACCCAAAGAAGACCGACAAACTCCATCATACACCTTTCCACACTTCCCACAAGTGTGACTCCTCTGACTCCCCGACCTGGAGTCAGCGGCCCTAAACCGCTTTGGTGCAGGCTGCAACTACGCCAGGGCCGGTCTCGACTCCCTAGTCTGCAAATCAATCTCAATCTCACGCAACCTGGTGGCCTCCTGCATCTCCAACAACGAACCATAACACTGAGTAGAAACAAACTGCCTGATCTCCGTCTTGAGCATGCTCAAGTAATGGGTCATCTGAGCCTGCTCAGATGCAGCGAACTCAGGACATAACATAGCTCTCTCCGTGAACATCTTGGTGATCTCCGTCAGCGTATCAGAACCCTGCTTCAACTCCAGATACTCTTGGGCCAACCTCTCTCGCTCTACTAGAGGTACATACCGGGAGTGGAACATCTCAGAAAACTGCTCCCAAGTCACAACAGCCCCCTGCTCAGCAGAATAGGAACTGGTAGCGAGCCTCCACCAATCCTTCACTGCGGACCTCAGAAGGTTCAGAGCGCACCTGACCTTCTGGTCATTAGGGCATACACAAGTGAAGATACATCCCTCTACATCCGATATCCACCTCATGGCGATGATCCGTTCCTGCACCCTATAGAAAGTCGGGGGCTTCATTTTGTCGAAGTCCCGATACTGAAAAACCCGACCCGATCCAACACCAACAGCTGCTACGGCTGCCGCAACAACGGTCTTAGCAATGGCTACATATCTGTCATCAAAGAACTCCATCATCGCAGTCTTGATAGACCCAAACATCTCCGGAATCTATCCCCGAACAATAGTAACCACCTCCTCGTGAATGATCTCCCTGCTGCGGTCCTCTAAAAATGCTGGCCCACCCTGACTGCTAGCTCCTGATCCCGACCCGGATCCGATCTCAACTCGTCTCGTAGTCACCATACTGAAAATACACTAGGAAGATATCAGATAATCCACATATCGTAACGGGGAACCAACTCCCAACAAAGCCCTAAGGGTTGTCACTTGCTACGTGTACGGGTCATGTGTTTTCAGTAGTACGATCCATACTACCTTTCCACACCTACCCATATTTGTCTCAGGATCATCACAACAACCCTACCAAAACCCGCACACTAGCATACTCATACACTCTATCCTCACTTCCTAGAGGAAGGCTAAACATAACGCAACTGGCCGACTGACCCCACATAAATCACCATACTTGAAATTGCCACACGACCCTCCATTGGTGCCAAATAACTATCGCATGAATACAATCACATACCACACAACATAAACAATCTTAGGCTATAAGATTCGATCCTACAACGGTTGGAATCAGACAAGAGCTGCGCAGCAGGACCAAATCCCTTACTCTAAGATCGTTTAACCCATGTAGCATGTGACTTAGTGTATTCACTCACTAGCCAGTTTACACGCGAAAGAGTCATACAACAATCAACCAAGTAATCTATAAGAGATAAGGCATCATATATCAGGCACTTCTATACAGTTCCTGAAGATCTCTATCCTATTACTAGCATGTTGTTCTAACATATCATAACATAATCTCAAATAATTGTGTGATAATTTGGGGTCACTTACTGGCTCCGGCTGATCGTACACATCGCATACTCCTTGATTATTTTGAAAGCCATTTGAAAATTGTTTTAGAAATCTTTTTCCTTAGTTTGAGATTGGATTTACAAGAGTGTTCCTCCAATTCAATCAAACCAAGGCTCTGATAGCAACTTGTAACATCCATAAAACTCTTGAAAATTTTAAACTTTTAAATTAAAATCAAAAACCACAATTGTTTACAAATAGTTTTCAAAATGAGTTCAATATCCGAGTAATCCCAAAATCATGAAACAAAACATGAGGAGGTGCACGATTACGCCTTCGCCTTCCTACGATCCTCTGAAGTACCTGAAACATAATCCAAAACTGTAAGCCCAAAGCTTAGTGAGTTCCCCCAAAATACAAATACAGAACAAACAACACAAAATAATAACAACATACTATGGGACCAATAAACCATCGGGTTTGAATACCCGAGGCCCCTCAACCATCGGGTTAGAATGCCAACATACTATGGGTCCAATCATCATCGGGATGGAATACCCTAGGCCCTTAACCATTGGGTTAGAATGCCTCGGCCTGTTGGCTTACGCACAAAGCAGTGAAGCCTCAGCCACTAACCAAGCATGTGCACGTAATACAAATAAACATACTACTAACTGGTCAAGAAACAGACAGATAGATCTTACAGATCACTAAGCATAGCAACATCCTAATACCAGGATACCGATCTTAACAGATCAATACAACACTATAGCATACATAGCAGGATATCAAATGCAAAGGGTCGGCCTTGGTTCCTTCGACCCGCAAGTACTGTGAGGAAGACTCACCTCACAAGTTGTGCATAACTGATAAGGTCTGACTCCGAATCTCAACTACCGACTCAAAGTCTACAACCACCATGACCAATTCCATCAAAATCCTGAAATACCCAAAATGCCCTCAAAAGTCAAACTTGGTCAACCATGGACGAAGTCAAGATCAACGGTCAAGGTCAACAGTCTGTGCTGACCCAAATCGTCGAGTGCACCAATAAACTCGTCGAGTTCCTATAGAAATCAGAAGGTCGGGAAAATCCCAGCCAACTTGCCGAGTTTGCTCGAGCTGAACACATTCAGTTGATTCTTTGATTCCAGGGACTCTAAGGCTTAGTTCTAAACTCAAATGTTGTCTAAAAGGATAAAGTTTACAACTTTATCCTTTGGGGCTGCTCCAAGTGCTCAAAAACCCCTCCACAAGGCTTGAAAACTCAAGGGCTTGACCAATAAGCATAAAATCCTTGAGATCTGGAACCCAACCTTTCTAGAAGAGATCCTAGCCTCAAAATAGACCCAAAGGTTGGTGCTTTATAGACATGCATGTCTTGAACCCAAAAATGGGTCAAAAAGAGGAAAATCTGACCTAAACTCCATGCATGGCATCAAGACTTGGCTAAAGACCAGATCCAAACCATTATAAGGTCACCTTGACATGAAGATTCATAAAGTTGCAACCTTTATGAGATATTGTCACACCCCCGAACCAGACGGTGGAAACGTCTGAGGACTTGTGTGTGACTTCATCTTGAAATATCATTACAATGAATATAAATGAAACATAACATCATCATCACCATGCATAATATAATACAACTGTCATTGTTCACATCAAGTACAATATTTTAAATTACATGACCATAACATTCAAAGTACGATGTTTAACAGTACACAAAACAAAATCCATATTCTTGTTGATTCTTCTGCTTAACGAGTTCCTGAGAATACAAGTTATTTTGAAAACAGTCAACATAAAAATGTTGGTGAGTTCATAAGTGTATTTTAAATGAAAAGTTTTGTATCAATAGTAAAACACCAGAAAATCCGATATTTTCTGCGAAAGAGATTGAAAATGATGTATCAAATCAAGTATTAATGCATGTGTGGTTTCCATTGTAGAAAATATGTAAGAATAAGTTCCCAAAAATCCTGTTTGTTTCTGTTGTAAATTGAAGGCAGTGTGCAAATGTATATTTTTTCCCCCAGAAAATCCGATATTTTCCGATTATAAAAGTAATGTAGTCTTAAAACCCTAAGACCATGTATTAGTGCGTGTACGTTATGTGTCGCCACGATTTGTATTTGTATTCTGTAATATTCTGATGGTATTGATATTTATCTGAGTCGTTACAACCATGCTTAATAATGACTAATTTGCCTATCATGGCGTATCAGACACCGGTTTGTCGAAGGTAAGGTTTGTCACACTAGACTGGCCTAGTCTACCTGTAGCGAACAGCTCAGGTGTGGGGTGTCACCCCGTATAGATCTATACACAAACTCCCGCTCTCCCTCGAGGAGACTCTGGTTATAACTACAAGCTACGGTCATACACTCAATGGTGTCAACCGACAAGTCTCACTAGATCCTTATCTTGTTCACGAGTAATGTAATACACCAAGTATAACGTTTACGAGTATGTTTTAAGTTTTCAAATCTAAAAGTATGTATATGAGTACACGAAGTTCAACAAATATGTAGTGGGACAGTTAAGGTCCACTAAGCATGTGATTTTCAGTCCAGACCCAATTAGCATGTAAATGGACCCATAAGGCCCAATAAACATGTGAAAGGGTAATCCAGGCCCAATAAGCATGTAAATGGACCACTAAAGCCCAATAAACATGTATTCCATAGTTCAGGCCCAAATTAACATGGAAATGGACCATAAAGGTCCAATAAACATGTCATGGAAAATATTAGGCCCAATATACATATAAATGGGCCCTTAAGGCCCATTAGCCATGTAACGAGGGTATTAGGCCCAATAAAATGTTATCAAGGTATTTAGTCCAATCGTTATTATTTCGTTGTTTGTTTTTCTTTAAGAGTTTAACAGAATAACATAAAAAGGTTTAATTTTCGTAATAGTGACATTTTTTGCCCACTAGACCGAAAATATACAATTTAGTCACATTTTGGAAAATTTGACACTTTAGGTCCCTTAACGCTAAGAGTTTTCATTTAATGGGCTTAATTCGAATCAAATGGCTTTTATGGCCCATTTTGGTTAAACAATTCATTTTTGGTCCAAAATCATAAATATTAACGTTTTGGCGCAAATATATTTAAATTGCTGTTTTCGGCCCTTTTACTATGAGAATTTACATTTTCAGCCCATTTTTGATAAAAATGACAATTTCGGTCCAAACTTTATAAAAATAACATTTTTGGCCCAAATTCGAGGAATGTGACATTTTCAACCCCTATATTCCGTAAATTCACATTTTTTACTCAAATTTGTATAAAATGACATTTTAGTCCACAAAAACCAAAGTTTTGCACTTTAAGCCCAAGAAAAACTGTGAGGCCCATTTTATGGCCCATTATGCGAAAAATTTCACTTTTAGCCCCTTGGAAACTATGAATATTATAAAATCTCATTTTTATGTAAATGATACCATTTTAGCCCTTGTAAAACCGTATACGGCATAAAAGTCTCAATCTTTTGTTTATTTGTCAAAAATAACCCTATTTCAAGAGTTGTTTAGTTTTCTTATGGATCTTCACATGTTTTAGCATATTTATTCTTATATTAAGTTGTATAAAGTGTTGTGGTTTCCAAATATTGTCGAGATCTATGAATTTCTTCACACAATCACAACATACACTTAGAAAACACACATAAACATGCACAAATACATAGATCTAACACATAACAACTTGTATTCTCCCCCAAAAACAATGTAAAACTTAAATCTAGGGGTTATGAACTCACTTTGAGGTTTGGATTCGGTTTTGATGAAGAATGAAGTGAAGATATCGACTTTAGCAAGCTCCTTGAAGGATTTTCGAACTCTATGAAGCAAAGATGTATAAATCATGAAATGTTATGGTTTAAGAAGAGATTTTTGAAGAAAACAAGAATCTAAACCATAGATCCAAGTGAGAACTTACCAAAGATGTTGATCTTGGTGAAAAATCTCTTGAGAATACCCACAAATCTTGAAATTTAGAGGAAGAAAGAGGAGTTCTTTTGAGAGAGTTTTGAAAGTACTTGAAATGAGAAATGGAGGTGGGGTGGTGGGAGTCTCAGCCGAAGATAAGAAGAGGGGAGGAGAGGAAGTTTGAGGTGATGTTTGCATGGATATCCACCATGCAAACATGAGGTGTCATACGCATAAAACCCCTTCATTTCTCCTTTTTTTGTTTAATATGCATAATTATCTCTATTGGGCCGAGATTTGGGCCAATGAAATAAGAATGAAATGATTTGGCCCCAACCTTGGCCCATTGGGCCTTTATGAAAGCTCACGGCCCAATATGGTAAAAAGGAATGGGTTTATGGCCTATTAGGGTTAATTAAATCATTTATGGCCCAATTTGGCCCATTAGGAATAAAATGAACCATTTTAGGCCCACATGGCCCAAAATGTTAAGTTTTATGAATGTGGGTCCAATTAGAACCCAATTAGGGTTTCTTGGGCTGAATATAGTCGAATTGGTGATTTATTGGTCCCTTAGGCCCAATAAGAGAATCCTAGTCCATAATGAACTTGAATCAGGATTTCTAGGGCTTCCAACCCTTATTTGAACATATGAGATGTATTTGAATGAGCATAGAGTATGATATTCATTTAGAGTACAAGTCATTACACTAGATGAATGTTTACATGAGAATAGAATTTCCTAGATAAAATGCTAGTTGTGACATCATCCCCCCATTAAAGGGAATTTCGTCCCAAAATTCTTTTGAAAGATGGACTTAAGAATGAGAGAATAGGTGAGGGTACTTCTGCTTCATCTGGTCTTCGCATTCCCATGTGCATTCCGGTCCATGCTTAGCGTTCCATTGAACATTCACAATCGGAATGCGGATCTGCTTCGTACGCTTCAATTCCCTATCCAATATCTCGACTGGTTCTTCGACGAACCAAAGATTTTCGTTTATCTCGATCTCTTCCAAAGGAATGACAAAAGTTTCATCTGATAAGCACTCTTTCAAGTTCGAGACGTGGAACACGGGGTGTATATTGCTGAGCTCCGAAGGTAGCTGCAACTTATAGGCTACCGGACCAATTCGGGCGAGAATCTAGAACGGTCCGATGTATCGCGGGTTCAGTTTTCCCCGTTTCCCAAAGCGAATCATTCCTTTCCAAGGAGAGACTTTCAATAGTACCCGGTCTCTGACTTGGAATTCCAGAGGCTTTCGCCGTTTGTCAGCATAACTCTTCTGTCGATCTCGCGATGCTTGATGTCGAGCTTTGATTTGGACTATCTTTTCGGTCGTTTCCCGAATGATCTCTGGCCCTGTGAGAGTGCTGTCTGGTGATTGTCCTTTCGATAGTTGGGTGTCACCCACCTCAGCCCAACATAGAGGCGATCTGCATTTACAACCATAAAGAGCCTCGAAAGGAGCAACCTTGATGCTCGTATGATAACTGTTGTTGTATGAGAATTCGACCAAGGGCAAGTGGGCATCCCATGACTTTCCGAAATCAATCACACAGGCTCGCAGCATGTGCTCAAGTGTTTGTATGGTTCGTTCACTTTCGCCATCGGTTTGAGGGTGATAAGCAGTAGTCATGTCCAATTGCGTTCCCTTTGCCTTATGAAGTGACTGCCAAAACCTTGAGGTAAACCTACTATCTCGATCTGAGATAATAGACACCGGTACTCCATGAAGTCTTACGATCTCCTTGATGTAGATTCGCGTAAGCTTTTCCATCTTGTAGGATTCTTTTATTGGTAGGAAATGAGCGGATTTTGTTAACCTATCGATGATTACCCAGATAGCATCCAATCCGTCAGCTGTCTTTGGTAATTTGGTCATGATGTCCATAGTAACCCTTTCCCATTTCCACTCGGGTATCGCTGGCTGTTGCAATAGTCACGAGGGCTTTTGGTATTCCACTTTCACCTTGGCGCAAGTGAGACACTTGCCCACGTAAGTGGATATCTCTGCCTTCATATTTGGCCACCAATAATGCTGCCTTATGTCCAAGTACATCTTATCTGAACCCGGATGGATGGAATATCGCGTCTTGTGAGATTCATTCATGATCATTCCTCTGAATCCCCCAAATTTAGGGACCCAGATTTTGTTCATGAAATAGTAAGCTTTGTCCTCCTTGACTTCGAAGTTCATGTCCATCCCACGCAACATTTCATTTGCGACGTTCTCCTGCTTCAATGCATCTGTTTGGGCTTCCTTGATTTGAGAGGTTAGGTGGGATTGGATTGTTATTATTAAGGTTTTCACCCAGCGACCTGAGTATTCCTTTCTGCTCAGGGCGTCGGCTACCACGTTAGCTTTTCCAGGTGGTACTTGATCTCGCACTCGTAATCATTTAGCAGCTCAACCCATCTTCGATGTCTCATGTTTAACTCCTTCTGATTCAGAATGTGCTGGAGGATTTTGTGGTCGGTGAAAATGGTGCACTTTGTACCATAGAGGTAGTGCCTCCAAATCTTTAGGGCGAAGACCACCGCTCCCAGCTCGAGATCTCGAGTGGTGTAATTTACTTCGTGTGTCTTTAGCTTCCTGGATGCGTAAGCTATCACCTTTCCGCGCTACATGAGGACACAGCCAAACCCTTGGTTCGAAGCATCGCAGTAGACCACGAAATCTTCGTTTCCCTCTGGTAAGGATAGTACTGGTGCACTACAAAGGGCTCGCTTCAGGGTTTGGAAGGCAGCTTCTTGCTTTTCTGTCCAGTTGAAAGACTCACCCTTTTGTGTCAACGTGGTAAGGGGTTTGGCTATTTTAGAGAAATTCTGGATAAACCTCCGGTAGTAGCCTGCGAGACCCAAGAATTAATGGATTTCTGTTGGGGTTCTCGGGATAGCCCAACCTTCAATGGCCTTTATCTTGGAAAGATCTACGTGAATCCCTTCCTTGCTGACTACATGACCCAAAAAGTTTACACTGCGGATCCAGAATTCGCATTTGGAAAGCTTCGCGTAAAGTTTCTCAGCTGTTAGAGTTTATAAGATTTGACTGAGATGTTGACTATGCTCCTCTTTGCTTCGAGAATAAATGAGAATATCATCGATGAAGACAATCATGAATTTATCAAGCAATGGGCGGCAGACTCGATTCATGAGGTCCATAAATGAAGCGGGGGCATTTGTCAGACCGAAGGGCATCACCACAAATTCGTAATGAGCGTATCGTGTTCGAAAAGCAGTTTTGGGAATATCGTCTTCCCGAACTCGGAGTTGATGATAACCGGATCTTAGATCTATTTTTGAGAAATAACTAGCTCCTTGAAGCTGGTCAAATAGATCGTCAATTCGTGGAAGTGGGTATCGATTTTTGATGGTAAGCTTATTTAGTTCCCTATAATCGATGCACATTCTAAAGGATCTGTCCTTTTTCTTGACAAACAAGACCGGAGCTCCCCAGGGTGAGAAGCTTGGTCGGATGAATCCCTTGCTCAGCAGCTCGCTTAGTTGACCGGATAACTCCTGCATTTCGGCGGGAGCTAACCTGTAGGGTGATTTGGCAATTGGTGTGGCTCCTGGTATCAGGTTGATGCGGAATTCGACCTGTCTTTCTGGGGGTATTCCAAGAAGATCTTCTGGAAATATATCCGGGAAGTCACATGCCACTGGAATGTCTTGAATGTTCACTTCTTCTTTGGTCTTATCCACCACATGAGCAAGGAATGCGTAGTTCTTCTTGTGTAGACACTTTTGTGCCTTGATACACGAGATAAGGCGAAGGTTGCTGCCATGTTTATCGCCATAGATTATTAGGGTTTCGTGATTGGGGAGATGAAGGCGAACGGCCTTCTCACAACACATAATATCAGCATGGTGGGGGCTTAACCAATCCATGCCGATTATCACATCAAAACTCCTAATATTTACTGGCATCAAGTCTATTTGAAAGGAGTGATTGTTTAGTGTTAATGTTCACCCTACATAGATATCTTTGGTTGTTTCAGTTTTCCTATTAGCCATTTCCACCGTGAAGGATTCGTTGAGCTTCTAGGGTTGTTGATTTTGTAAGTGTTTGAATTTATTACTAACGAAACTTCGCTCCGCTCCACTATCAAATAAGATCCATGCGTACGAGTCGTTAAGTAGGAACGTACCAATAACAATTGCTGGGTCATGCACTGCTTCGCCTTGATCCATTGTCAACACTCTTCCGACCGCTCCTGCCCCCTGATTGTTTTCTTTGGGGCAGTTGCACCAGAAATGGCCGGTTTCTCCACACCCATAGCAGGTGTAGCTGGCCCCAGCATTGTTGTTGTTGTTGTTGTTGTTGTTGTTATTGTTGCGGTTGTTGTTTTTGTTGTTGTTGTTGTTGTTGTTGTTGTTGTTGTTTGACTGTTGGTTTTGTTGCATATATGTTCCGCAGTACCTTGCAGTGTGACCACTTCGGTTGCAGCTTGTGCAGTGCATCTCTCTACATTCTCCCTGATGGTGAAAATTGCATTTGATGCACTTAGGTAGGGTCCCTGAGTATTGCTTGGGATTATTTGGGCTGGATGAGGCTGGAGCATGTGGTGTGGTGGTAGCTTGAGTTGCAGCATGGACAGTCACAGTTTGTTGTTTCTTTGATGATTCAGAGTTTTGTTTTCCCTTCCGCTTGTTGTTTTTCCCCTTCTTGTTCTCACCTTCTTTCTTAATTTCCGCTTCTCCTGTTTTGGCACCCTTTTTGTTGCCATGATCATACAATTTCTTGGCCAACCTCTTTGCACTATCATACGTCTCAGGGTTTACCGCAATGACATTCCCTTGGATTGGCGGGGTCAATCCCCAGATAAACCTCTCAATCTTCTTCCCTTCAGAGGTGATCATTCCGGGACACAAGAGGGACATCTCACTAAACCTGGATATGTATGCATCGAGGTCGGAATTTTGAACCGTGAGGTTCCACAACTCTTGTTCCATCTTCTGAATTTCGCCTCTTGGATAGTATTCAGCCAACAACATTTCCTTAAGCTCTTCCCATGGCATCGCGTTCGCCACCGGAATTTTGAACCGTGAGCTTGATCAATGAATGTGCAGGCCGCAAACTTGAACCTTGCACCCATCCGAACACCCGCAGATTTCAAAAACTGATTCCACCTTCACAATCCATCGGTTCAGGGCTATTACGCCTCCTGTTCCATTGAAGGTTCGAGGTTTGGCGTTGGTGAAGTTCTTGTAGGTGCAGGTTCGTGTGGTTCCGTCGTTTATTCCTTGATTTGTGCTCCCGGTTCCCTATCCGTTGCCTTCTCCGTTGTTTCCGTTGCGAATCTACGCAAGTGCTGTAGTGACTGCAGCGGACACTGCTGCTTGGAATGCAACTGAGTTTATTTCAGGTGGGGTCGGTGTTGTGTTGTTTCCACGGTTGCGTCTTTGAGGCATCTTTCTGTCAAAGAACGAAAAGATGTTGAGTACATATCGCATTCCGAGTTTAGAATTCCACAGACTCGGTGAATCAGTTCGTGCATCTAAGTGAGTTCATGTATTAACATAAAACAAGGAAATAAAACACATAGCAGATAACAACATCACGATAAAACATAGAACATTTCCATTAATAATAATCATTTTTAATACATGAAAATTTGCCAAAAGGCATACAGTACATGGGGAAACATATAATCCGACAGCATGACGACCCTATGAGTAGTGTAATCACTTAAACATATGGTCGATAGTACATAGAGTAAAACATAAAAAGAAGATCATAACAATAGTACAGGAACATGTGCTGGTTGCGATGGGGTGGATCTGGTGGTGCTGACGATGAGGTGGATGCACCCTGAAGTCTAGCCAGGTGGCGGTCAGCGTCCCGAAGCAGGGCTTCCAAAGCTGCCTGACGCATCTGGTAGTCCCTGACTACCTCGTGCATCATCCTCTCTATGCGCTCCATTGCGTCTCTCATAGCCACCATTTGGCCAGCGGTCGCATGCGCCTGCTCGCCGATGTCACGAGTCCTCCTCACTATCACGGGCAAGGCTCGATCGGCGGGTCCACCGTGACTCAAATCGTAGTAGTCCCGGTTCATACCAAATGGGGGCCGCACCCCCTGTCACACCCCCAAACCAGAACGACGGAAACGTTCGGGGGCGCTAGACGTCATGTACAGTATCACAAAAATGCATATTAGTAAACAAGCAACAACATCATCCATTGCATTAATAGTATAATTTTAATAGAAGTGTGTTCTGTAGTTTATAAGACACCAAAAATGAATAATCAAAATAAAGACGAGTCTTGAAAGCTCCGTCTTCACAAAACCTGGTCGTCTGTACCTGTTTACTGGCGACCTGAGAATACAAGTTATTTTGAAAGCATAGATCAGCATTAAAGCCGGTGAGTTCATAAGTAGTTTAGTGTCATTGTTTGTATAAGTTTGAAGAAAGTGTTTGTAAATGTTTGATGTAAAAGTTTGTGAGTGTTTGATGTAAATGTTTGTAAACTTCCTAGAAAATCTTATATTTTCTACTAAAGTAGTCTTCTACCAAGACCCAACTGTTCTTTATGTTTGTTCTTTTGTAAAAGTGAGTATTTTCCCAAAGTATGACTATCATTATCAAAATACAGTTTTCATTACCGTTTATGTGAGAAGATCACAATGTGAATGAAATGAGAAAATAAATATGTACAATAGTTTTATCTAAGTGACTACTAATGTACTAACTGTTGGAGATAGTGTCTAAGTCCATAACTATATTTGGTATGTACTTGACCCGACCCGGCATGGTCCATTTGGGTTGCACGTCACCCGAACAATTTACGGATAATCTTTTGAGAATAGTATAAGTTATGATTTATTAATATATTATAAGTTCTAATATATTAATATAAAATCATATTATTTAATTAGTGTTGATCTATAATTAATTTAGAAATAATTTAGAGATCAAAAGTATGACTAATTAAATATGGACTCTTGTATTTATATAGTGTGGGCTAATGCTTATTTGGAATGGGCTAGGCTTGCATGGAAAGTCCATGGATACTCCATGGAGCTTTAACCCATGGATCTCATGGAAATGAAAAGACATGGGTATTAGGGTTTACATGGATGTAACCCTAATCCACCACACTATATAAAGGAGGCTTTGGTTCTTGAAATTGCACTAGTTGATGTGTGTAAACTAAGAGGGCCGATTTCAAGAAGTTTGTGACTATTCTCTCAAGTTTCCAAGTTTGTGGTGATTTGTGACTTCCATTTGAGGCATCCACATTATTGGTGCTAGGCTCTCAAACTCCAAGCAATCAACTACTACTACAAGGTAAGTAATTCTACTAGTTTTATTTGATTCAAGTACCCCATGCCATGCTAGTTAGGATAAGAACCTTGGAAAAATAATTATTTGCATGTATCTTATTCAAACATAGATCCAAGGTTTCTTGGGTTGCATGTACACCATAAGAGTGTTAGAATGCTGAAAACCCATCAGTGGTATCAGAGCCTGGTTTGTTTATTTGATACTTGATGTAAAAAAAAAAACTTGAAAATCGAAGTTTTGTTCAAAAGCTCGTATCAAAATTTCAAGTTTTGTATATGTACTTACGATTCTTGAAATTTTTGATATGAACATTCATAAACATATGAGTTTAGAAGATCATAGAAATTATGTGCTAATTATTGATTAGATTAATTCTTGATCTTTATGTGTTTTAATGTAGTCCATAACTAGTTCTTAAGTTATGGATAACCAAAAGTCACATTTATACATAACCATTAAAAGAACACATAGGTTACAAAAAATGAAGAGTCTTCATTTTTAATAACCATTAACTCATAAGTTATGAGAAATGAAAAGTTTTGAAAGTTTACAAAACTTGCCCTCAAGTTTTGGAACATGTAAAGTCATATTAAAAACTTTAGTTCCAACCCCTAGAATTTTAAAAGTTAAAACTCAACCCTTATACTTTATAATATTATAAGTTTAATAATATTTATATATGTATAAGATCAAGTCGTCTTACCGCTAGTACGCCTCATTCACGAAGCCGGTCTATAAGGGGGGTATAAGGTTGTTGCCTATAAAATGGCAACTTAATGGGTGTCCACTCTCACCCACCGCTTCCTTGATCGGTGGAGGGTCGTTAGCCGAACGGGTAGGACAAGGACTTATAAATTCTCATTAAAAGTATAATGATAATACTAAAGTAACTAAACTTTATTGAATTCCCAATCTTAGTTATTTTAGGAAAATGTGAATAAGGTGCTAATCCATGAAATTACACATTACACTTTGTTTAAGTCGTTAGTGGAGCGTGTGTGGTTAACCGGCACACTAACTTGAACTTAACAAGGTAGGTAAAGGGTGACTTAATGTTTATCATAGTATCGATGGAGCGTGTGTGGTTAACCGGCACATCGATTGAGGGGTAATACATTAAGGGTACCAAGTAATTTGCATGGTTACTTCACACCTTGTTTTGTGATCCTCGGCATCCCAGTCACAAAACTTGAAGGGCACACTCGAGATTGAAACATGCCATTGAAGAAAGTTCAATGAATCTCAAAGAATCTAGGAGTTTCTAAACCAATTAAAACCTAATTAAATATTTCGTTTTTCATGGTGGAAATTGGTGAATCGTCATTCACCTACCTTCAAATATCTTATAGCTTAGATTACGGCATCCCTCTTCTAAGTTATAAAATATTGTGTTGGGTCCTAGCCTTAATATTACATTTGGGTGTTTTGTTAAGGACTATCTCTATATCTAATCTAATCTATTCCCTCTTCTTTTCAGATGTCTTCCAATAACAATGCTTCTGGCTCAAACCCTACTAGCTCCTTCTCTCTCATGAATCTTTGTGGGAGAGTCATCTTTGATGGGTCCAACTTTACAGATTGGATCAGAAACATCAGGATGGTCACTCGGTATGAGAACAAAGAATATGTTCTTGACAAGGAGCTGAAGGTACCCAAGCCAACTGCTACTCCTGAAGAGCTTGCTGAATATGAGGTACATGAAAGAGATGCTACAAAAGTGGCATGCATCATGATGGCCACCATGACAGCCGAGCTCCAAAAGTCCTATGAGGACTATTATCCTTTTGAGATGCACCAGGACTTGATGGACCGCTACCATCAAAGTGCTCGTCAAGAGCGATATGAAATAATCTCCTCCATGATAACAACCCGAATGAAGGATGGTGAACCCATCACGGGCCACATGCAGAAAATGCAAAGGTATGTGGACCGTTTACTGAAGCTGAATGTGAACTTCCCTGAGGAGTTAGAAATAGACATCATTTTGCACTCCTTGCCATCGTGTTATGATCAATTCCGCATGACATATCACATGAACAAGGAAGAAGTCACCCTCAGCAAACTTCAAGGACTCTTGAAGACTGCCGAAAGTGGTCTAAAGGGTAAGTCGGTTGTTACTACTCCTACTCCTACTCCAACTGCGGCCAATGTCTTGGCAATCGGGCATGGCAAAGGGAAGAAGAGAAAGAACCCTTCTAAGGGTACCAAGGGTAAGACCCTTGAAGGCTCCTCTTCAAGCAAAACCAAGAAAGGTTTTGTCACTCCTTCTGCTAACCCTAATGAGGCTGAATGCTTCTATTGCCATGAAAAGTCGCACTGGAAGCGAAACTGCCCAAAGTACCACCAAGATTTGAAGGATGGGAAAGTAAAACCCAACCATGCAGGTATATACACTATATTGTCTAATAACTCACCTCATTCTAAGTCTTGGGTCCTTGATACAGGTTGTGGTATTCACATATGTTGTGATTTGCAGGGACTAAAAAGAAGTGAGAATGTGGAGTAGGGAAAGATAAACTTGATCATGGGAAACAGGAAAGCTTCACCTGTCACCAAGATAGGAGTTTATTCCTTAGTGCTAAATAGTGGGTTTACATTAGATTTGAATAAATGTTATTATTCGCCAGAAATGGCAAGAAATGTTATTTCCTTTCATGCATTGTATAAACAAGGTTTTATCTTTTATTTTGATAATAATAATGGTAGTATTGATGCTTTCTTTAATAATGTTCTTTATTTTAAAGCATTACCTTGTGATGGCGTGTATGAAACTGTATCTGTTGTAGATAATCTAGGAAATAATGTATTGTGTATTCACTCTTCCACTAGCTTAGATAAAGCATCCTTATGACATTGTCGTCTTGGACATGTAAGCAAGAAACGCATAGGCCAACTCCAAAAGGATGGAGTCTTGGAGTCATTTGACCTAAAGTCAGATGATAGTTGTGAATCTTGTTTGCTTGGTAAAATGACAAAGTCACCTTTTACTGGCACTTGTGCTAGGGGTGAAGGTTTGTTGGACCTCATACACACGGATGTGTCTGGACCCTTCAGAACCGCCACAAGAGATGCTAATCGGTTCTATGTGACTTTTACTGATGATTTTAGTAGATATGGATATGTCTACCTAATCAAGCATAAGTCAGAAACCTTTGAGAAATTCAAATAGTTTAAGCAAGAAGTGGAGAATCAGTTGGGCAGGAACATTAAGATGCTTCGATCCGATCGTGGTGGTGAGTATCTTAGTACTGAGTTCCTTGACTATCTTAAGGAATGTGGGGTTGTCTCATAATTGACACCTCCTAGGACACCACAGTTGAATGGTGTAGCTGAGAGGCGCAATCGGACCTTGTTGGACATGGTTCGTTCCATGATGAGTCGAGCTTCGCTACCAATCTCATTTTGGGGGTATGCCTTAGAGACTGCCGCCCATATCCTTAATCTAGTCCCTACAAAGAAGGTTGCCAAAACACCTCACGAGGTGTGGACTGGAAAAGTTCCCAATCTAGACCACATCAAGATTTGGGGTTGCGAGGCTTTCGTGAGACCCCGAAGCGAAAGGTGTATTTTCATCGGCTACCCACATAAATCCTTTGGTTACATCTTCTACAGACCTAGTGATAATGTGGTCTTTATAGCAAGAAGAGGATTCTTTCGAGAGAGAGAATTCATGAGCCAAGGAGACAGTGGGAGGCAAATTGACCTTGAGGAAATTCAAGAGTCAAGTGGTGAAGGAACCTCAAACCCTAGCCCTCAACCTGAGGAGGAAACTCCTGTTGATCCGACTGAAGAATCTATACCTCTGAGGCGTTCCATCAGAGTTAGGAATGCACCTGAGCATTATTATGGTTTTCATTTTACTGCAGAAGGTGAGACACTTATCAGTGATGACACACTGGTAAATCTGGATGAGCCTAACAGCTACACGGAAGCCATGGCAGGCCCTGAGGCTGCTAAATGGAAAGAGGCTATGGATAGCGAGATACAGTCCATGTATGACAATCAAGTTTGGAACTTGGTTGACAATGTACCTGATCGTAAGATAGTTGGGTGCAAATGGATCTTCAAGAAGAAGACCGACATGGATGGTAATGTACACACTTATAAGGCACGACTGGTTGCAAAGGGTTATTCTCAAACTCCGGGAGTTGATTATGATGAGACCTTTTCACCAGTGGCCAAGATTAAGTCTATTAGGGTTCTGTTAGCCATTGCTGCATTTCATGATTATGAAATATGGCAGATGGATGTCAAAACCGCTTTCCTTAATGGAAAGTTGGCTGAAGATGTTTACATGGTTCAACCAGAGGGTTTTGTCAGTACAGAGTACCCCAGTAGACTGTGTAAGCTCGAGAAATCCATTTATGGATTAAAACAGGCACCTCGCAGATGGAATCTTTGCTTTGATGAGAAAATCAAAGAATTTGGCTTTTCAAGGAGTGAAGATGAATCTTGTGTCTATATCAAGGCTAGTGGGAGTACAGTCAACTTTTTGGTACTGTATGTGGATGACATACTACTCATAGGAAATGACACCCCAACCCTGCAGGAAGTAAAGTCCTAGCTTGGGAAGTGTTTCGCTATGAAGGACCTTGGAGAAGCTGCCTATATCCTAGGGATAAGGATTTTGAGAAACAGGAGTAAAAGACTAATTGGACTTAGTCAAAGCACCTATGTGGACAAAGTGTTGAAAAGGTTCAACATGCATAACTCCAAGAAAGGAGAGTTACCCATCCAGAGTAACGCCAGATTGAGTAAGATACAAAGCCCTAGTACTGAGGCTGAGATAGCAGAAATGAGTCGAATACCTTATGCTTCAACTGTAGGATCGATCATGTATGCTATGATGTGTACTCGACCTGATGTAGCCTTTGCTTTGAGCATGGTTAGCAGGTATCAGGGGAACCCTGGCAAGGCACACTGGACTGCGGTAAAGAATATCCTCAAGTACCTACGGAGGACTAAGGACTGGGTCCTTACCCTCGGTGGCAGTGAGGACTTGAGAGTTGTAGGGTACAGTGATGCTAGCTTTCAGACTGACAGGGATAATTTCCGCTCTCAGTCGGGCTGGGTCTTTACTCTAAACGGAGGGGCAATTACTTGTAAAAGTTCCAAGTAGGAGACAGTGGCTGATTCCACTTGTGAATCAGAGTATATAGCAGCAAGCGAGGCAGCAAAGGAGGCTATATGGCTAAAGAACTTCATCGGAGACCTTGGAGTTGTACTAGCTATAAAGGAGCCAATGGAGATTTTCTGTGACAACAATAGTGCGGTTGCCTTAGCCAAGGAACCAAGAGATCATGGGAGATCCAGACACATTGACAGAAAATATCACTTCATCAGACATCGAATAGAAGAAGGAATCCTCGTGGCAAAGAGGGTATCATCGGATGAGAACCCAGCAGATCCCCTCACGAATGGACTGACTCGGGCTAAGCATCTCCAGCATGCTCGGAGCATAGGGCTGAAGGATGATATTAGTTTTAGTAGTTAGATAATCTTGAAATTTGTAAAATGTAATTGACATTTGATGATAAATAAAAGCTGTTATTTATGAGTAAAGTGTTGCTATCTCTTGTCAATCGTTTACTATTATTTCTTTTTGCATGTTCTGACTTCCAGAATAATTATGTTATGGTTTATATCATATTATTCAAACTCTCCACAGTCGGTCATATGTTGGAAGTAGATATGAATCAAGACTGTCATGGGTTGGCTTGTAGAGGTCTAAGATGTTAGACAAAGCGGGGCTACATCACTCATGAGTGCTCATAAGTTCTGAGTATTGGATTCAACCCACGCTCACTTGTATCACTTCATGGAATTTATCTCGAGTGATCGTGAGACGGTAATATCATATAAGTCTTCAAACCTAGAGATATGATTTGTTGCCTATGAGTTGGTTATGCATTGATTGCATGAAAACGCATTGGTAACTCGATGTTATAAACCGTGCCTTTGTGTGTAGTTCAACAAGTAGTAGAGCAAACATATGAGTCGAAGTTTATCTGTTCCTTCTAGGATTAGAAGCGATATCTGGGCCCCTCGATGATTTTGTTTTGACCTATGTACCAGGCCCGGTCAGAACTAAATTGATGTGTTCAGTTAAGTTCTATGTCAAACAAATCAGAAACCGGGAAACAAATGCTGGACAATAAGCAAGACAAATGTTTCATGTATTTGTCCGGCTGATATCTAGAACAGAGGATTATATGATCACTTATCTAAAATGGCACTTCATATTTCAACAGAGTTTTAAGAGCTACGATTGCTGATCGGTTCCTGAAGTCATACTTGCAACTATAGTTATTAGACTTATCCAAGTGGGAGACTGTTGGAGATAGTGTCTAAGTCCATAACTATATTTGGTATGTACTTAACCCGACCCGGCATGGTCCATTTGGGTTGCACTTCACCCGAACAATTTACGGATAATCTTTTGAGAATAGTATAAGTTATGATTTATTAATATATTATAAGTTCTAATATATTAATATAAAATCATATTATTTAATTAGTGTTGATCTATAATTAATTTAGAATTAATTTAGAGATCAAAAGTATGACTAATTAAATATGGGCTCTTGTATTTATATAGTGTGGGCTAATGCTTATTTGGAATGGGCTAGGCTTGCATGGAAAGTCCGTGGATACTCCATGGAGCTTTAACCCATGGATCTCATGGAAATGAAAAGACATGGGTATTAGGGTTTACATGGATGTAAACCTAATCCACCACACTATATAAAGGAGGCTTTGGTTCTTGAAATTGCACTAGTTGATGTGTGTAAACTAAGAGGGCCGATTTCAAGAAGTTTGTGACTATTCTCTCAAGTTTCCAAGTTTGTGGTGATTTGTGACTTCCATTTGAGGCATCCACATTATTGGTGCTAGGCTCTCAAACTCCAAGCAATCAACTACTACTATAAGGTAAGTAATTCTACTAGTTTTATTTGATTCAAGTACCCCATGCCATGCTAGTTAGGATAAGAACCATGGAAAAATAATTATTTGCATGTATCTTAGTCAAACATAGATCCAAGGTTTCTAGGGTTGCATGTACACCATAGGAGTGTTAGAATGTTGAAAACCCATCACTAACTACCTTAAACTTGTTTGTTTAATTAAGGTAAAATGTTATAAGATTGTAACCATACTTGATCGACTAGTATAACATGACGTTCGAGACGTCGAAATGATATGACATTCGTCACCCGTAGACCTGCAGGTCCCACTGTAGCTAGCAGCAAGGTGTAGGAGGGTCAGTCCCGTATAGATCTATACACAAATTCACGATCTCCCTCCAGGACACTCTGGGTACAAAACGTGACGCAACAGTATATTGCCGAGCCATGAAGTAGTATATCACATTAATGTTATAGTATTCTTGTATTTGTATTAGTATGTTCTCTCTATCTAGTATATAGTATGTTCTCTAGTGTATAGTGTGTAGTATGTCTTGTTTCTCGTTATAGTATGTACTGTTTCTCTTTATAGTGAGTATTGACTCTCGTTATAGTATGCTCTATCTGTTTCTCTTTATAGTGAGTATTGTCTCTCGTTATAGTATGCTCTATCTATTTCTCTTTATTGTATGTTTGAACTGAGTCATGTATGAACTGACTCTTGTATGTTTCACTGTTCTAGAAATAGTAAGTAGTGACTTCCTAAAGTATACCTATTATAGTTTACTAGCAATGTTGTTGGTATGAATGAACATGTTTGTATACCTTTGCTACCCAAAGGTATTGAACTGAACGAAGAACTTTTATATCTATATACATATACATAATATATAACTAAGATTCAAACGACCTTCGGACAAACAACTGATACCCTAAGTCCACAACCAAACAAGGAACATAAAATAAGGCGAGTTATCAGTCCCAAGTCCTTTCAATCCTACTTATATAACTATATCCATATAGACATGATTTGACAAAGTATAAGTTTAAAAGAGTTTCATAAATGGATTTTTGCATACAAAAGAGTTTGTAAAACGATTTAACCAATTTGTTTGAAAACACAGTTTGAAGTATAAGAAATCTATCTGTTTGATAGTTATTAATCACATGTGATTGATATAATAACTATAATAGTTCTACTTGTATTCCCCCCCCCCCCATAAAAGCATTTAAAATCATTTAAAAGATAAGTTAAGGGGTATGAACTCACCAGCAGTGAGTGATACGAATGAAAGATCAGTTTGAAGGATGCTAAGTGTCAAGTGAAGACTTGAGCACAACGGATCCTAATAAGCATATAATGACACATATGTATATAATTAGTGTTTATACAACTAATCATGTAAGGAAAACACCCTAGGACTTAGGAAACACTTATATTGAAGTGTTAGAAGTACAAAGGGTTGCATATAATGGGTGTACGACCACACATGTGTGTGTACGGCCACCAGGTGTACGGCCACTTGGGTGTATGGCCTGGTGTGTACGGCCACGGAGTGTACGGCCATACACTCCTTGAAGAAATGGTCAAAAAAAGTGTGTTTCAAGGCTATATCTTGCATCATGTAAGTGTTCTTGATCATGTGCTAGCATAGAACATGAGTTTGAGGCCAATATGCACTAAACAAAGGGGTGTACGGCCACATGGGGTTTGTACGGCCGTACACTCCTTGATGATCATGGTTTGGACGATTTCTAAAGAGCATAACTAGTAAGTAACAAGCATAGGAAGTGGTACTTACGATATAGAAGCCTTTTGGGGTGTTTGAGGTCCAAGAACTTAGTAGGTGTTCTTGGTGTTCTTGGTGTTCTTGGTGAAACTGAAGAACACTTGAAGATCTACCAAAATGAAGTGATTTCATGGATGAAATCAATGATCCTTACAAGATAGTGACAGAACTCAACAATTCAAGGGAAGAAACACTTACAATCTTGAAGGTCTAGATGAAAAATCGGATGGTAGTTGAGAGAGAAATGAGTTCTTGGCTTAGGAGTGTGAAAAGAGCTAAATGAAGGCTAAGTATCTCATTTATACATGAGAGTGTACAGCCAGAAGGGGGGTGTACGGCCGCACACCCAAGTGTACGGCCGCACACCCAAGTGTACGGCCGTACATTCCTCATGTTGGAGTGTTTGGCCATTTTGGGAAGTGGTGAACTTGTGGAACCCAATTCTAAACCATAACTTTAAAGGTACTAGGCTTAGAACATTCTAATTGACTCTAAACAATTCTAGAAGATAGCAAAACGAGTCTGACCTTGATTGATTTGAATAACTGTACAAGATAGAAATTTCTGGATGTCACATCACCCCCCCCCCCCCCCCCGTTAGAGAGAATTTCGTCCCGAAATTAGAGTTTTAAACAATTAAGCTATTACAAATAACTAAGCGAAAAGATGAGGATATTTCAGTTTCAACTGATCATCGCGCTCCCAAGTGAATTCAGGTCCTCGCTTGGCATTCCAGCGAACCTTCACTATCGGGATACGACTTTGCTTCGTTTGCTTGACCTCTCGGTCCATGATGTCTACAGGTTCTTCCACGAAGTTGAGGCTCTCGTTAATCTTAATCTCGTCGAGTGGGATTACAAGAGTCTCGTCGGACAGACACTTTTTCAAGTTCAAGACATGGAAAGTAGAATGTACGTTACTGAGTTCGCGAGGTAGTTTTAGTTTGTAAGCTACAGGGCCGATTCTAGCGAGAATCTCGAAAGGCCCTACGTATCTTGGATTTAGCTTTCCACGCTTTCCGAAGCATATCAAGCCCTTCCAGGGTGAGACCTTCAATAGAACACGGTCGCCCACCTGGAATTCCAACGGTTTCCTTCTCGTGTCTGCGTAGCTTTTCTGTCGGTCTCTAGAGGCTTTCAATCATTCACGAATCTGAACGATCTTCTCTGTCGTTTCCCGAATGATTTCCAGACCTGTGAGGGTGCTTTCAGGAACTCGTCCCTCAGCTAACTGCGTGTCGCCCACCTCAGCCCAACAAAGAGGGGATCTGCACTTACGACCATAGAGGGCTTCAAATGGAGCAGCCTTTATGCTCGTGTGATAACTATTGTTGTAGGAAAACTCGACAAGGGGTAAATGAGTATCCCATGCCTTCCCAAAGTCAATCACGCAGGCTTGCAACATATCTTCCAAAGTTTGAATAGTCCTCTCACTTTGTCCGTCGGTTTGCGGATGGTAGGCTGTACTCATATCCAGCCTAGTTCCCAGGGAACTTTGTAGCGACTCCAGAACCTCGAAGTGAATCGACTATCTCTATCAGAGATAATGGATATGGGAACATCATGCAGTCGTACGATCTCACTAATGTATGTTCTTGTTAGTTTCTCCATCTTGTCAGTTTCTTTGATAGGCAGGAAGTGTGCGGACTATGTTAACCTGTCTACGATCACCCAAATGGTATCGAGACCACCCGTTGTCTTGGGCAACTTGGTTATGAAGTCCATCGTGATTCGCTCCCACTTCCATTCCGGTATCTCCGGTTGCTGAAGTAAACCTGATGGTTTCTGGTATTTGACCTTAACCTTTGCGCAAGTAAGGCATTTACTCACGAAGGTAGCAATCTCTGCTTTCATGTTAGGCCACCAGTATAACTTTTTAAGATCCAGATACATCTTATCTGAACCTGGGTGGACGGAATATCGAGTGTTGTGCACTTCTGTCATGACCAAGTCTCTGAAACCACCGTGTTTCAGTGTCCAGATCCGATCCATGAGATATAAGGCTCCGCCACCCTTGACTTCCAAGTTATTATCCATCCCTCTCAGGGATTAACCCGCCACATTTTCAGGTTTCAAAGCTTCGAGCTGAGCTTCCTTAATTTGTGTGGATAAGTGTGAATGGATAGTCATACTCAATGATTTGACTCTACGACCAGCGTATTCTTTCCGACTCAGGGTGTCAGCTACTACGTTGCCCTTGTCGGGATGATAACGAATTTCGCATTCGTAATCACTGAGTAGCTCGACCCACCGTCATTGTCTCATGTTCAGCTCCTTCTGGTCGAATATGTGTTGTAGGCTTTTGTGGTCTGTAAAGATAGTGCTTTTCGTACCATACAGGTAGTGTCTCCAGATCTTCAAAGCAAACACTACTGCTCCTAACTCAAGATCATGTATGGTGTAGTTGACCTCGTGTGTCTTCAGCTGTCTTGAGTCATAGGCGATAACCTTACCTCGTTGTATCAGAACACAGCCGAGCCCTTGATTGGATGCATCGCAATAAACCACAAAGTCTTCTATCCCTTCGGGGAGGGACAGTATCGGTGCGGTGCATAAGGCTTGCTTTAGCGTTTGGAATGCTTTCTCTTGCTTCTCCTCCCAGTCAAAGGCCACGCCCTTCTGGGTCAGTGTTGTAAGAGGTTTCGCAATCCGAGAGAAGTTCTGAATGAACCTGCGATAATAGCCAGCGAGGCCTAGAAATTGACGAATTTCCGTAGGCGTCTTCGATGCTTACAAGTTCTCAATGGCTTTGATTTTGGAAGGGTCCAGGTGTATTTCTTCTTTGCTAACCACGTGCCCCAAGAATTCGACTCTTCGGATCCAAAATTCGCATTTCGAGAACTTCACATAAAGCTACTCTGATCGCAACGTTTCTAAGACCTGACGCAGATGTTGACTATGCTCCTCCTTACTACGAGAGTAGATATGTATTTCATCGATGAAGACAATGACGAACGGATCCAAGTAAGGACGGCACACTCTATTCATTAAGTCCATGAATACAACGGGTGCATTGGTCAATCCGAACGGCATCACTACAAACTCGTAGTGTCCATAACGAGTTCGGAAGGCTGTCTTCGGCACATCCTCCCCAAGCACTCGCAACTGGTGATACCCGGACCTCAGGTCTATCTTTGAAAATAAGTTCGCCCCTTGAAGTTGGTCAAACAAATCGTCTATACGAGGCAGAGGGTAACGATTTTTGACGGTCAGTTTGTTAAGTTCCCTGTAGTCGATGCACATACGGAATGATCCGTCCTTCTTCTTGACGAACAAGACCGGTGCTCCCCAGGGTGAGAAGCTTGGCCTAATGAAACCCTTGCTGAGCAGTTCGTTAAGTTGACTAGATAGTTCCGGCATCTCAGCTGGTGCTAGACGATAGGGCGATTTGGCTACTGGGGTAGCCCCGAGAACTAAGTCGATTCTGAACTCAACTTGACATTGCGGAGGTAATCCTGGGAGTTCTTCTGGAAACATGTCGGGAAAGTCACGTACCACTGGAATGTTCTTTATGTCTTTCGTTTTTTGGCTCACATCGACAACATGAGCAAGGAATGCACGACATTCCTTTCGCAAGTACTTCTGGACTTGTATGCTCGAGATGATGCGAAGGTTCGTGCCGGGTTTGTTGCCATAGATAATTAGGGTTTCGCTAGACGGTAGATTAAGGCGAGTAGCCTTTTCGTAACACATAATGTTGGCACGATGAGAACTCAACCAATCCATTCCGATTATGACGTCGAAAATTTTAATTGAGACCGGCATGAGGTCGATTGGAAATGAATGGCTATCTAGTGTTAGTGTACATCCTATGTATATGCAGCTAGTACTCTCTGTCTTCCCGTTGACCATTTCTACAGTGAACGGTCATTTAAGTGCATGAGATTTATGCTTAAGCAAGTGAGCAAATTTCTGGTTCACGAAACTCCTCTCCGCTCCACTATCAAACAGTATGCATTCATATGAGTTATCGAGGAGAAACGTACCAGTGACCACTGTAGGGTCGGCAACCGCTTCCTCGTGGCCTATAGCCAAAACCTTTCCCACTAGGCCGGCATTCCCTACCTTCGGGAAGTTCCTTTTGTAGTGGCCTACCTCGCCACAACCGTAGCAAGCCTGGCCCACACCAGCGCCGGGGACCTGGGTCATTGGCCTTGCCAGAGCTTTGCAGAAATGGGCAGTGTGCCCCTTCCTGTTGCAGTTAGAGCACTGCATTTCCCGACAGGGTCCGTTGTGGTGGAAGCTGCATTGGTTGCACTTCGGCAAGCTCCCCACGTGCTGCTTCACCGGCGCAACAGCGGCAGGTGCTATTGCAGCATGAACCGCTACGACCTGCTGCTTTTTGGCAGCTTTCTGCGCAACGTTCTTCTTCTTGTCATCCCAGAACTTCCGCTTGTTATCAGTGGCTTTGGAGGGTTCTGAGATGGCTAGGGTTGTTGTTGTTGACGGGGTACGGACCGCATGGTCAATGAGCCGTTGTGCCAATCGCTTGACACTATCGAAGGTAGCAGGGTTTGAAGCTAGAACATTCCCCTGAAATGGAGGCACCAGCCCCCAGATGTACCTTTCCACCTTCTTTGCTTCAGAAGGGACCATTACTGGACATAACGCTACCAGATCGCTGAATCTGGCAGTATAGGAGACTATGTCGGAGCCCTTCATGGTTAGGCTCCAGAGCTCCGGCTCCAACTTCTGAACTTCGCCCCTCGGGCAGTATTCCTCGATCATGAGATCCTTAAGAGCTTCCCAGCTAATAGCATTTGCCACTATTAGAGATAGTGACTTGACATGGCTATTCCACCACGTCAGGGCTCGGTCCGCGAAGGTGCAGGCGACAAATTTTACCTTGCTCCCTTCCGGACAGGAGCAGGTCTCAAAGATCGACTCTGTTTTCTCGAACCATTGCGAGAGGGCAATGATTCCGCCAGTTCCATTGAAGGCCCTGGGTTTGCAGCTGGTGAATTCCTTGTACGAGAACTCTCTAGAGCGCACTGGAGCTTCGACTGCAGTGGGAGGCACATTAGTCCCACTCCCGCTAGTACCGGTTGTGGTGAATTGTGCTAGAGCTGCCATAACAGCCGCATTCACAACAGCTTGGATAGCTGCTGGATTGTATTGAGGAGGAGGATGTGGAGTTTGATTTGGAGTTATTGGAGTAGTGCGCCTCGCTGATCGACGTGGAGGCATCTTGCAGCTATAAGATCACAAAGATGAAGATATTGGTAAGAATTTAATAGAGAGAATGATGAGTGTGACTCATGGACTAACTCTCCATAGCCCAACAACACAGATGAAAGTATGATTGAATAGAGATCTTGTACTAGAAAGATGAAAGCATTTGGATAATAATCTCCATGTGATTAGATATCTGTCAAGAATACGGGTATTACAGATGTAGGAAGTTCGAGAAAAATGACCTAGGATAGGGAAATTTTGACAGAACTAAGACCTAATCGACTGAAAGTTCAAGGTCTTAAGATAAACAGAAAATTACAGGGAAAAAGTGCTAATTAGAGCATTGATAAGAAGGCTAATCCTTAGACAAAAGGAAATTTGAGCAGAGCATTCCCTACTGGCGATGGGAACCCCTTGGGCGAACCCTTAAGTCAGCCAGCTGTCGCTCCATGTCAAGAAGGCGTCGCTCATACACTCGCTGGATCACGCGATGTTCTATGACTTCAACCCTAGTCTCAGCTAGTGCTTACAGTAGAGACTCATTGTCTCTTTCAGCTCTCTCACGAGCATCTTCCAGCCGACGAATGCGGACAGTATAGACTCCTGCATTGGTGTCAACTTCCGCAATTCGGTTGAGGGCTGTCCTACCCTGAATCTCATTACGAGCAACTCTGCGGATCAGAATAGGCAGGACTCTGTCCGCTGAGCCTCTTTCCCTCACATTGTAGAAACTTCTGTCTCCGTTGTATGGAATGGGTTGACCCTGTTCCTGACTCCATGTCTCCAAACTTTCCACCCACAGGGGCGTCGGGCCTTGAAAAGCTGGACGAGGGTTAGGATTTGGGTTTGGAGCTACCAGGGGTTGATCATTGACTTCGGGCTCGGAGTCAGAATCCTCCGAGAGATTCTTCGCGAAGTCATCGTCCAATGGAATTGCAGGTTCCTCTTCTGGCTCTACATCGAGCCATCCACCGTTACCTTGGTTGGGAAAGTACGGGTCGCCGGGGATATGGAATCCAGCCATGTTATCTACGCGAGAATAGGGGTAAAAGAAATAATTAATAGACGTACTAATTAAGATAATTATAAGATGATCCTTACTAGTTACTCCAACATTTGCATACTGCATACGAGTCATATGTAACCAAAACAAGATAGACCTTCGAATAAGTGACCCTAACTCTAAGCCCACAACCAAACAAGGAACATGAAGTAAAGCAAGGATCACAAATTCTAAGTCTATAACACCCTAGTCACATATAACCTTAGCATATCCACTCAGCAACTATTGACATACTAATAAAGACCTTTTTAGTTTGCACATAATTAATTATAGTAACACAAAATACTCCTATAGTATTTTAAGTTTATGTTCTGTTCTAATGTTTTCATTGTAGTAGTGTTGGTAAGTTTTTAGACTTGCTGCAACACAATAATCATTCCTAGGCACATGCAATCATTTCTCGGAAAGATATAGTTGATCAGGCTATATCACTCCCAGAGCTGATTATATGTCCCCAAGCCTGCTTGGGCTGTCCAACAATCGCAATACTTTTGTTCTGTCCTAGTGACACTGATTTTAGTATGAATGTAGGTATATATACTTTGGTTAAATATTTTATTATTTAAAAGTATAAACTATTGGTCAGAGTATTTTAATCCAGTTGTGTTTATAGTTGTATATCTTTTATGGGTTGATATACTCAGTTCACTATAAACAATGCTCTGATACCAATCTGTCACACCCCCAAACCAGAACGGCGGAAACGTTCGGGGGCGGAGGACGTCACGTACAATATCACAACAATGCATATTAGTAAACAAGCAACAACATCATCCATTGCATTAACAGTATAATTTTAATACAAGTGTGTTCTGTAGTTTATAAGACACCAAAAATGAATAATCAAAATAAAGACGAGTCTTGAAAGCTCCGTCTTCACAAAACCTGGTCATCTGTACCTGTCTACTGGCGACCTGAGCATACAAGTTATTTTGAAAGCATAGATCAGCATTAAAGCTGGTGAGTTCATAAGTATTTTAGTGTCATTGTTTGTATAAGTTTGAAGAAAGTGTTTGTAAATGTTTGATGTAAAAGTTTGTGAGTGTTTGATGTAAATGTTTGTAAACTTCCTAGAAAATCCTATATTTTCTATTAAAGTAGTCTTCTACCAAGACCCAACTGTTCTTTATGTTTGTTCTTTTGTAAAAGTGAGTATTTTCCCAAAGTATGACTATCATTACCAAAATATAGTTTTCATTACCGTTTATGTGAGAAGATCACAATGTGAATGAAATGGGAAAATGAAGATGTACAATAGTTTTATCTAAGTGACTACTAATGTACTAACTACCTTAAACTTGTTTATTTAATTTTGGTAAAATGTGATAAGATTGTAACCATACTTGATCGACTAGTATAACACGACGTTCGAGACGTCGAAATGATATGACATTCGTCACCCGTAGACCTGCAGGTCCCACTGTAGCTAGCAACAAGGTGTAGGAGGGTCAGTCCCATATAGATCTATACACAAATTCACGCTCTCCCTCCAGGAGAATCTGGGTACAAAACGTGACGCAGCAGTATATTGCCGAGCCATGAAGTAGTATCTCACATTAATGTTATAGTATTCTTGTATTTGTATTAGTATGTTCTCTCTGTCTAGTATATGGTATGTTCTCTAGTGTATAGTGTCTAGTATGTATTGTTTCTCATTATAGTATGTACTGTTTCTCTTTATAGTGAGTATTGACTCTCGTTATAGTATGCTCTATCTGTTTCTCTTTATACTGAGTATTGTCTCTCGTTATAGTATGCTCTATCTGTTTCTCTTTATAGTATGTTTGAACTGACTCTTGTATGAACTGACTCTTGTATGTTTCACTGTTCTAGAAATAGTATGTAGTGACTTCCTAAACTATACCTATTATAGTTTACTAGCAATGTTGTTGGTATGAATGAACATGTTTGTATACCTTTGCTACCCAAAGGTATTGAACTGGACGAAGAACTTTTATATCTATATATATATATATATATACATAATATATAACTAAGATTCAAACGACCTTCGGACAAACAACCGATACCCTAAGTCCACAACCAAACAAGGAACATGAAATAAGGCGAGTTATCAGTCCTAAGTCCTTTCAATCCTACTTATATAACTATATCCATATAGACATGATTTGACAAAATATAAGTTTAAAAGAGTTTGATAAATGGATTTTTGCATACAAAAGAGTTTGTAAAAAGATTTAAGCAATTTGTTTGAAAACATAGTTTGAAGTATAAGAAATCTATCTGTTTGATAGTTATTAATCACATGTGATTGATATAATAACTATAATAGTTCTACTTGTATTCCCCCCCCCCCATAAAATCATTTAAAATCATTTAAAGGATAAGTTAAGGGGTATGAATTCACCTGCAGTGAGTGATATGAATGAAAGATCGGTTTGAAGGATGCTAAGTGTCAAGTGAAGACTTGAGCACAACGGATCCTAATAAGCATATAATGACACATATATGTATATAATTAGTGTTTATACAACTAATCATGTAAGGAAAACACCCTAGGACTTAGGAAACACTTAGATTGAAGTGTTAGAAGTACAAAGGGTTACATATAATGGGTATACGGCCACACATGTGTGTGTACGGCCACCAGGTGTACGACCACTTGGGTATACGGCCTGGTGTGTATAGCCATGGAGTGTACGGTCATACACTCCTTGAAGAAATGGTCAAAAAGTGTGTTTCAAGGCTATATCTTGCATCCTGTAAGTGTTCTTGATCATGTGCTAGCATAGAACATGAGTTTGAGGCCAATATGCACTAAACAAAGGGGTGTACGGCCACATGGGGTGTGTACGGCCGTACACTCCTTGATGATCATGGTTTGGACGATTTCTAAAGAACATAACTAGTAAGTAAAAATCATAGGAAGTGGTACTTACGATATAGAAGCCTTTAGGGGTGTTTGAGGTCCAAGAACTTAGTAGTGTTCTTGGTGTTCTTGGTGAAACTGAAGAACACTTGAAGATCTACCAAAATGAAGTGATTTCATGGATGAAATCAATGATCCTTACAATATAGTGAAATGAATCAACAATTCAAGGGAAGAAACACTTACAATCTTGAAGGTCTAGATGAAAAATCGGATGGTAGTTGAGAGAGAAACGAGTTCTTGGCTTAGGAGTGTGAAAAGAGCTAAATGAAGGCTAAGTCTCTCATTTATACATGAGAGTGTACGGCCAGAAGGGGGGTGTACGGCCGCACACCCAAGTGTACGGCCGCACACCCAAGTGTACGGCCATACACTCCTCATGTTGGAGTGTTTGGCCATTTTGGGAAGTGGTGAACTTGTGGAACCCAATTCTAAACCCTAACTTTGAAGGTACTAGGCTTAGAACACTCTAATTGACTCTAAACAATGCTAGAAGATAGCAAAACGAGTCTGACCTTCATTGATTTGAATAGCTGTACAAGATAGAAATTTCGGGTTGTCACACCCCCTGTTGGCGGCTCCATCTCCAGATGTCGTGTGCCTATGGGGGGGTAGGTCTATTGGGGCCCATCCGGTATGGGGGCACCCTGGCCATGTACGGAGGATCGATGACTTTGTACCCCATGTCCGAGTCATCTGTGTCGCTGCCCTCTGCCTCCCCCTCGTCCGAGTCGGCTACCGGTTCTGCCGGTCCTTCCACGGGCTCCTCTTCCGGTTCTTCTTCGGGTTCTTCCTCGGGTTCTTCCTCGGTTTATTCTTTGGATTCTAACCATCCACCATTTCCTTGAATGGGGAAATAGGGATCTCCAGGATGATGAAAGTCGGCCATAGAGTCTGCACGAGGGGTGTAAGACGTTGTAAGAAAATGTGTGCATATAGTATTTCCAAAATAGTCATATAGTATTTTAATTATTTGTGTTTGAATTCCTGTGAAGTTTTGGATACGAGGTAAGTTTCTTGGTCAATTTCCCGCCATGATTACCCCCAAACACATGTTGGTCATATTTTGAATAAATATAGTTGATCAGGCTATATTTACCCCCAATATGACTACATAACTGCCCGGGTTTAATCACAATGTTCCATTTCCTCTAGAGACTTTTAAGGTTATAGTTTTAATGTATGCACTTTATTCAGAGTGTTTTAGTCCCATCGTATTCATAGTGGCATATCAAGTATGATTAGAAATGCCAGTTCACTATAAACAATGCTCGAATACCAATCTGTCACACCCCCGAACCAGACGGCGGAAATGTCTGAGGGCTTGTGTGTGACTTCATCTTGAAATATCATTACAATGAATATAAATGAGACATAACATCATCATCACTATGCATAATATAATACAACTGTCATTGTTCACATCAAGTACAATATTTTAAATTACATGACCATAACATTCAAAGTATGATGTTTAACAGTACACAAAACAAAATCCATATTCTTGTTGATTCTTCCACTTAACGAGTTCCTGAGAATACAAGTTATTTTGAAAACGGTCAACATAACAATGTTGGTGAGTTCATAAGTGTATTTTAAATTAAAAGTTTTGTATCGATAGTAAAACACCAGAAAATCCGATATTTTCTGCAAAAGAGTTTGAAAATGATGTATCAAATCAAGTATTAATGCATGTGTGGTTTCCATTGTAGAAAATATGTAAGAATAAGTTCCCCAAAATCCTGTTTGTTTCTGTTGTAAATTGAAGGCAGTGTGCAAATGTATATTTTTTCCCCCAGAAAATCCGATATTTTCCGATTATAAAAGTAATGTAGTTTTAAAACCCTAAGACCAGGTATTAGTGCGTGTACGTTATGTGTCGCCACGATTTGTATTTGTATTCTGTAATATTCTGATGGTATTGATCTTTATCTGAGTCGTTACAACCATGCTTAATAATGACTAATTCGCCTATCATGGCGTATCAGACGCCGGTTTGTCGAAGGTAAGGTTTGTCACACTAGACTGGCCTAGTCTACCTGTAGCGAACAACTCAGGTGTGGGGTGTCACCCCGTATAGATCTATACACAAACTCCTGCTCTCCCTCGAGGAGACTCTGGTTATAACTACAAGCTACGATCATACACTCAATGGTGTCAACCGACAAGTCTCACTAGATCCTTATCTTGTTCACGAGTAATGTAATACACCAAGTATAACGTTTACGAGTATGTTTTAAGTTTTCAAATCTAAAAGTATGTATATGAGTACACGAAGTTCAACAAATATGTAGTGGGACAGTTAAGGTCCACTAAGCATGTGATTTTCAGTCCAGACCCAATTAGCATGTAAATGGACCCATAAGGCCCAATAAACATGTGAAAGGGTAATCCAGACCCAATAGGCATGTAAATGGACCACTAAAGCCCAATAAACATGTGTTCCATAGTTCAGGCCCAAATTAACATGAAAATGGACCATAAAGGTCCAATAAACATGTCATGGAAAATATTAGGCCCAATATACATTTAAATGGGCCCCTAAGGCCCATTAGCCATGTAACATGGATATTAGGCCCAATAAAATGTTATCAAGGTATTTAGTCCAATCGTTATTATTTCGTTGTTTGTTTTTCTTTAAGAGTTTAACAGAATAACATAAAAAGGTTTAATTTTTGTAATAGTGACATTTTTTGCCCACTAGACCGAAAATATACAATTTAGTCACATTTTGGAAAATTTGACACGTTAGGTCCCTTAAGGCTAAGAGTTTTCATTTTATGGGCTTAATTCTAATTAAATGGCTTTTATGGCCCATTTTGGTTAAACACTTCATTTTTGGTCCAAAATCATAAACATTAACGTCTTTGGCCCAAATATATTTAAATTGCTGTTTTCGGCCCTTTTACTGTGAGAATTTACATTTTCAGCCCATTTTTGATAAAAATGACAATTTCGGTCCAAACTTTATAAAAATAACATTTTTGGCCCAAATTCAAGGAAAGTGACATTTTCAGCCCCTATATTTCGTAAATTCACATTTTTGACTCAAATTTGTATAAAATGACATTTTAGTCCACAAAAACCAAAGTTTTGCACTTTAAGCCCAAGAAAAACTGTAAGGCCCATTTTATGGCCCATTATGCGAAAAATTTCACTTTTAGCCCCTTGGAAACTATGAATATTATAAAAACTCATTTTTATGTAAATGAGACCATTTTAGCCCTTGTAAAACAGTATATGGCATAAAAGTCTCAATCTTTTGTTTATTTGTCAATAATAACCCTCTTTCAAGAGTTATTTACTTTTCTTATGGATCTTCACATGTTTTAGCGTATTTATCCTTATAGTAAGTTGTATAAAGTGTTGTGGTTTCCAAATATTGTCTAGATCTATGAATTTCTTCACACAATCACAACATACACTTAGAAAACACACATAAACATGCACAAATACATAGATCTAACACATAGCAACTTGTATTCTCCCCCAAAAAACAATTTAAAACCTAAATCTAGGGGGTATGAAGTCACTTTGAGGTTTGGATTCGGTTTTAATGAAGAATGAAGTGAAGATCTCGACTTCAGCAAGCTGCTTGAAGGATTTTCGAACTCTATGAAGCAAAGATGTATAAATCATGAAATGTTATGGTTTAAGCAGAGATTTTTGAAGAAAACAAGAAGCTAAACCATAGATCCAAGTGAGAACTTACCAAAGATGATGATCTTGGTGAAAAATCTCTTGAGAATACCCACAAATCTCGAAATTTAGAGGAAGAAGGAGGAGTTCTTTTGAGAGAGTTTTGAAAGTGCTTGAAATGAGAAATGGAGGTGGGGTAGTGGGAGTCTCGGCCGAAGATAAGAAGAGGGGAGGAGAGGAAGTTTGAGGTGATGTTTGCATGGATATCCACCATGCAAACATGAGGTGTCATATGCACAAAACCCCTTCATTTCTCCTTTTTTTTGTTTAATATGCATAATTATCTCTATTGGGCCAGGATTTGGGCCAAGGAAATAAGAATGAAATGATTTGGGCCCACCTTGGCCTTTTTCGAATTTTAAGAAGTGAAAGCTCACGGCCCAATATGGTAAAAAGGAATGGGTTTATGGCCCATTAGGGTTAATTAAATCATTTATGGCCCAATTTGGCCCATTAGGAATCAAATGAACCATTTTAGGCCCACATGGCCCAAAATGTTAAGTTTTATGAATGTGGGTCCAATTAGAACCCAATTAGGGTTTCTTGGGCCCAATATAGTCGAATTGGTGATTTATTGGTCCCTTAGGCCCAATAAGAGAATCCTAGTCCATAATGAAGTTGAACCGGGATTTGTAGGCCTTCCAATCCTTATTTGAACATATGAGATGTATTTGAATGAGCATAGAGTATGATATTTATTTAGAGTACAAGTCATTACACTAGATGAATGTTTACATGAGAATAGAATTTCCTAGCTAAAATGCTAGTTGTGACAGATACATCCAATGCAACATCCTAGAATAAGGAGAAAAGGGACAAAACTCAAGATCTAGCTACTTAAAGGAGTAAAAAGTGGATCTTGCACACTTACAAAGGTCCAGAAGGGTGCCAAACGGAAGATGAGAGCTTTGCTTGCTAGATCTTTGCCTCCTTCTTCTTACGTATTCTCCTTTTGCTCCAAAAATACCACACCAGTTCACAAAATAAGAGGGAAGGGTGATTAGGGTTCACAAGGGCCGATATGGGGGTTTGGAGGCTGATAAAAGATCATCCTTAAGGACTTAAGGAGGTTATATAGTGTGCAAAACCCTAAAATTTAGGGTTTCCCACCCAGCCATCAACACGTCGAGTTCCCCTCAGCAACTCGCCGAGTTGGTCCACAAAAATGTGCGGCCCAAAAGCCCTTCAATGCGCTGAGTTGAGGCTATCAACTCGTCGGGTTCCAAAGGAAAACTTTCTTTAAAGAATAAATATCATACCTAGAAATCAGGATGTTAGCTTTCAACATTTTTTAAGAAAAAATCTATAATTGTTATTGATATTCATCTATTTTGTTATAATTTTAATAAACTTGTTATATTTGATATATATATATATATATATATATATATATATATATATATATATATATATATATATATATATATATATGTGACAACCCGAAATTTTTTCCGTTCAAACCGTTAAAAATAAATCAATTCGGAATTTATTTCTGCTCTTGTCAGCTATATCTCGGGTCTAATTAAATATTTTGAACTCAGTAAAATCGGAGTTTGGGTCCAAGAACGAGTTTTTCCAAGTCAAAGACTAGCATCCGGGCCAAACACCCCTTCGAGAGGAGTGTACGGCCGCAAACTCGCCCCACCCCACCCCTTGGCTGAAAACTCGCCCCTATATAAAGGATGAGTGGCCTTCATTTGAAACTTTAAGCACTCAAGGGACTTTCTCTCTCTACTCTCTCTCTACAACTTTCGAGTTTTGCTCAAGGATCTTCAAAATGTAAGTGATTCTTCACTTCTATTGTGTTTCAATCCCTTTTCTAGTGATGAATCCATGTTCCATCTCATGAATTTCATCATTTGCTAGATCTTCTCTCTCACCAAGAACACCAAGAACACACACTAGTTCTTGGTGGCTAAAAACCTCATTCCAAGCCTCTTACAGTAAGTGACTACTCCCAATGCTTGTTATCTACTAGGAATCACTTGTTTTCACCTAAAAATCGACCCAAAATCGACCCAAAATCTTGAACACGAAATGGGTTTACGGCCGTACTCCCTTCAATGGTCGTAAACTCCATTTTTGGTCGATTATTGGCCTTTAAACTCTCCCTTGAGCTGGGCACAAGGCTTAGAACACTTCCAAGAGGCTAGACAGGACCTTGAAACACCGAAAATCGCACCTTTCACCAAGTGTTTACGGCCGTAAACTCATGGGCCGTAAACGCATAGGCCGTAAACCCATGGGACGTATACCCATGGACCGCAAACACTTGGGCCGTACACCCATGGGCCGTAAACCCTGTTGGGCCGCAAACCCCTGACCGTACACTACTGATTACGACCACAAACTCCCCATCTTCAATCACGTGTGATTCTAACACTTAGTTTCAAGAGTTTCCTAGTCCCTAAGGTGGTTTCCTTCCATAAAAAGTAGTGTTATGTCCTCATCTAATACATATAAGTGTTACCATATGTTAATAGGATCCACTTGCGTACGAAACATCAGTTGACACTAGGCATCCACACCGACCTTACGCTCAGATCTTACGTCAAACTGTGAGTTCATACCCCTATGCTTTTTCCGAGTTTTCCATGTTTTCAGGGGGGGGGGGGGGGAATGCAAGCAAAAGTACGTCAAAGTATATTATTTTATGTACAGAATGCTTTTAACACAGAAAACAGTTTTACCAAACGATTAAGAAATCAACTCGTAGAAACAGTTTTCAAAACTAAAGCAACGAATTTCGTGAATCATATCGTAAAATGTGTTATTTTATAAAGGATTCATACAAATCTTAAACAGGATTATTAGTATTATTACATACAAACTGTTAGTCTAAAGTTGGAGACACGTCCTTGGTAACATCCCCACAGAAACTGGGTGTAGGATTAGCACTTGTAACCCGAATCTCTTGAAGGGAGAACGTGACTATTGTGTATAGATCTATACGGGACTGACAATCCCGCACCTCGCTGCTAGCTACTGATGGGTTTTGTGCATTCTAACACTCCTAAGTGTACATGCAACCCTAAATACCTTGGATCTATTTTTTCTCTATTATACATGCAATTATGAACTTTCCAAGGTATTACCCTATCCAGCATACAATACTTGATACTTGGGTAATCAAATGGATAGAATACATACCTTTGTTTGATGTAGCTTGTCTCCATGAAGCTTGAGTGCCTAGTGCCCCAAGTGTGACACCTCAAATGGTTCACACAACACCAAATGCACATGGAATGACTTGAGAGAAATGGAGCACTCCTTGAAATCGTCTAGCCCTCATATTCACACATTAGTGTACGATTTCTTGAGCCATGGGATTCTTTTATATGGTGGCTATTAGGGTTACACCATGTAACTCATAACTTTACCCATTCCTTATGCTCCATGGATTTTAACCTCCATGGAGTATCCATGGGTCACCCCATGGACTTAGTCCAACATAAGAAATCTTGGATCACAAGCCCACATATATAAGAATGAGTGATTTACACAATCAACCCATATATTTAATTAGTCTCCTTTTGATCACTTAATTAACTTAAGTGTTATTTCTCTCATTATAGTCTATCCAAATGCATGATGCCATGCAACCCAAATGGACCATGCCGGGTCGGGTCAAGTCTTACCAATTATAGTTATGGACTTAGACATTAATCCAACAGTCTCCCACTTGGATAAGTCTAAAACTATTATTGCGTATGACTTCAGGAACCGATCAGCAATCGTAGCTCTCAAAAGCTTCTGTCGAACTCTGACCTTGTCGATGAACTCTGACCTTTGTCAATGACTTGTCCATTAGATAAGGGATCATATATTCCTCCATTCTAGATATCATATGGACTGAGACAAGGATTATCAATCATTCTCTCTGTCCATTTGTTGTTTCCCGATTTCCGATTCATGATGACTGACTGATTGAACAAATCAAATCAGTCCTAGCTTGGCCAAGCACTCACATGTATCATCTTTAAATTATCGAGGGGCCCACAGATATCGCTTTTATCCCGAAGGTAAAAGGAATGGATAAACTTCGACTCATATGGCTTGTTCTACTACTTATTGAATCATACACAAATGCACGTTTTATAACATCGAGTTACCGAATGCGTTTTCGTGCAATCAATGTACAACCAACTCATAGTAACAACTCATATCTCTAGGTTTGAAGAATATAAGATATTATCGTCTCATGATCACTCGTGATAAAATCCATGAAGTGATTCAAATGAGCGCGGGTTGAATCCAATACTCAGAACTTATGAGCACTCATGAGTGTTGTAGCACCACTTTGTCCACCAACTTGGACCTCTACAAACCAACCCATGACAGTCTTGATTCATATCTACTTCCAACATATGACCGACTGTGGATGGTTTGAATAACTTAATCATTCAGGAAGAGCGACTTAGTTATTCTGGAAGTCAAAACATGCAAAGTGAAACACAAGAATAAATGAATCAAATATGGTACCAAACCCTATGAATATAAATAAACACTTTTATTTATCACCATACTGATTACTCATTATTCATTGTTTCGGTTTTATCAACTTTATACTTGAATTAAAAACACTAGTTGTCCCATGCTCCAAGCATGTACACTATGTTTTTCTTAAACAATAGCTTTGCCATACACCAAGTATGCACTCTATGTTTGTCTATGATCCTTACTTTGTGAAATAAACCAATTGAACATAATTTCAATGATTCTAATTTCACACTCCCAAATCCTTATCGAAAAATGTGAGAATTTCAAATTCCTATCATTTATCGAAATTTGTTTAGATTTTAAACTTATATGCACTGACCCTCCTATAATGAATATGTACAAAGTCACAAAGACTTGTCAACAGTCATTATAAGGTATTCCAATGGAGATCAACTCCATGGAAACTAAGTCTCATATTCAAAGTACATTGCTTTGGACACGCTTCTTGCATTAAGTTTTCTAATCTTACACAGATAACTTCCACCTATGGAGACAACTCCATATTCTCATTTTCACTATCACTTCTGAATAAGAGATGCCTCTTTTCAGAATATGTCAATATGGTCCTTCCAAAATTAGCACTATACTTCCAACTGTCCCTGAGCAACCAATCTTTGGTAAACCTCAGATTGTCCTCGACAATTGCTTAATCATTTTAGTCATATCCAATTCTAGACCTTTTCCCTTCTTAATGCCTCTGGGCATTTGGAAAAATTTAGAAATGACAAATATTATAGCACATGCAATCGATCCTGTACCCAAAGCAAATACTTTATTGTCATATTCTGTGCCCATTCCAGTTAAAGTTGGCTTTGCATAGGAGTTCTGAAAGTTCTTAATTGGTTGCATAACAACTTGGAAGCAATGGCAGGCCCTGTACTGCCAGGTGGCAAGAAGTTAAGATTGCATATGTTCAGTCCATATGAGTTTGGATTTGTCATTATCCTTGTCTTGTGACTATGGTTTTGACGATTCACATGGATAAGAACACATACACCATAAAATCTAAGGGTCATAAGGTTTCTCTCCGATTCATGAAAATGATGGTGAGGAAACACTTCCACCAAGTAGATTTGAAGCAGATGGCAAAAGGTCTAAACAATTGAGACTATGATTACGGCATCCCTTTTCATAGTTCTGAAATTGTTTAGACCTTTTGCCATCTGCTTCAAATCTACTTGGTGGAAGTGTTTCCTCACCATCATTTTCATGAATCGGAGAGAAACCTTATGACCCTTAGATTTTATGGTGTATGTGTTCTTATCCATGTGAATCGTCAAAACCATAGTCACAAGACAAGGATAATGACAAATCCAAACTCATATGGACTGAACATATGCAATCTTAACTTCTTGCCACCTGGCAGTACAGGTCCTGCCATTGCTTCCAAGTTGTTATGCAACCAATTGAGAACTTTCAGAACTCCTATGCAAAGCCAACTTTAACTGGAATGGGCACAGAATATGTCAACACGATAGGTTATAAACCTCAAGTCGTGTGCTAGTGAAGAACCTCAGGTTTTATTCTTGATTAGTTCTTGAAATTCTTTTTAGGATCTTTAAGACTCCCACTGTCCTCTTGACATATAAGACTATCTTGCCAAATATTCAAGAGATAGTGCGGATTTTTTATCAAGACAAACACTTCACACAATTGGCCTTAGTTGGTCTTTGTTTTATCCAAAACATCACAACTTACCAATTTCAAATGTATAAGAGTAGGACACTTTTACTCTTACATTTGACAAGTGTTTTAAACCTTTCTTTAAGATATGTCACTCAAGTTACAATCTTGGAGTATGACTCTAAGAATTGTTTTGGAACGAAGTATGACTCATCTTCCTGATCTAACCATTTCAACAATTCATGACTCCTCTTCTTAGTCATAAGAATGCACTAAGATGACCTTTAGAGGACTAATTGTGATATGATTTCTAAATCATTAAGATGATCACAAACATGATACTAAAGTACTCTCCCATCTTTTCAGATTTGAGAAACTTTTATCTGTCTGTCTAATTTGATTCTTCCCATTCGTTCTGCCATACATTGAGACTTTTCCAATGTTTCAGAATTATACTTAAACTTGTAAGTATAACCATATTTACTAAAATTTAGTAAATCATGACGAATAGTCTTAACGAGCTTTGTGGTGGACTTGACCAGTGCACAAGAATGTGTACTCGATCCCTTTAGTCCTTAACTTGACTCACACAGCCATGTGAACAAGTCTTAATTTTCCAATGCTTGAAAGTTCTCATTCATCATACTATTCAACTTGCATGATTCCAAGTTTCTATCCAACTGAAGCCTTGGGAATGAGAATCTTTCCTTATTTGGTAAACCACAAACGAAAGAATCAAGTCCATTTTTTTTTTCAAATATTGCTATCAATGGAATCATATAAACAACCATTTTTCACAAATGCGACTTGTAAGGATATTTAAAATAAATATAAAATTAAAAACTTTTATTTTATTTCAAAACTTTGCGGAAAAAACTTATCCTTATAGTGCAAATGCATACGGAAAAACTTGTTGTTATCTATTCCTAAGCAATATATCATAACTCCTAAGTAACAGCTTCAAAATTCTGATGCGATCGAAATCCACCTACGCGATCAGAATCAGCATATACTTCCTTTAAGCTTTCTCTCTATTCTTTGATTCTTAAAACATCAACATGTGACCCAGTCACATCATGTAATGAGGATCTTAGAATAGAAACTTAACAGAGTTATATAATGGGCTCTACCTGATGTATAGTCAAACTTATTGACTTTAACATCCTTAGGTAAATTTGGCAGCTTTGCAATCAACGCCCCTTCCTTTGGCAAAATAAACATATGGACCCTTTGGTAATGGGACTATCTCAGACTTAGCCTTTCTCCTTACCATTTGGTCAACCGGGTTGACTATGGCCAATCCCTTTCCATTGGGAAGAGAATGCTTTTTCTGGATTTCCAGTGTCACCATTGTCACTGTCCATAAAGTTTTTGGGAAATTGATCTTCTAATCAAATTTGCTTTACTATCGTTCCAAATAATTGCTGATTCAGCAGCACCAAGCAAATAGATATGATCATTAAGATTCATGTCATAGTCTGTTTCATAGTAGTCCTAAAGGAACTCACTATGTGACTTAGAACGTGATTGAACATCCAACTTTCTCAAGACTTTGACACCCAACTCTCCCAGCTTGTCAATATGTGACTTCATCTCTAAGATGTGATTACACATAGACCTTGCTTGCCATTAGGGCTTGAGTGACCTTGAACTTGTGGGTTAGGGAGAATAATTGGAGGAGATGGAGGAAGTAAAGTTCCAAGAGATTTGGGAAGATCATAGATGTCTGAACTAGACATCTTTTGGGAGATATTCAAGATAGTTGATCTAAAGTCCTTAATATAACACCCAATATGAAATATTAAGGCTAGGATCCAACAACCTATTTATAACTGGAAGAGGGATGCCGTAATCCGAGTTATAAAATAGTTGAAGGTAGGTAAATGACGATTTACAAATTTCCACCATGAAAAACGAAATAATGTAATTAGGTTTTTAATTGGATTTGAAACTCCTAGATCTTTTGAGATTCATTGAACTTTTCAATGGCATGTTTCAATCTCGAGTGTGCCCTTCAGGTTTTGTGACTGGGATGCCGAGGATCACAAAACAAGGTGTGAAGTAACCATGCAAATATACTTGGTACCCTTAATATTTACCCCTCAATCGATGTGCCGGTTAACCACACGAGCTCAACCGATACTATGATAAATATTAAGTTACCCTTTGCCTACTTTGTTAAATCCAGGTTAGTGTGCCGGTTAACCACACACGCTCCACTAACGGTTTAAACAAAGTGCAAAGTGTAATTTCATGGATTAGCACCTTATTCACATTTTCCTAAGTAACTAAGATTGGGAATTTATAAAAAGTTTAGTTACTTAGTATTTATCATTAATACTTTTAATGAAGGGAGAATTATAGTCCTTGTCCTACCCATTCGGCTAACGACCCTCCACCAGTCAAGGAAGCGGTGGGTGAGAGTGGACACCCATTAAACTTCCATTTTATAGGCAGTAACCTTATACCCCCCTTATAGACCGGCTTCGTGAATGATGCCTACTAACGGTAAGACTGACTTGCTCTTATACATATATTTATTATTAACTTATAATACTATAAAGTATAAGGGTTGAATTTTAACTTTTAAAATTCTAAGGGCTAACTTGGAATTAAAGTATTCATGGGGAAAACTTTACAAATTCCAAAATTTGAGGGCAAGTTTTGAAAATATTCAAAACTAATTAATTTCATAACTTATGTGTTTAAAGTAGTTTTAATTAAAAAAAAAACTCTTCAAGTTCCATAACTTGAGGACAAGTTATGGAAGACTTTAAACTAATAAAAGAATGTAACTTTTCTTTATTTTTGTAACTTATGGAAATAATTAAGGTTACACATTTTATCATTTAATGAAGTGACTCTTGAACTTCCATAACTTGAGGACAAGTTATGGAGTCATAAAACCATTTAATAAGGACAAGACTCTTCATTTTTGTAACCATTGCCAACTTTTTATGAGTTTTATGAAACTTAAATGTGACTTTTCATATAACTTGAGGACAAGTTACAAAAAAACATTTTAGAATCAACTCTTAGATTAAAATGGATTGAAAACACATAATCAATTAACTTTTCTATTAATCTAATAAACTCATATGAACAAAGATAATTCACATCAAATTTTTTCAAGTAATTAGCATAACTTTTAAACTAATACAATTCGATTTTTCAGCTAATTTTGCAAGTATAACAAGAAAACAAGACCTGGCTCTGATACCACTGATGGGTTTTGCGCATTCTAACACTCCTAAGTGTACATGCAACCCTAAATACCTTGGATCTATGTTTTCTCTATTATACATGCAATTATGAACTTTCCAAGGTATTACCCTATCTAGCATACAATACTTGATACTTGGGTAATCAAATGGATAGAATACATACCTTTGTTTGATCTAGCTTGTCTCCATGAAGCTTGAGTGCCTAGTGCCCCAAGTGTGACACCTCAAATGGTTCACACAACACCAAATGCACATGGAATGACTTGAGAGAAATGGAACACTCCTTGAAATCGTCTAGCCCTCATATTCACACATTAGTGTACGATTTCTTGAGCCATGGGATTCTTTTATATGGTGGCTATTAGGGTTACACCATGTAACTCATAACTTTACCCATTCCTTATGCTCCATGGATTTTAACCTCCATGGAGTATCCATGGGTCACCCCATGTACTTAGTCCAACATAAGAAATCTTGGATCACAAGCCCACATATATAAGAATGAATGATTTACACAATCAACCCATATATTTAATTAGTCTTCTTTTGATCACTTAATTAATTCCAAATTAATTCTTAATCAATACTAATTAAATAACCTTATTAATATATTAGAACTTATAATATATTAACCAACCTTAAGTGTTATTTCTCTCATTATAGTCTATCCAAATGCATGATGCCATGCAACCCAAATGGACCATGCCGGGTCGGGTCAAGTCTTACCAATTATAGTTATGGACTTAGACATTAATCCAACAGCTACAGTCGGACCGGAAGGTCTACGGGTGACAAAGTCATAAAAAGATATTGGCCCCGTTACGTGCCATATCAAGTCTAAGTACGGTTATGACACTCGCAGCCTAGATAACAGTAACTTACATTTGTAATAATGAAACAAGTGAACTAACCTCAAAGTAATAACCAATTCAATTACTAGAGGGTATTAATAACACCCTTAGGATTTAGTTCACCACTTATTTATTAGTTTTATTTATGTAATAAGGCTAATACACCTCACAGGTAACAAACAGGGTTTTTCAAGAAAACTACGTCTAATGATACAAGTATGGTAGATACTTGTACACCTCAGATAAGAACAGATAACCAACTATCAACTTTTAGGGAAAATATAGGATTTTCCCGGGATAACTCAACCTTTCATAAACGGACTGTTTAACAAATAACTAATGGATAATCAAACATCTTTCATAAGAAAATATAGGATTTTCTTGGGAAACACTTTTCAAAGGAACAAAGAAACATTTTTCACCAGAACTAAAAACTTATGAACTCACCAGCTTTATGTTGATACTCTTTCAAACTGCTTGTATTCTCAGTGCAACAATAGACAGGTACTCTTGCCAACTTTTGGAGAAGACGGAGCATTTTGGAGTTATGTCTTTTACTTTTGTTATATACACCGATGTACAAACTAAGGTTTTCAAACAGATGTAAATATTCATATTATAATGTAATGGTTGTGTTACTTTGATTACTATGATACGATTGTTGTGATACTACGCATGACGTCACCCGCCCCCGGACGTTTCTGCCGTCCGTTCTGACGGTTCGGGGGTGTGACAGATTGGTATCAGAGCTATTGTTTATAGTGAACTAAGTATACCGAACCTTACATGGTATACAACTATAAACACAAAAAGGGGCTGAAGTGCTCTGAACTAAAAGTATACTTTTAAAATATAAGTATTTTTACAAAAAGTATACAAGTATACCTACATACTAGAAACAGTATCATGTGTAGAACAAAACAAAAGTATTTGGATGTTGAACACTGCGATTAAACCTGGGCAGTTATGTAATCATGTCTAGGGTCAATATAGCCTGATCAACTATATTCATTCGAGACATGACCAACATGTGCTTGAGAGTGACCGTGGTGTTGCAACAGGCCTAAAACTTACCAAGTATCCATACAACAAGATGTCGGTAGAACAAAACAGACAACTTAAAATATTATAGGAGTATTTTACTCAGAGTCAAATACACTGTAGAAACTCGTTCCAAGTGTTGCTACTCAGTTTTCCATAGAAATAGTTTTACTTGCGTTAGTGATCCTTCTTGTTTATCGCTTGGAAGAACACTTTATCTATCATATATAGATATACCTTGTTTCATATCTCTTGATTCAAAAGTCTGAGGGGCTTATCATTTTCTTCTTCCTAATATAGTACAAGATGCCTCCAACGAAAAGACCCAGCAAAAAGAACAACAATCCCCCAACAGATCCGACACCGCCACCTCCTCAGTTCGATCCTGCTATGTTCCAAGCAGCTGTTACTGCTGTTGTGGCTGCCGCGATGTCACAGATAAATCCTGGCGGATCTGGCAGGCCGGGAGGTGGTACTCATCCCCAGAATCATGAAGGGATTCAGGGACACCAGAAGGAGTGCTCCTATAAAGACTTCATGAATGCGAAACCCACATCCTTCGACGACAATGGAGGTGTTATTGCCCTGACTCGATGGTTCGAAAAGATCGAGTCTATCTTCGAAATTTGCTCTTGTCCCGAAGCCAACAACGTGAAATTCGCCGCTTGCACTTTCGCCAACAGAGCACTGACCTGGTGGAATGGTCGGGTCAAATCTTTAACCCTACCGATAGCCAATGCTATGGGGTGGGAGAGCTTGAAAGAGCTCATGCTTGTTGAGTACTGCCCACGGGGCGACATGCAGAAACTAGAGCACGAGCTATGGAACCTAAAGATGAAGGGTTCTGACATTGCTTCCTACACTTCTAGGTTTGAAGACCTAGCACTTCTTTGTCCGGGTATGGTCACCCCGGAAAGCAAAAAGACTGAGAGATACATTTGGGGACTGACACAACCAACCAAAGGAAATGTCTTGGCTGCTCGACCAGCTACATTTGATAGCGCCAAGTGTCTGGCGCAGACTCTGATCGATCATGGAGTCGATCTTGATGAAGTGACATCCACTCCTGAACCAGCTAAAGGAAGTGGTGAGAAAAGAAATTTCTTGAAGCAACGAAAGGGCCAGTCTTCGCAAGAGCCCTCCAAGAAACAACAAACCGTGGCAGTCCACGCTGCTACTACTCCTGCTACAGTCCCCATTACTCCAGCAAACCCCAATCGCTATGCTGGGAAATTACCTCTGTGCAACAAGTGCAACTACCACCACCAAGGTCAGTGCCGGGAAATGTCATGCACCAACTGTGGCAAAAAGGGGCACACAGCTCAAATTTGCAAGACTCCAGTCCAACCAACCAATCAGGCATCTGGAGCAGGCGTCGGTCAAGTTTGTTACAGTTGTGGAGAGGTCGGACACTACAAGAGAAACTGCCCCAAGACAGCAACAGGTGACAACACAGGAAGGGTGCTGGCAATGGGCTAGGAGGAAGCGGTCGCTGACCCAACAGTTGTTACGGGCACGTTCCTCCTCAACAACTCTTATGCATGCATTCTTTTCGATTCTGGTGCGGAGAAAAGTTTTGTTAGCCATGCATTCAAACATCTTCTCAAATATAAACCCCAACTGCTAACCGAAACATTTACCTTCGAGATGGCTAACGGCAAGAAAGAGAGCACTAACGACATATTCGTAGGCTATACCCTTACCTTAAACGATCATTCTTTTTCGATCGATCTGATGCCAGTTTCCATAAAAAGCTTCGATGTCATCATCAGCATGGATTGGTTGAGCCCCAATCGTGCTGATATCCTTTGTTATGAAAAATCTATCCGTTTCAATCTTTCCTCTGGTGAAACCCTTATGATTTACGACAATAAACTCAGTTCAAACCTCTGGATCGTCTCGTGCATCAAAGCCCAAAAACTTCTTCGAAAGGAGTGCCATGCATTCCTAGCCCACGTCATAAACGAGAAGCAGGAAGTTAAAGACCTCGAGAGCATCCCCGAAGTCTGCAACTTTCCTGATGTCTTTCCCGAAGAGCTTCCCGGAATTCCTTCCGAACGCCAAGTCGAGTTTCGCATCGACTTAATCCCCGGAGCTACCCCCGTAGCTAAATCCCCATACCGCTTAGCGCCAGCAGAAATGCAGGAGTTATCCGGTCAGCTCAATGAGCTGCTCAGCAAAGGATTCGTCACACCGAGTTCCTCACCCTGGGGAGCCCAGATCTTATTCGTGAAAAAGAAGGATGGATCCTTTCGGATGTGTATTGACTATCGAGAACTGAACAAGCTCACTGTCAAAAACCGTTACCCTCTTCCTCGAATCGATGATCTCTTCGATCAACTTTAAAGAGCCAGCTACTTCTCCAAAATAGACCTAAGATCAGGGTACCATCGGTTGCGAGTCCGTGAGAGTGATGTTCCTAAGACAGTATTTCGGACTCGGTATGGTCACTACGAGTTTGTAGTAATGCCCTTCGGTCTAACCAACGCACCGGATGTATTCATGGACCTGATGAATCGGGTGTGCCGCCCTTTCCTGGACAAATTCGTTATCGTGTTCATCGATGATATACTTGTCTATTCCAGAAGCGAGGGAGATCACAAACAACACTTGAGATTAGTGCTGGAAACTCTAAGGGCGGAGAAGCTTTACGCGGAATTCTCCAAGTGCGAATTCTGGATTCGAGAAGTAACCTTCATAGGTTACGTGGTAAGCGAGGAAGGCATACAAATGGACCCCTCAAAAATCAAGGCGATAGAGATCTGGTCAGCACCGAAGACGCCCATAGAAATCCGTCAATTCTTGGGTCTCGCTGGCTATTATCGCAGATTTATCCAGAATTTCTCTAGAATTGCCAAACCCTTAACCACTCCGACTCAGAAAGGCGTACCTTTCTGTTGGAGTGAAAAGCAAGACACTGCGTTCCAAACATTGAAGCAGGCCCTATGCAGCGCACCTATCTTGTCTCTGCCCGAAGGGACGGAGGGTTTCGTTGTCTACTGTGATGCATCCAATCAGGGCCTAGGTTGTGTGCTCATGCAGCGGGGAAAAGTAATTGCTTATGCCTCAAGACAGCTGAAAACACACGAAGTAAACTACACAACGCACGAACTGGAATTGGGAGCAGTGGTCTTCGCATTGAAGATATGGAGACATTATCTCTACGGAACCAAGTGCACTATCTTCACTGACCATAAAAGCCAGCAGCATATTTTCGACCAGAAGGAATTGAACATGAGGCAACGGCGATGGGTTGAGCTACTCAGCGATTACGACTGCCAAATACGCTACCATCCCGGCAAGGCCAATGTGGTGGCAGACGCCCTCAGCCGGAATGAGTACTCAGGTCGTAGAGTGAAGGCACTGACCATGACTATCCATTCCCATTTATCCGTGCAAATCAAGGAGGCTCAGCTGGAAGCCTTAAAACCAGAGAACATGCTGGGTGAAACCTTGAGGGGAATGGAAAAGAACCTAGAGATCAAGGAAACTTTCAAGATGGAAAGACTCACACGATTGACAAAATCCGCTCACTTCCTGCCAATCAAAGAAACTTTCAAGATGGAAAGAATCACATGAATCTACATCCAAGAGATAGTCCGACTGCACGGTGTGCCTGTGTCCATTATCTCCGATCGAGATAGCAGGTTCACTTCGAGATTTTGGCAGTCCCTGCAGAAAGCTCTTGGAACTAAACTGGATATGAGCACATCTTACCATCCTCAGACAGATGGGCAGAGTGAGAGAGCCATCCAGACCTTGGAAGACATGTTGAGAGCACGTGTCATTGACTTCGGTAAGTCGTGGGACACCCATTTGCCCTTGGTCGAATTTTCCTACAACAACAGTTACCATACCAGCATCAAGGTTGCGCCTTTCGAAGCCCTCTATGGCCACAAGTGCAGATCCCCTATGTGCTGGGCTGAGGTGGGCGACACGCAGCTAGCTAAGGGACAAGTCCCTGACAACATTCTCACAGGCCCAGAGATCATTCGAGAAACTACAGAAAAGATCGTACAAATCCGGGAACGACTGAAAGCCTCACGAGATAGACAAAAGAGCTACGCCAATAAACGACGAAAACCCTTGGAGTTCCAGGTTGGAGACCGTGTTCTGTTAAAGGTCTCACCCTGGAAAGGCATGATACGCTTTGGAAAGCGTGGAAAGCTAAATCCAAGACACATAGGACCTTTCGAGATCCTCGCTAGGATCGGTCCCATAGCATACAAACTTCGTCTACCCCGAGAACTTAACAACATTCATCCTGTCTTCCACGTCTCGAATCTTAAGAAGTGTTTATCCTATAAAACTCTTATGATCCCTCTCGATGAGATTGAAATCAACGAGAATCTGAACTTCATGGAAGAACCGGTCGAAATCATGGATAGAGAGATCAAACAAACGAAACAAAGTCGCATCCTGATAGTGAAGGTTCGCTGGAATGCCAAGTGGGGACCCGAATTCACTTGGGAGCGTGAAGATCAGATGAAGCAGAAGTATCCGCATCTCTTTCCAAATTCATGATTTGTATTCTATGTTCGAATTTCGGGATGAAATTCCCTCTAACGGGGGAATGATGTGACAACCCGAAATTTCTTCCGTTCAAACCGTTAAAAATAAATCAATTCGGAATTTATTTCTTCTCTTGTCAGCTATATCTCGGGTCTAATTAAATATTTTGAACTCAGTAAAATCGAAGTTTGGGTCCAAGAACGAGTTTTTCCAAGTCAAAGAGTAGCATCCGGGCCAAACACCCCTTCGAGATGAGTGTACGGCCGCAAACTCGAGTTTACGGCCGTACACCCACCACCCCACCCCTTGGCCGAAAACTCACCCCTATATAAAGGATGAGTGGCCTTCATTTCAAACTTTAAGCACTCAAGGGACTTTCTCTCTCTACTCTCTCTCCATAACTTTCGAGTTTTGCTCAAGGATCTTCAAAATGTAAGTGATTCTTCACTTCTATTGTGTTTCAATCCCTTTTCTAGTGATGAATCCATGTTCCATCTCATGAATTTCATCATTTGCTAGATCTTCTCTATCACCAAGAACACCAAGAACACACACTAGTTCTTGGTGGCTAAAAACCTCATTCGAAGCCTCTTATAGTAAGTGACTACTCCTTATGCTTGTTATCTACTAGGAATCACTTGTTTTTACCTAAAAATCGACCCAAAATCATGAACACGAAATGGGTTTACGGCCGTACTCCCTTCAATGGCCGTAAAATCCATTTTTGGTCGATTATTGGCCTTTAAACTCTCCCTTGAGCTGGGCACAAGGCTTAGAACACTTCCAAGAGGCTAGACAGGACCTTGAAACACCGAAAATCGCACCTTTCACCAAGTGTTTACGGCCGTAAGCTCATGGGCCGTAAACTCATAGGCCGTAAACCCATGGACCGCAAACACTTGGGCCGTAAACCCATGGGCCGTAAACCCTGTTGGGCCTCAAACCCCTGACCGTACACTCCTGATTATGGCCACAAACTCCCCATCTTCAATCACGTGTGATTCTAACACTTAGTTTCAAGAGTTTCCTAGTCCCTAAGGTGGTTTCCTTCCATAACAAATAGTGTTATGTCCTCATCTAATACATATATGTGTTACCATATGTTAATAGGATCCACTTGCGTACGAAACATCAGTTGACACTCAACATCCACACCGACCTTACGCTCGGATCTTACGTCAAACTGTGAGTTCATACCCCTACGCTTTTTCCGAGTTTTCCATGTTTTCAGGGGGGGGGGGGGGGAATGCAAGCAAAAGTACAAGGAAACTTGTGCTCAAAGTATATTATTTTATGTTCAGAATGCTTTTAACACAGAAAACAGTTTTACCAAACAATTAAGAAATCAACTCTTAGAAACATTTTTTAAAACTAAAGCAATGAATTTCGTGAATCATATCGTAAAATGTGTTATTTTATAAAGGATTCGTACAAATCTTAAACATGATTATCAGTATTATTACATACAAATTGTTAGTCTAAAGTTGGAGACACGTCCTTGGTAACACCCCCACAGAAACTGGGTGTAGGATTAGCACTTGTAACCAGAATCGCATGTAGGGAGAACGTGACTATTGTGTATAGATCTATACGGGACTGACAATCCCGCACCTCGCTGCTAGCTACAGTCGGACCAGCAGGTCTACGGGTGACAAATTCATAAAAAGATATTGGCCCCGTTACGTGCCATATCAAGTCTAAGTACGGTTATGACACTCGCAACCTAGATAATAGTAACTTACATTTGTAATAATGAAACAAGTGAACTAACCTCAAAGTAATAACCAATTCAATTACTAGAGGGTATTAATAACACCCTTAGGATTTAGTTCACCACTTATTTATTAGTTTTATTTATGTAATAAGGCTAATACACCTCACAGGGAACAAACAGGGTTTTTCAAAAAAACTACGTCTAACGATACAAGTATGGTAGATACTTGTACACCTCAGACAAGAACAGATAACTAACTATCAACTTTTAGGGAAAATATAGGATTTTCCCGGGATAACTCAACCTTTCATAAACGGACTGTTTAACAAATAACTAATGGATAATCAAACATCTTTCATAAGAAAATATAGGATTTTCTTGGAAAACACTTTTCAAAGGAACAAAGAAACATTTTTTTACCAGAACTAAAAACTTATGAACTCACCAGCTTTATGTTGATACTCTTTCAAACTGCTTGTATTCTCAGGGCAACAATAGACAGGTACTCTTGCCAACTTTTGGAAAAGACGGAGCATTTTGGAGTCATGTCTTTTACTTTTGTTATATACACCGATGTACAAACTATGTTTTTCAAACAGATGTAAATATTCATATTATAATGTAATGGTTGTGTTACTTTGATTACTATGATACGATTGTTGTGATACTATGCATGACGTCACCCGCCCCCGGACGTTTCCGCCGTCCGTTCTGACGGTTCGGGGGTGTTAGGTTTACGTCTTTTGACGTTGACCGCTGATGATAATGTTGACCGTTAGGTTTAATAAGTTGTTAACCCTAAACCTTTACTTTATCACGAACGTTTACTCCCAAAAGATCGTAACTAGGATACCACCAGAGTTGATGGAAACCAATCAATCCAACGATCTGATAACATATCGGAAAAGAACAAAGAACCAGATCTACAACGATCTGATAACAACAGACCGAAGAAGAATAAAGGACCAGGTCTAGATCGAGAAACTATAGGAAACGCTAACAGTCTAGACCTGAAACCGTAACAGATCGAGACAAACTCAGATAAAAAACAACCAACGAGGTTATGATACCATCTAAAAAAACTTAAAATGATAAAGAACACAAAACTTCACAACATCAACAATTCTTATTCCTAAAGAACCAGTTGGTTTCATGTACTTACAAACGAAGTCCTCACTACTACTCTCTACACTCTTACAAATGTTCATCTCCAGCACTCACCTAATGTACTCACACAAAATAAAGAAACAACGACGATCTGTACAACATGAACAAACCCTAACTGAGTAAACCCTAAACGATGTCACTGACTTGAGAGAGAAAATAAGAGAAGTGTGTGTGAAAAATGAATCAATTCTACTCAAACAACACACACCACATACTTTATACATCGAGTACAAACCGGATTAAATATGTATAAATCCGACCCATTCTCACTCGAATAAAACCCGCGTGTGTCCTAACAGGTTTCAATCAATTAAGTCGCAACCCAGAAGACTTAGCTTCTTTACAAAACCAGTCCCTTGCAAGAAATAAAAAGCAAAACAAGAAACCGAAATAAACAAAAAATAACCCAACCAAACAATATTAACAAATAAATCAAGGATACTTTCCAAGGATATTTGATAATGATAAGGAAACATTCATTATTCTCAACATCTATTGAAAAATTGAAAGCTATGTTCATGAGAAGAGAATGTAGGGTTGTTCCCTACATCTCTTAAAACTTGAGGAGGTCCCTGAAATCATCCTTATTGCATCAAGGGCTTACCGGGAACTAATATTCTATAACTCGTACGTATTATTTTTTTAATAGTATAATTTCTGTTTTATACTCTTGTTCTAACACTAGAATACACGACACACCAAATACCATGGCAAGTCCCTTAGCTATTTTTTTACATTACATTTACAAACATAAAAAAGCTCATGATAAACTCTTTCAAATTAAGATAGCTATTAAATACCATTTTCTTATTTCTAATTAATGATGTTCTTCCACGTGCATCAGCATATCCACAACCTGGCTCATGGTTGGTCTTGCATCCTTATCTTCCTCACAACATTGTAAAGCCACCTTAATGAGAATTTCCATTCTCTTCTTGTTGTACTCCCCTTCAATTGTTGAGTTTATAATTTCTTCGACCCGGTCATTCGGTCCACTAGTGGCAATGATCTTTTCTCTCACCCAGCTATCTAGCCTTCCTTCTGATCCCCCACTCTGATTGGCGCCTGTTGGGCTCCTCCCTGTTATCATCTCTAACATCACCACACCATAGCTATAGACATCAACTTTTGCGGTTATCGGAAGATTAACAAACAACCATTCTGGAGCCATGTAACCTCTTGTCCCTCTTGCTCTTGTAAACTCTGAATTACCAGTCCCATCTCTATCCAACAACTTTGATAACCCAAAATCTGCTACCTTGGGCTTGTAACGACAGTCCAGTAATATATTATGAGGCTTAACATCACAATGCAATATCCATTCCAAACATTCTTCGTGTAGATAAGCAAGTCCTTTTGCTGTGCCCAATGCAATGTCAAACCGCTGATCCCAATCGAGCTGACTGGAATATAAGTTGTGAGCCAGTGACCCATATTCCATATACTCATAAACTAAAAGCCTGTGTTTACCTTCAGCACAATACCCCCACATCTCTATCAAATTCATGTGATTAAGCTTCCCAAGGGTTGTTATCTCTGCTAGAAGTTCAGCTTCCCCTTGATTGTTACTAGATTCATTAAGATGCTTAATTGCTGCAATTCGGTTATCAGACAACACTCCTTTGAACACAACGCCACCACCTCCTCTCCCTATATCGTTGCTGAAATTTCCTGAGGCTTTCTTTAACTCGGCATAGCTGAATCTCCTAAATCCACTCGCAGCTTGGAGATAACCTTCAGTAGTTGAATGTGAACGAGTTCCATAACAGAAGTATGTTATGCAGATAATCTCCAATGCTCCAAATACACTTGTTATTATCAGCATCAGTAACTGTATGGATTTATTTTGCCGATTAATGTCATAAGTTCGGTCTAGTTGGATTGCAGGCTTCCAGGAACATTTTAAACTGAACTCTTCACCGACCTTAATGTTTTTGGAAGATAAGGGAATATCTTTTGGAACCTTTAGATACATGGAACCATTAAAATCAGATGAGCTTAATCCATTCACCAACAGGAACTTTGGGTAACAAATAGAAAACCCTTTCCTCCAGTCGTTCTTGAACTGGAACCCTTTGCAATCGCACATATTTCTGCAAACTTGCTTACACTCTTCTAAGGTTGTATTAGGCATGTATCTACGATCATATCCATAGAAGTCAAAATGAGGAAGATGTAGGAATTGATCCTCACCATTACCACATAAAGTTGGCTTAAATTCGGGTTCACAACCATATGACCAATCTGTATGATTGATCATCCTGTGATTTGGTAGGCATGAACATTTCCTACCATAGACAGGGTCGTTGGAACATGTACTATTTTCTCCACAACTTCCATGGATATAGCATGTGTTAGAAAGAGCTTGCCATGTAACATGCCAAATTCCTGTGATCTCATCCAGACTGTAGGCTCGGAAGTTACCATCAACATCCAACGTCAACCTTCTTAAAGGCTGATCTCCAGCGTCTGATGTATTGAATAATAGATCATCAGTTGAAATGAAATGACCAGAAGAATCCATTGTTGCAATTCTTCGACTTCCATAGATATTCCGACCAGATTCCCATGCTCGTACGTCGGGACTAGGCCAATAGATGCCTGTCAATTTAGGGTCACTGTATACAAGTCGAACCACATTATCACTGTCAAAGAACAACTTGTAGTATCCTGATGAGTAATTGGTTAGGCTTCTTGAAGACACAAGTGGTGCATCTTTCGTGAGTGGTTGATTGGGAAGAAGGGTATCTGTTGGGGAGTCAAAACTTTGCCACAGAACTTTTCCAAGTTTATTTTGTAGGCAAAGGTTTCCTGAATCGTTCATTTTCAGCTGAGCAGATTTCGTTGAATCTCGAGTAGTTGTCGTCCATATAGGCAACCGTTGATATGCATCCCTTAAGACAAGATTTCCAGTTTTCAGCAACGAAAGTTTTGAGAACTTCCCGTTGACTGGTAAATCTCGGTTGGCCATCCATACTAGAGTACGATTTCGGTCTGATAAAGCTTTCGCGAACCATATTGAAAAGCAATAAGCATTCTCGCCTACCCTGTAAAATCCGGCAGTGTAAAAGCCATTTGGTGAGATCAAGAAGTCCCCCTTTTTCTCCACTGAGAGAGATGAGCCCAGTTTCAAACCAAAGGGTGGAGAAGACAAAGATGAGGAGGAGTATATTAATGTAGTTCTACACAGGAACATTAACCCAATCACATTTACAAGATGTGGTAGAGCCATAGGTAAGTGGAAATGTTAGTTCAACTACTTTATAATAAGAGGTCACGGAGCCTTGACATTATATGGTTAGATATGCGAACATCTAGGTGCATTAAATTTCAGTATTATTATCATGACTTTCACAGTCTAAATATTTATATATCACTCTATATACCTGTCCGTGCAAATTGATCGTGTCCATTACTAATCCAACATGTATTCTTATTAACTAGTTGTAACCTCGGGTGTTGCGCAAGAATACATTTAAGTGGTTAAAATAATTATCGGAACAAAATAGAAAAATATGTTGAAATTTACGTTTTTAGTCATGTTTTGGACATTAATCGAATTATCAAATATCATAAAAATCCATCAACTTATATTTTGATACTATTTAATATAGTCCATACCTTATAAACTTTACTTTTACTTTTATAATATCCAATATATATTATAAGTTTTTGTATAACAACGACTGTATTACAATAATCCAAAAACGAAGAAAATATGAAAACGAATTAGTATAACAAACTTACAAATTAAAAGCTCTAATATAATAGCATATCTCCAAAAGTGGTCATAAGACCTCAACCCAACACAAAAACCTTTAAGTTTGTTTTCCTTTTTAAATTTGTATATGATTTGTATGCATGTCTTTCCAAAAGATTGGTCTTTTATAGTAAGTTTTTCACTAAATGCTAATTAAACATAATATAAGTTATAAAACTTTTGAGTGTTAAATCATAATTAATAAAACTTTTGAGTTGCATTAGTTAAAAAAGGGGGTTTCAAATGAATGTGGTTTGAGGAAGTTAAAAAATGGGGTTTCAAATGTATGAGATTCAAAAAAAACGCTAGCTTTATAAGTATGTATGATATCCATATTAATCTTGTTTTGAGGTCAACACTTTTCTTCTGGATAAAACAATAGCTGGCAAGTTTTATTGAGAACTGAGAAACAAATAAAGTTGTTCGAGCTTGGAATAAAATTGATTGGTTTTGTATAAAAAAATAAAAACTTTGACACTTATAAAATAAAACATAAAATTCTAGCACCTAAAGTAAAACTATTTGATGAGACTACAAGAAATAACAGTTAGACCGATCGGTATGGGCCATAACGAGAAACGAAGTGGCTGACCTGGATGGCCACAACACCGTCATAACGGGGGGAACACCCCCCCCCCCCAACTTGTTGCATCTCGTCGAGCAAGTCTCGTGGGCGTTGCGACGAATTGAAACGGGAAAAAATGAGACCGTTGACTTTAATGACCATTTGCAACGGTCAATATTAAAAAAAAATTACCTTTTTAGCTATATATATATATATATATATATATATATATATATATATATATATATATACTCATTTTAATTCAATTTTTACATCTTTTAACATTCTCTCTATATTTTATACACTTTCTTAATAAAAAATGGAGCAAAACCCAAACACCCCCCTCCATCATCAAACCCAGACACAATCTCGCCTCTCGGATTCGCGGGTTATGAAATTATTTCAACCTTTTATCGTCTCAAGGCTCACCACAAATCTCATACCAAGGCGCCGCTTTCAATCCCGCTTCATCGCTACTACTATTTCCAAACTCACCTTACCTTCAACAAAAACTATTTGGTCAAAACCCAAATTTACAACAAAATATTTTCCCTACTTTTGCTTCGATGCAACAAACAACCAACCAACCATCGCCGACAACACAACAATCAGTTGAAGTGGAAACGGGAGGTAGTAGGAGAGGGAAAGGGAAATGAAAATCGAAATGGAAATCGATAGCGGCTGAAACAGAAAATGCAGACGTTCCACAATGGTGGACACCGGAGGAAGAATATGCTTTGACGGCGACTTGGTGTGCTACTTCAAAAGACGAACTCCACGGAAATGGAATGAAGAAAGGAGCTTATTGGGGGGGCGGTGCGCGACAAGTTTCACGCTATTTTAAAGAAAAATTCGTATCGCAACAATGACATGTTGAGCAGCAAATGGGGTCAAATAACTAAGCGGTGCAGCAAATTCAACGGTATTTACAACCGGCTTCAGGTGCAACAGAAAAGCGGAACCAACGACTTCGATTTGTACAAATCTGCTAAGGAACAATATCGGGTCGAAATGGGACATGTTTTCGACTTTGAAAAATCATGGGAGTTGTTGCGAGTGGATCCAAGGTGGAATAAAATGCCTACATCGTCAGAGGTTCAATCCAAAAGGTCTCGCAATTCGAGCTCGGTCGACGTGTCGGACGCACAGACTCACATCGACCTAAACGCCGACAGCAATGAGATCCCGGATGATATCGAGGAGATATCCCCATCACGAAGACCGCCCGAACGCGACAAATCAAGGCGCGTTGCAAGGCATGCGGAGGAGGTTAAGGCGAAAGCAAAAGAGGCGGCGAAAATAAGAGCGAAATTCGACGAGCACAATTTATTAATAAAAGAAAAAAAAATGACTTGAAACGTCGTCATTTGGAGTTCCTAGAAAGGCAGGCACGAGAGAAGCAGGAGCAAATAGAGAGGGAACTAATGACACATCGGTTGTCAATTCTTCGGACGAGCGAAGAGGGTTTGGCGCCTGAGGATCTAGCGGTGCTACAAGCAATGAAGGAATAAATTAGGAAGAAATATTTGGGTTAATTAGGATTGTTGTGTTGTTTTAGAAGTAATTCAAATGGTATTTTAGTTATGATTTTAGATTTAAAATTATGTATTTTTAATTGTAATCGTAATTTTAGATTTTAAATATTATGTCTTTTTTGTTTTTAAAATTTTATGTTTTATAAAAATATATTAATTTTAGTGATTAAAAAAACATAAAAAGGAAAAAAAACCAAAAAGGAAGAAAAAAACAAAAAAGGAAAAAGAAAAACGAAAAAGAAAAAGAAAAAAAAATAATAAAACATTTTTTTCAAAAAAGTTGGTGTTGCATCTTGTTGCCCATTTCACCACTTGGTGTTGTAACACCATTTGCTTATGTGACATGTGAGGTGGCACAACTTGATGTTGCATCTTGTTGCCCACACCCGATGCTCTTAGGGAGACCACAAAGTTCCTCGGAATAGATCAAACTTTTGTAACTTATATCAACTCTGACGATTACCTTCCCTATGAATATCATAGCACTATATTTAGTCACTATACTTGTCAATGGCGATAATATTTCTTTGGTAACCATAAATCTATGCTATAGTAGCTGTGACATGTTAAGCTATATATAACCGCCAACCCTACTATGACGACTTCTTGGCAGGTCTAGCGACAACATACTATTGCAAAACCTCGTCTATAGCCACGAAGAGTTTTTCACTGGAAAAACAAAGATTACACAAGAAAAAAAAACTTTTGTTTCTTCTTAATTATTTCTCATAAGATAAAAAAAAAACAAAACAAAAAAAACAATATGTAGAGTTTATTTGTAACCAACATAGTTACTCCATAAATGACTAGATCTTTCATTAGCTACCATTATTTATCTTTATAACAACTATTTATTTCGCAGGTTACTGGATCAAGATGTAAAAACTTAATAAAACACAATAACTCCATATACTCATGCAAGTTAATTTATTTTTTCCAACGATGCCTCTCGTAAATTAAACTTGCTTGTTACTCCCAGTCTTTTCAATATTTCCTTTGAAAACATGAGCACCAATTGGCTTTGTGAACATATACATTGTTTGATCTTTTGACTTACACTACTCAAAATGAACATCTCATTCGTTTACAAGTTCTCTCAAGAAATGATATCACAAGCGTATATCCTTTGTCCTTCCATGAAAAGTGGGATGTTTTGTGACATAAATGGTTGAACTATTGTCACAAAACAAAGTTGTTCGCTTGTTTTTCTTTTGATGAATAGTCTCCAATATTCCACGTAACCAAACCAATTGACATCATGTATAAGCTGTAAAAATATATTCAAACTCAGTTGTAGAAAGCGCCACAACTTGTTGTTTCTTTGAGTTCCATGATATTGCACCACTTCCACGATGAAAAACATATCCATATATGCTTCTACTATCATCCATACTTCCAGCTAAATCACTATCAATATAACCAATAAGATTAACTGGTGCATTAGATTCATAAAAAGTTCCATAGTCAATGGTTCCTTTAATATATCTTAAAAATTCTCTTGGTAGCTTTCTAATGATTTGAATAATGCTTATCCATAAATTTACTCGCCAAGCTAACTACATATATGATGTTAGGCCTTGTTGTTAAAATATAGCTATTTATGGTTCAAGATTAACATTGAATAATTTCTTAAACTGGGTTGAATCTGTAAATTTGAAGAAATGTTTTATTATAAGAATAGAAATAGATTTGTGCTGTTGGGTATGTTGTGTTTGTTTCTGTAAGTGCAGGGGGTATAACTTGCTTTCTGTATAAAAGAGAAAGCACACGGATCTTTGAGAACGGGTATGGATCGGATATGTTCGGGTTTGGTTTGTGGATATTATCTGAGGTATATATGTTTGCTCAACTGTGTTATTTGGGATTCATTCAGTTCATTTAACCAACACACACAAATTGAGTCTCTCTGTTCTTGAGTCATCTTCGTCTTCTTCGTTTTAGGGTTTGTTCTAGTTTTAGAGTCTGATTTCTGTTAGACTTGATCTGTAAACTAAAACTCATTTGATTGTTGTGTATGTCTGAGTGTGAGTGTTGATGTAGTGAGTTTTCAGTTGTAAGTTCTTGAAAACCAACTGGATCTTGTTTCTCGTTTAATAAAAGATCTGTTGATGTTGTGGATAGATTTGTAGTCTTGTGAGTTTTTATCATGGTATCAAAGCAGGTTCATATTCCTGCGTCGTTTTTTTCTGTGTTTTGATCGGTTTTTTTGAGTTGGGGTTTCTCGATTTCTGTTTGTGAAGCTTTCTTGGAAGCTTCTTTCTGAGTTCCTTATTCTGATCTTCATTCATCTTGTGGATCTGTTAAAATCTCTCAAACATCGTCGTTTTTAATTGTAAACGATCGCTTAATAGTAAACGTTAGATCCTTTGTTGTTGTCTAACGGTCAACATTAAGCGACGGCCAACATTAAGAACGCAAACGGTTTAATCTGTGTTGATTGGTGGTTTCAGGCATTTGAATGCCCGTCTGCTTCAGTGTTAGACTCTATTATGTATAGGTCTAACGGTAAACTACACTGCTGTTTGTTGTGCATTTTTTTTGGTGGATCTCTGTAAGTCACGCTTATTCTTCTTTATTTGTTCAGGTTATTGTCCTGGTATTTTTGGGTTATTGTCTTGTATTTTTTTTAACTCTTACAATTTTGTGATAATAAGATTGTGTTCTTGTGATTATACTGGCTTGTCTATTTCAAGAAAGGTGATTAGAATCTGGTCTAGTATAATTACTCGCTATGAGAACACATTGTTGTTGTTACTGAAATTGTATCAGTCATGGTTAGGGAAACCCTCTCTGGAGAAACTCCTTCTGGATCTGGTTCTAGAAGTCCAGATCGTTATGATTTTGATGATCCGTTATTTTTACATCCTTCTGATAATGGTGTAGTATCAATTATTAGTTTTAAATTGACTGGTATTGAGAATTTTCGAATCTGGAAAGTTTCTATGACTAGGGCCTTGAAAGGTAGGAATAAATTAGGGTTTGTTGATAAAACTTTTCCTAAACCTACTGAGGATGAATCTAAAGTTCGTAAATGGGAGCGTGTTAATGCTGTTGTGTGTTCTTGGCTACTTGGTTCTGTGTCTGAGTCTTTATATGCTAATCATGCTTGTAGTGACAATGCTTCTGATATTTGGTCTGAATTAAGTGAAACTTATTTCAAAGCTGATAGTTCTGTTGTGTTCAATGTGCATCAAAAAATAAATTCTCTTACTCAGAATGGTTTATCTGTTTCTGAGTATTATGGTAAGTTGGATGCTTTGTGGAAAGAATTTGATGGGTTAGTTAATCTGGCTGAATGTACATGTGAAGCCTCAGCTAGTTTTGTTAATCACTCAAAATTGATGAAATTAATGCAGTTCTTGTCTGGTTTAGATGATACATTCAGTCAGGTTAAAAGCCACATTTTGTTAATGAAACCTCTTCCTAATGTAAAAACTGCTTTTTCAATTGTATCTCGTGAAGAATCTCATCAAAAAGGAGGTTCCATTTCTCAGACTTCTACTAAGTCTCAGGCTACTGCTTTTGTTGGTAAAATTAATGATCAGAAACGAAATAAATTTCGTGGTAATTTTAATCTTCAGTGTAAAAACTGTGGACTTAAAGGACATACTATTGAAAGATGTTATTAGCTCATTGGCTTTCCAAAAGATTTTAAATTCAAAAATGAATCTCAGAATTTTAACAAGACTTTTTCATCTAATAATTCTATGTCTTCTGATGTTAATGGTTCTTCTGATTTGGATGTTAAAACTAATAATTCTTCTGAAAAGTTTTTTCTCACAAGTGAGCAATATAACAAGGTTCTTAGTCTCATCAATGAGAAGTCTACAACTAGTGAGGTATCTGCAAATATGGCAGGTATTTGTTGTAACTCTTATATTTCTACTAATAGAAAATGGATTGTTGATTCTGGTGCAAATCATCATATGACAAAGAATGATTTTAAGTTGAATAATGTTGTTGATGTTTTTAAACTTGATCTTAGGGTAGATCATCCTAATGGTTCTTCTGCTAGAATTAATAAAATTGGAAATATGAAGTTGTCTGATTTAGTTGTCTTATCTGATGTTTTTGTTGTTCCTGAATTTAATGTTAATTTACTTTCAGTTCATAAACTTTGTAAGGATAATAAATGTCAACTTGTTTTTGATGAATTTAAATGTGTTGTTCAGGATTCACAGTCCAAGGTGACTGTGGGGACTGGTAGTGAATCAGGAGGACTGTATTATCTTGAAGATTCCTATTCTTCAGGTAATATGGCTTCTTTGAGTAGGATTGGTTGCTATGTTTCTAAGATTACTTGGCATAATAGATTAGGTCACCCTGCTATTCAGTCCTTAAATTCTCTTAAGCATGTTCTATCTTTTGGATCTGAGTCTCTTCCTCCGTGTGATATTTGTCATAAAGCTAAACAGTCTAGAAATTCTTTTCAGTTAAGTGAGCATAAAAGTGTTTCACTAGGTGATTTGGTACATATTGATGTTTGGGGTCCTTATAGGGTTGCTACTTCAGATGGTTTCAAGTTTTTCCTAACTATTGTGGATGATTTCACCAGAGGTGTTTTGGTTTATTTGTTAAAATCTAAAACAGAAGTTTTCTATTGGTTTTCTGTGTTTTATAATTTTTTGAAGAATCATTTTAATTCAAATGTTAAGATTGTTAGGTCTGATAATGGTACTGAGTTTGTTAATTCTCAGTTTAAAGATTTTTTTGATAAAAATGGTATTTCTCATCAGACTACGTGTACTTATACTCCACAGCAGAATGGTGTTGTGGAGAGAAAGCATAGACACCTTTTGAATGTAGCTAGATCTTTTTTGTTTCAGTCAGGTTTGCCCCTTAGTTTTTGGGGTGAATCTGTTTTAACTGCTGTTTTTTTAATAAATAGACTTCCCACTTCTGTTTTACATGGGAAGTCACCTTTTGAGATAATTTACAAGTGTTTGCCTAAATTTGAAAATTTAAGAGTATTTGGATGTATATGTTTTTCTGTTAAACAAAACATATCAGATAAATTTGTTGAAAGGTCTGAAAAATGTATTCTTATTGGTTATTCTAATGAAAAGAAAGGATATAAGTTGTATAGTCTTGATAATTCTTCTATTTTCTTTTCCAGGGATGTAGTGTTCTATGAGGATGTTTTTCCTTTTAAAATGAAGAAAGATTCAGTCAATGAAAAGGTGCTTTCATTTTTTAATGATTCTAGTTTTATTGACTCTGTACATCCTAGTCCCTATGATGAAGTTCCTCAATCATCCTATATGGATTAGGTTTCTGAATCTGATACTTCTGTGATAAGCCACCAGACTGATGACTCTGGTGTAGCTGTTTCCTCTGGACCAACTAATATTAGCAACCAAGATGGCTTGGAACAGTTGTCTCCGTCTCAGGAGGTTGGTCCAGGTGTCTCTGAATCTTCTGAGGGAAATAGCTCAGAAAGTCTTGAACCATCTGGTAGTATTAGGAGGTCTAATAGAGAGTCTAAAATGCCTTCTATATTGTAGAAGGAAAGTATAAGTATGGTATTGAAAAGACTTTAAATTATGCAAGATTAAGTCCTGAGAATCTTTGTTTTGTTTCAAACTTAAATAAAACTGTTGAGCCTAGGAATTTTTTTGAAGCTTTTACTGATTCAAATTGGGTGACTGCAATGAATGAGGAAATGGAGGCTTTATATAGAAATAAAACCTGGGAAATTACAGATTTACGCTCTAATCGAAAGCCCATTGGTTGTAAATGGGTATACAAAATTAAGTATAAGTCTAATGGTGAGGTAGAAAGGTTTAAAGCTACACTAGTAGCTAAAGGTTATAGTCAGAAAGAGGGTATTGATTATGAGGAAACGTTTTCTCCTGTTGCTAAAATGGTAACAGTTAGGGTTGTTGTTTCTTTAGTTGTTAGTAATTCTCGGAATTTATTTCAACTTGATGTGAATAATGCATTTCTTTATGGGGATCTTGAAGAAGATGTTTATATGACTCTTCCTCAAGGGTATCATACACCTGGTGATACTCATGTTTGTAAATTGTTGAAATCTTTGTATGGTTTAAAGCAGGCTCCTAGGAAGTGGAATGAAAAATTATGTTCTTCTTTGTTTGAGTTTGGTTTTATTCAAAGTATGAATGATTATTCTCTGTTTGTCAAAAATAAAGGTGATACTATTGTCATTTTGCTTGTGTATGTTGATGATATTGTTATAACAGGTAATTGTGAGCTTGAGGTTGTTAAAGTGAAAGATTTTTTAAAATCAAAGTATTTGATTAAAGATTTAGGAAAATTAAAGTTTTTTTTGGGGATTGAGGTTTCTGATAAAAATGATGGAATCTGCTTAACTCAACGAAAATATTGTTTGGAATTAATTCATGAGTTTGGTAAATTGGCTTGTAAGCCAGTTAAGACACCTTTGGATTTAAATTTTAATATCTCTGAGAAAGGAATTGATGAAAAGGATGTTTTGTTAAGAAATATAACTGAATATCAGAGACTTATAGGCAAATTGATCTATTTGATAATAACTAGACCTGATATTTCTTTTACTGTTCAAACTCTTAGTCAATTTATGCATTCTCCAAGAAAGTCTCATTTGGATATTGCAATGCGTGTGTTAAGATATCTAAAGCAAAGTCCTGGTAAAGGTATTAGTTTTTTAAAGAATCAAAATGTTTCATTATGTGCTTATGTGGATGCTGACTGGGCTAAATGTATTTCTACAAGAAGGTCTATTACTGGTTATTGTGTCTATTTTGGAAATTCTTTGATTTCTTGGTAAAGTAAAAAAGCAAGACACAGTTTCCAGATCTTCTACTGAATCTGAATACAGAGCTTTGGCTTCTGTTACTTGTGAAGTAATGTGGATTCTTAAATTGTATTTTGATTTGGGTGTTAAAAACTTGTTTCCTGTAAAGGTTTTTTGTGATAATGATTCTGCAATTAAATTGGCTCTTAATCCAGCTTTTCATGAAAAGACTAAACATTTTGAAGTAGATGTTCATTTTGTAAGAGACAGTGTTTCAAAAGGGATTTTGAAAATTGTTAAGATTGATTCAGAACATCAAAGAGCTGATATTCTTACTAAGGCTTTGTCATCAAAGCAACATGATTTTCTGTGTTCTGAATTGGGGTTATATGATGTTTTTTAAAGAAATAAACAAAACAGTGTATATTAGTTTTTTTTCCTCTCAATGTTTATCTTGAGGGGGGGGGGGGGGTTAAATATAACTATTTATGGTTCAAGATTAACATTGAATAATTTCTTAAACTGGGTTGAATCTGTAAACTTGAAGAAATGTTTTATTATAAGGATAGAAATAGATTTGTGTTGTTGGGTATGTTGTGTTTATTTCTGTAAGTGCAGGGGGTATAACTTGCTTTCTGTATAAAAGAGAAAGCACGCGGATCTTTGAGAACGGGTATGGATCGGATATGTCCGGGTTTGGTTTGTGGATATTATCCGAGGTATATATGTTTGCTCAGCTATGTTATTTGGGATTCATTCAGTTCATTTAACCAACACACACAAATTGAGTCTCTTTGTTCTTGAGTAATCTTCGTCTTCTTCGTTTTAGGGTTTGTTCTAGTTTTAGAGTCTGATTTCTGTTAGACTTGATCTGTAAACTAAAACTCATTTGATTGTTGTGTATGTCTGAGTGTGAGTGTTGATGTAGTGAGTTTTCAGTTGTAGGTTCTTGAAAACCAACTGGATCTTGTTTCTCGTTTAATAAAAGATTTGTTGATGTTGTGGATAGATTTGTAGTCTTGTGAGTTTTTATCACTTGTGGATGTTAGATACATCAAGCTTCCAACAAGACTTTTTAACAAAGTAGAATTGATGAGTTTTTGGTTACCTTCTTTTTAAAATTTTATAGTTGTGATGCACAAAGTAGTAACCACATTAGCTTTATCCATCTTGAACTTCTCAAGAACATCTTTTGCATAACTCTTTTGAGAAATAAAGAATTCTTTTTTTGGATTAATGTACTTCAATTCCAAGAAAATGGTGAAGTTTTCCCATAGCTATCAATTTGAATTCTTCCATCATTGAGTGTCTGAACTCACATAACATCTTCAAATCATATCATGTTAAAATAAGATAATCAACATAAAGACTAACAAAAATGAATCTTCCTTGAATATCGCCTTTGATGTAGAGAGTATACTCATATGCGTTTTTTTTTAAAAACACGTTTTTCAAAATAAGAAATGATACGATTTTATTAAGCTCGGGGTGATTGTTTCAACCCGTACAATGCTTTCTTCAACTTGTATACCTTGTCCTCTTCTCCTTTCTTGAAAAATACAAGTGGTTGATCAACATAGACAGCTTCTTTAAGAACACCATTTAATAATTCGGATTTCATATCTATTTGAAACAACTTCGAATTATTTTGAGCTACAAGAGAAATGAGTAATCGCATAGTTTTGAGTCTTGAAATAGAAGAAAACACTTTTTTAAAATCTTATCATTCCTTTTTCTTGTAACCTTTAACTACAAGCCTTTCCTTGTGTTTCTTGATTGAGCCATCCAGATTTTGCTTTGTCTTGTATACCCATTTTACTCCGATAGAATTCTTGTGTTGTGGCAAATTTTGTAGGTTCCCATGTATCATTTTTCTCGATCGATCCTATTTCCTCTTGCATGGCATTCCTCCATTTTTCTTATTGATAAGCATCATCAAAGGAAATTGGATCTTCTGTTGCAAAGAAAGCAATTTTTTTGCATCCTTTTTTATAATTTCCTTGGTTGCTTCATAGAGATCCTTAATGGTTTTTGTTTTTCTTATCGGTCTACTTGTGGAAGAACTTAACGGAGAACTAGAGGAGGAACTTGGAGAATTAGTAGGGTTCCCCCTTGATCTTCATTTTTAATAACTTCATCTTCTTCAATTTGAAAAGGAAAAATTGGTAGATTTCCATATTTAACCTGCTTCTTTTCAAATATGGAATTTTCATCAAACCGGACATCTAAACTACTTACGAACTTTTTTTTCATCAGACTGTTCAACTTATATGAATTGCTTCTTCACTATAGTCAATAAAAGTACATTTCTTCGACTTGACATCCAACTTGCTTCTCATTTGATTTGGAATATAGAAGTAACCAGCACTTCCAAAAACTTTTAGATGGTGGACACTAGGTTTTGTCCCATACCAAGCTTCATGTGGTGTGTAATTCTCCAAGCTCTTTGTTGGTGACATGTTAACAAGATAAATTGCACATGAAACAACTTCAACCCAAAAAAATTGTTGACAACCTTTTCTTGTTTAGAATACATCTCCCTATCTCTGTTAGTGTTATCTTCTTTCGTTCACATACACCATTTTGTTGTGGTGTATATCATATCGTCATTTCATGTCAATACCATTATGTCCACAATATTTTTCAATATTATTTGAAAATATTCACCTCTGCATCGGCATGTAAAGTGTTTACTTTTAACCTTTTCTGATTTTTGTTTGATGCAATACACGCAAATGTTTCATGAGTTATCATCGACAAAATAAATAAAATAAAGATTACCTCCCAAAGATGAAACTTTCATTAGAACGCAAAGATCAGGTGAATTGCAACATCGTGTTTCTTGAAGTTTCCTTATTCCGGGATTATGGATAATAAATGGATTGAGGAAAGGCCTTGGGCTTCAAGGGAATATGGTTTAGACCTTATTGGATGTTGATAATATTGGTTATGTAATCTAAGCCCTTGGTTTATGTTTTGGAGTCAAAGGGTAAAATGGGAAAAGTGATGTCTCAGAATTCTTACATGAATTAATGAGTTTACTTCGGTATGTTTTAAGTCAAAAGTAACTAGAGAAGGTTTTGGGGCTCGTCAATACCTTTCTGTAGATATAAAGATCGCCGAAAACAGAACGGAAATGAAGAAGTTATTGATGTTTGAATTTGAGATGGATTTAGGTGAAAACCCGTTGCCATGAAACGGCGAAAGCATTGCCACGATACAACAGCTGCCACGACACGACAAGCTGTTAGGCCCAAGCCCATGATATTTAGGATTTTCAACGTATTTAAGCATAAGATTCTGACTTTTTGGCCATTTTATGAGCCTTCATCACCTCTAGAACCCATTAGGAGAAACCCTAGCCTCCACCTTCAAGATTTGAGCTCCTCATCTCTTCTCTCTTATCTTTTGAATGTTTTCGGTGGTGTTTTGATGAAGCATGAAGATCAAGAAGGTTCTTTTGGTTTCAAGGAATGATGTTTCAAGTTTGGATCCATCAAATGCACTACATTTTTGGACTATTGTGAGTATAAAGTTTTAATGTTGCTCTTTAGTTCTTTAGACTCTTCATTTGTGGTTTTTGGCTCTTTTTGTCCATTTTATGAGTGATCTTGGAGTTGAGTGGGCTCCAAAAGCTTTTGATCAGTTTGTAGAACTTCTTGGACCTCATGGACTAGGAAAGTTATGATCTTTTGCCTTCCCTTTTAGCCATGCAAGTTATCTTGGTCCTTTAGGTCATTTTGCTGTATTAAAGTTTAGATCTCGGAAGATTGTGACATTATTATGGATAAAGTTGGAAAATATATCCATCTAGACATCTTGTTGATTCAGATCAGAAGCTTGGAGACTTGGACATAATGGATTAAATAGAAAAAGATGCATTTTTGGGTCCCTTTGAGACTTAAAGTCTAGATCTTGGTGGTTTGGGCCTTCCTAAAAGATAAAGTTGGAAATTTTATCCATTATGAAGCTATTAGGAATCAAATATGATGATTTTAGCTTTGGTACTTATAGATTAAGCTCTTATTGAAGAAAAACTTTTCAGACTGAAGACCACGGCGTAGCCAAAGAAGGCCTACGACATGGTGACAAGACTTATCACACCTGTTCATGATGCTCGGCACTACGTGGTATTAATTTTTGATCGAGACTGGATTGAGTGGCCACGACGTGGCCATGGATTTGCACGATGTGGGCATCAACTGGAGTTAACTTTTGGCCGTTGACGTTTTGACCAGTTTGACTTTTGGTTAAACTTGGGTAGAATTGAGTTTTTAACTAAGGACTAGGTTCGGTTTGGCTTTAGGTAGCTTGGATTGGCTGTTATGAAGTAGTTGTTGAGCTTCTGATGAGTAGTTTAGGTGAGTCTTATCACTGTACTTGTGGGTTGAAGGTGCTAATGTCAACCTACTGGATTGTGTAGGATGCTAGTTGTCTTTGTGATACTTGCATTGATGACCCTGGGGGTAGCCCATGGCATATGTATAGAATACCATGGGGGTTGCCCATGACAATTGCATAAAATACCATGGGGGTAGACCATTGCACTTAGATGTTAAACCATGAGGGTAGCCCATGCCATTTCAAGGAAAACCCATGGGGGTAACCCATGACACTTGGTTGTAAGACCTCGGGGGTAGCCCATGGCAATCTAGAGAAAAGACCATGGGGGTAGCCAATGACAATTATATGTATGGTATGTGGTATCTTGGAGGATCTCACTAAGCTTTGTGTTATGGTTTATGTTTAAAATACTTTTAGGTACATCTAGTTTCAAAAGGAAGAGCCTGACTTGACCGCACTGGATCCCCTAGAGATTTATCCCCCATTGATTGTTTATGATCTTACTTTGATGTTTTGAGAATAGTTTTACTTTGATTGTCTTTTTGGATAATGAATGAATGGTTTCGACTTATTTACAATGAAGATTTTACTAGGTATTTTTAGGACGTTACAAGTTGGTATCAGAGCTATGGTTTGAGGGATCCGGGCATACTCTCGGTGCATCTGAACTCAAACTGAGGATTTGGTAATCTTTTTGAAAAATAAATAAATTTTCTAAAAATATTTCTATAAAGAAAAATGGGTGTGATGCGTGTAGTTAGCCTAACTCAAGTAAGTGATTCCTAAAATACCCATACATAAGTATATGACTAGCATGCTTGTTATGTGAACTGCATGTTAGAGTAGGGCTAAGGATAACTTTAGGAATTGCATGATAGAATGGACTGATTTTTGATGCCTTGTAGCCTAGGAAGGATTGGATGATATGTTAAATTTATAATATATGTTGGTGGAATTGATTGCTAAGTGTATGTTTAAAAACTATATACGGTTAGGATCATATAGCCCTAGAATGACTGATTTAGCCTTATTTCATATTCCTCGTCTGGTTGTGGGCTTAGGGTAGAATCATTTATTCAACAGTCTATTTGATCCCGTATTGTGTATAATTTTCATGCATAAGGAAACCAGCAGTGATGGTAGAAGTTCCTAGCATCGCAGAAGCAATTAAGTTGGAGGATGCCTATTGTGATTTGTGGCCTATAGAGTGTTACTACTCTAATGATGCTTGCTTTGTGCTTTGTGGGACTCTTATTTATGTGAGTTAACTATCAATTGAATATACTGAGTTACATGCTTCAAAGGTTAAATAGTTTTAGAATGATTAATGTGGCCCTATTGCGCAACTCTCGTTGGAGTCTAACCCTTGTAGGGTTGGGTCTTTTAGTCGAAGGATTATTTAGGTTTTTTTATATGTAATTGTATTCATGAAGTAGTTAACTAACATCAGTAGGAGTTTTTTAGCAGCTAATTGAAGGGTAAGGTAGGGATCCTAGGAGAGCCTAAGAAGTGCTTTAGTGTGATTGGTATGCTTTTTAGCAGGTTTTGGGAGTATCGGTATGAGGAGGCGACTTAGAGGATTTGCGATGATTATTGAGGAAAGTATGGATACGTGTGAGAAGGTAGTAATGGGCCCGTACTATTGAAAGCACATGATTCTTACTCGAATCGAGGAAAATCACGAGGATTCAAAAGAGTTGGTTGGGGGTAGATAGCATGGTTACCACCATGATTCATTGCAGTGTATTATCGTCTTTATTGGCCTATCGGTTTTGGTTATTCGGAAGGGGAATGGGTCTGGTGATTGTTTGGGACATAGTGGTCATTTTAGTTTGGGTTTGAAAGGTGAAGACCTAAGTGAGTTAGTTTATTTTGAGGTTTGAGGGCCTTGCTCGAGGTAGTGTGAGTGGAGTCGTGGGACTCAAGAAGGAAGCAATTGTGATGATCGACTCGAGGATTGTAGCCAGAGGCTGAGTGATTGGAAGATGGATTGGGATGTCTCTATCTATGATGGGGGGTTATGTTCTTCCATCTTCCTGTGTTCGGGGCAAAAAGAGAGAAGATACGTGATTTTTAGAATTGGGATGTAGACCCAACATGGGGCTAGATAGTTGCGGTTTTTTGGTGGCAAGTATGGCATTGTGCTAATACACAAGAGGATTCCTGTGGTATGGTTACCTTGAGATGAGATCAAGTGTCCGCTTTCTCTGAATATAGTCAGGTCAGGTGGTAGTTGATGGATTCAGGTGATCAGGGGAAGTGATTCGGGAACGAAATCTTTTGTTGTCTCTGATGTATCCCGACTATGAGAATGATACCCCTTGCAATTATGAATGATTCTCATGATGAATAGATGGTTGGGGATTTGTAGACGAGGTGTGTGGTAGTCCATTTGATTCTAGATTGAGAATCGGTGATATGAATGGTCTGTTAGAATTACTACACATGGATTCTTAATGTTAGAAGTGGTTATGATTGGGAATTTTACGATGTCTCCATCTGAGATTCAAAATTTCTTTGAGTTTGATTGGTCTTTATCTAAAAGATCATCTTGCGTTGTGTTATACATTCCAAGGGTCAGGGATGCTATGTATTTGGTTGACTCCGTTTGAGATTTGGTTTGCTGACAATGTCAGTTGGTGGTAGTTTGATTCCTAAGTGGGGGAGAACCGAGTATTCTTCTTGTAGGATCATCAAACTATTCGATTTTATGGTTTCAGAATAATGGGTCATATGAATCTACGGTTCGGGTATGCAAGACTTTGGTTTAAGATTTGGTCAAGAAAGGGGTGCAGAGCAAATGACCCTTAGATGTATGTGCTCAGGAATGCATGATTCGTCTTTGCGGAAGTAAGCTGGTGGAAAAGGAGCTTGGTGTAGCCAGTGGTTCCATTCGGGAATGCCGATGAATAGGTCATGAGGCTTTTGGGTCGATCAGGTTGGGTATCGGTTGTTGAGGGATTTGGAAGCTCGTTGTATAGATTGCAATCTATAGTCTAGAATGGGCAGTTTTTGATCGGTTAATCAACTTCAGAGTTTGGAATGTGTAGTTCTTCATGGGCTTTTTCAGTAGTGTATTGGGTCGTTATATTGGTTGTCAATGAATTCTCGATCTTTGGTCATTTCTTTCATTGTCAATAGGTGAGGTTCTTTGAAAGTTTCGAGATGTATCAGTTGAAGTTCAATGGATGTGTCAACCTATCATCAAATTCTACACATTGTATATATTTAGCCTCTGGGTAAATTTACCCTTAATTGTCGGTTGTGGAATTATTTTTCATAGCAGGCTTGAGTTTGGCAGATGTCCTTGGCTGTTGGAAGTCTAAATGTTGGGGCAGCGTTGTTCAGTTTTCCAAGTGTAACTTTAGATCTACGTAGAATCTAATTTTGGCATGTCGTGTCGGCAGGGTTGGTATTTGGATTGATCCGCTCGGGTCTTAACAACATTTCTGGATAACTTTGGAAGTTTTATCATGATACCTACAAACCCCAAACATTACTATATGTTGTTCTTGTTGATTCCTGACCTTAAACCACCCGGGAAGGAGATAGATGCCTTTCTTAGGTTGTTGGTTGAAGAGCTTAAGCATTCGTGGTACACATGCGTATGTATTAAAGACAGAAAAAACAAATACAATCTTCACAATGAGAGCAATGTTTATGGAAAATAAATGATTTTTCCTCTCGCAACAGTTTATCAGTTGGAGCTAACAATGATACAAAGCATTCCCTATGTGCAATGAATACACTCTTTCATTTCATGTATCAAATAAAGTCGCATATGATGGGCATCACTGCTTCCTAGATGTTATCCATCCACGGAGAAAGAGTTCGACCTTTAATGGTCAACACGAGACAAGAGTCGTGCCAAAACATTTTAGTAAAGAAGATATACAACGTCAAATAGATCTTCTACTGATTCATCTACCACGATAACATCCTAAATTCAGAGGTATTATAAAACAATGGGAGGGGTTCGAGCTGAACGAGTCCAAATGAAGCATATTCTTCAAACTCGATTATTGTTCTTCTCTACAACTGAAGCACAAGTTAGATGTTATGTATGACGATAATAATGTGGACGAGAGTTTCTTGGGTACTCTTATAATGAACAATAAGTCTAAGGACACATCAAACATAGGAGATGACATAGAAAAGCTACTAAAAATTTGGAGAAGGCAATGATTGTGAATGAAAGGTAACAAGTGCTGTAAACCCCATGCAAAGTACTCATTCATGACCTATTATAGAAAACTATTTTGTCAATTTATACAAGATGTTAAATTTGTGGATGGATTTGGACCTAACATTGGGAAAAAAAGTGGCAGATGAAAATACAAACAATACTAGGCTAAAATCTCATGACTATCACATTCTTATGCAACATTTGATACCAGTTGGAGTTAGAGGATTTTTGACAAAAAGATACTTAAACACCAGTAGTAAACCTTTGTACGTTTAAATTTTTTCCAAAACACTAATGATAGAGGATATGAGGAAAACGAACGTTGGCATTATTACCATCTTGTTCAAGTTATAATTGATCTATCCCCTAGCTTTTTTTGATATTATGGCTCATTTTGTTTTAAATTTACCTGATGAAGCGCTTTGCGGAGACCAAATATATATGACGTGGATGTATCCGTTTAAAAGGTATATGAAAAAAATAAAAAAATGTGTCAGAAATATAGCGAGGCTAGAAGGTTCTATTACTGAAGGTAATGTTTCCAATAAATTTTTAACATTCTATTCGATGTACCTTCTTGAAGATGAGATTAAATTCAATCGCCCTAAAAGAAATAAGGATGTTGTTTATGAAAAAACAAAGTTCTTGGTGTTTGAGTTTAGATGTCGACCGACTAGCACAACACAAATCAAACATCTTTTTCTCGTGGAAAAACTTAACATCAAATGGTTTTGTAGTCGATACGTGTGAAGAAATCAAAAAATATATATGAAGTAAGTGTTCCTATCTTGATCTTTTCATTACTTCTTTTTGATGTTTTTTCCGGTTATTAATTCTATATCTTTCTGTCATGAATGTAATGAATGCAACGCTAAACATCCCCAAAGTGATATAAAAACAAATTTATAGATTGATTTCTCAAGAAGGTGATATAACACACATGTATGTTTGATCAATAACAAATAAAGAATATATATATATATATATATATATATATATATATATATATATATATATATAACATTAATGTATACTTGGTAGGTCTTATCGATGCAAACAAAAGATTCTCCAAAATTTCACAAAGAGTTCTATGCTTTTTCAATAGATGCGCGGATACATGCCTCTATATACTCTGCTTACATAGTCAACGGTGTTAGGTTTATGGTTGTTGGTCATGACGCACAATACACCACACAAAAATCTAGGGTTTTAGTAAGGGGAGTGAATAATGAGATATATTATGGCCAGCTTGAAGATATTATCGAGTTGGATTTTCCATATAGTTGTTTAACTGTACTATTTCAATGCAAGTGGTTCGATGTTTAAAGGGGAGTTATATATGAATATAATCTCACTAGTATCAACACTAAACACGAACATGACCAAAAAGATCAACTCATATTTGCCATGCATACCAAAGAAATGTTCTACGTCCCATAACCATCTCTAGGAAATAATAACCATCAATGGGTCGTTGAGAATGTTAACTCATATTTGCTTTGCAAGCCCGTTTCGAAAATATTTACAAAAGCTCTGTCCAAAACCTTGAGAGTCGCTTAAACGAAAATGTGGAGATTGTTAGAGGGTGAAACTAAAATTGAAGTTAACTCGCCAATGGGTATTGTAAATGATGTGTCTGAGGATTAAACTGATTATGATGAGAATGATCCTGATTATGATACTGAAACGTCTGAAACGAAAATGTGGAGATTGTTAGAGGGTGAAACTAAAATTGTAGTTAACTCGCCAATAGGTATTGTAAATGATGTATCTGAGGATGAAACTGATTATGATGAGAATGATCCTGATTATGATACTGAAACTTCTGAAAAAGACACTGAAGAATATGAGGGAGAGTCTGATTAAAGCACTTCATATGCAAGACACCTGTTGTAATAGAATATTTTATTTGTATCTACTTGAGATGCTTGTTGTAATAAAACACTTTATTCATATTGTGTCTATAACTTATAAAATACTTTTTAGGCTATTATGCCGATTTGGATTGTTTTTTCATACTTCATGGCCGCAATCATTGTTCGAGGCCATGGCGGAGATGGTCATGAGGATCCACCACCTCTAAATGGTAGAGGTCACGGATAACACGATCAGGATAGTAAGTTTAATTATCATTTATTTATTTATTATAAATTTTATGACTAATATTATTTATTTGTAATTGCAACCATTCGACCCATCAAAAGAGAAGGTTCAACTAAGAACCTAAAGCTTGAAAAAACATCAAGGAAGAATGTGGGGAAACGGGCACATCTCATGTTTGATAGAAGGGCTTTAGCAATGGATTATTAGCGGCGACGTAATAGTGGCGATAAGTCGTCTTTAATACTTTTAGCATCGACAAATGGGGCATTTACCGATGATATTTTGTTGGTGATTTTAGTGCTATCAAAGTATTTTATTGTAGCTAATATTGCTAGTAAAACATGTTGAGATCAGTTTGCTTTCTGAGATTGCAGGTGCAAGGTACATAGTACATACTCAGAAAGTCTAATGGGAATCCGTGTATATGGGGGTCTGGGGACAATGCCCTAGGTACGGGGTTCCAAAGGGTAGCGCCCCTAGCAGGGTCCAACGGGAAGAACCCCTGGCGGTGGTCAATGGGCAGCGCCCCAAAACCTAAACTGATTTCTATACCAGGATAGAGTACAACCTTACAAATTCTCGCCAAAAATTTGGTTGTGACATCATGATGATGTTAGATTCAGTTATGTCTTCAACCATCTTTTTTAGAGCCAAAATTGATGTAAACCCCATAAACCAACTTTCAACCGATTTTCTATTGATATATAAGGTTGATTAAAGCTCCGTAATTCGGTTGCAACATATACAAACGAAAATAGATCATTCAATCTTTTTGTCTCTTAAAAACAACACATCAAGCAAATGTATTATGTGTTGCACAATTCGAATTAGTCATGTAATTCAAATTGGTTTTGTTTTTGGATTATCCCACTTCTGAATTCATGTACCCAGACAATAGGGACGAATTACAGATTTCGAAAAGTATTTGGAAACACGATCCTTGAATCTATCCATGTTTTATATATATATATATATATATATATATATATATATATATATATATATATATATATATATATATATATATATATATATATATATATCGGAAAAGTGAATATACCCTTAAGGGTATATAAGCTTAGGTACCCAAACACACCATAATACGTCATTTTGTTTGATATATATTCATTATAATGTTCTTAAACTTCAACTCCTAACTTGATTTACTTTCAAAATTTTCGAAATTTCACTATTATCTTTCTCTTACATCACATCTTTTTGCCGAACACATAGTAGGCTATATATATTGTAGTTGAAAATGAAAAATATGTAAGAGGAAGATAAATGTGTAATTTATAAAAATCATGGAAGTAAATCAAGTTACAAGTTAAATTATAAGAACATTGGACAATTAGAATGTATTATATGATACAAAACAACGTAGTATGGTGAGTTTGTGTAACTAAGCTTATATACTTTTAAGGGTATATTCACTTTTCTATATATATATATATATATATATATATATATATATATATATATATATATATATATATATATAATAATAATAATAATAATAATAGTAAAAGTAATAACTCTATCATTTTTGTTCGATATTTTATGAGTTGAATTATTTTACTTTCTGTTGGCATAATCTCCAATGATGACCAATAACGTTAGCTAATCTGATTAAAAATACAGAAAATAAAATGGTTACTAGGGTCAGAGAAGTATAAATATTTTATTCATATTAAAATAATTTAAACAATTAAATTAAACATTTTTGTTAGTCGACCTGCATTATTGTTTTTAGTTTTCGGAACGAGTATATAAAACACTTGCTTAGCTTTTGATTAAAAAACCTCTCTTTCGTAATATTTGCAATTTTTTTAATACTTTATTTTTTAAGTTATCCATACAATTTTCTAATAATTAAAAATAATATACTATATATAATTAATCGAATATATATATATATATATATATATATATATATATATATATATATATATATATATATATACACTAGTAGTCGACCCGTGCAATGCTGCGGCGGCGATTAGTTTCATTTCAAATAGTAGTTTCTAGGCGGCGATTGCTTTTCTTTTTGCATACGTGAAAATGTTTCGTTTCTATGGCCAACGTTGTTTTTGCTTGAATGTATAAGTATGCTGCTTATTCGGGTTCAAATGAAAAGCATTTTGTTGGGTATGGTTATTTTCATTTATGTGAATAGTTTTGGGACAATAGTTAGATTCCTTTCAACGTGGTTCAAATTGTTCATTTCAATCAACGACTGGATATTGTCATCTTTGGTTAAAAATATATGTACGTTGCTATTTCAGGTAAAAAATAAACATGTGTCGCTCTTTTTGTAATATGTATATATAAAAAATTGTTTTATTATAGGAGAACATTAAAGTAAGTTGTTTTTTGATAAAATTGCAAGAATGGTCCCTGTGGTATGTCAAAAAATGCTATTTTGGGCCAAACAAGTTTGGACTAGCACCAATAGTCCAAAAGTTTTCATTTTGCTGCGATTTTGGTCCAAAACAGTTTAAAAAATCTAAAAATGACGGATTTGCCCTTTTCCATTTATTTTTTAGTTTTTGCTTTTTCTTTTTGTTATTTAATTATTTTCTAACCAAAAAAATATAAAAAAATAAAAGAAAATCTCTCTCTCTCTCTCTCTCTCTCCCTCTCTCTCTCTCTCTCTCTCTCTCTAGCCCCACCTTCCATCATCATGTTTGTTTCAATTCCAAAGAAACCTATATCTAAAAAGCATGTTTACGGTGTTTTAATTTTTGTCAAGAAACATAAATCCATCATCCTTCTATGTCGTAGAAACAAAAATCATGAAACCCATTAAATAATAAAACCTTAACCTTGCAAACGCATTATCTTTTCAGAACCAAATCAAATTCAGAAACCCATTTGATAAGAGATTTGTTTTTGTCAAGAAAAACGTGCAAATTACATCCAAACACACAAAAAACGATTGAATCCAAAAAGAGGTTTCCAATTAAGCATTGATATCCAACTACCTCCTCTACAATCAAACTCAATCAAACCCAAAACTGATTATTCTGAAGATCTGAAATTTAGGGATGAAGAGAGAGGTATAATTATTCTGAAGACCCAAAATTGACTACCTACTCTAAAATCAAACCCAACAGAAGGGCAAAAATGTGTTTCAGACAATCGAAAAAGGATTAAGCTTCTCCAGCTCTTCATTTCTTGCAGATTACAATAGAGAACACAATATGATCTAGCTTAGAGTTATGATGAACCCAAATCGACATTGCTAGGGTTTCCAAGGGGTGGTGTCGTTGTCGGAATCGATGTTGGGTTACAGTGACACATTCTTCTCGTCGGAGAAAACGAATCAATGTGGGTCCATCCACCGACTTCGTCTTCCTCTACCAAAACAACCACCACCCTAGCTCCTATATATAAACCATTGGAGGCTACTGACCACCTTCACAACCCCTCATAGCCTCCATCCGGTCATGTAGCACCACCAAACACACATCCCTTCACCCCCCTGCTCCGAAAAATCGACCCCAGGTGTCCTCCCCTCGATTTCTAGCTGTTAGCCGCCAAGAAACCCTAACTTTCAGATCTCGATCTCCTTTTTCTCTTTGTCGGCTGTAGAGGTTCAAATGAAGGGCAGCAACGATCGAAGCGGGTGTTTGGGGTGGTGCTACCTGACCGGTGGGAGGCGGAGGGGTTGCCTAGGCCGGCGACAGCCGCCGATTTATTCTTCTTTGGCCGGTGGTAAGCAAGAAACGAGAGAGAGAGAGAGGGGGGGAAGATATAGAGAGAGAGAGAGAAATATTTTCTTTTATTTTTTTTATATTTTTTAGTTAGAAAATAATTAGATAACAAAAAGAAAAGCAAAAAACAAGTGGAAAAGGGCAAATCCGTCATTTTCAGATTTTTTAAACTGTTTTGGACCAAAACCGCAGCAAAATGCAAACTTTGGGATTATTAATGCTAGTCCAAACCTATTTGGCCCAAAGTAGCATTTTTGGACATACCACAGGGACCATTCTTGCAATTTTGTCTTCTTTTTTTGTTAAAATTAAATATACAGTTTTAAATTCCATCAATTTAGATTTATGTTAAGTTTGAGTGCACGTATATTATTTGTATTATTAGTTTCATTGTTTTTTAACATACATTATTGTTAGTTTTATCGATTTTCAACAATATATAGTTTTACTATTATCATCTATATTGTTTTCGTTATTAGTTCTATAATTCATTTTAGTTTTTTCAACAATATATAACTTTACTATTATCATGGATTAGTGTTCAATTGTTGTTATTTTTGTTGGTGTCTAAACTATGAGAGAGCAATACAATTCATTTGTTATTATAATTTAATAATTTTTAATTTTTCATAATTGCTTTTCTTTGTGTATATTTCAATGTATTTTGGTAGTGATATGTTTAATATGTTTTTTTAAACTAAAGTTAAATAATTCGTTTTTCCAAACATGTTTAGGATTTTTGTTTTACTTTTGAAACAAATTATATAGTTTTTCCAAAAATATTTCGGATTTTATTCACATATTTAATCAAAGTTTATGTTTATATCACCAAATATAAAACACTTTGTACATTTTTATATAATGATGATAACAAACCAAAATTTAAATTTGATACTTTATTTCCATATAATGTATAGTTGAATAGTTAGATTTTGAATTTTAGTTTCTAAAGTTCAAAGTTAGTTGAAAAAACTAAAAAAACTAAAAAAACATAATTCAAAATAATTATACTAAGATAGTATGTAATATATAAATGTAAATAAAATTTTAAAAGTTTAAAGAACTTAAAAATTAAACAACTCTAAAATTTGTATTTGTATATATATTATATACATATATTAAAAAATTAAACTAAAGCTACAAAAGTTTCATTTTCAAATGACATAAAATAAAATAATAATGAATTAATATTATTAATATTAGAAGCTTTACATATACCTACCATTTAAATACAGATTTAAAATATGAGATGGAAAGTGGGAAAACTTAAAAGTCTACTAACACGATGATGCTATACCATTAGAGCATCTCCATTGGTGCAAGGGTACCATTTTGCAAATGAATGCCAACTCACCATCATTTTATTAGTTTTTGGAAAGAGAAATTAATTGGAAAGAGAAATTAATTGGAAAGATAAATCAATTTTTCAAAAAAAAAAATTAATGAGAAACAAAGAATTAATATAAGGGGTTTTCTATAAGTACCCCCTCTTTTTCAATTCCACCCTCTTGATTTGATTTTTTGTCTTTTGTTGTTTTGTTGTTTCTTTTTTTCCTATTTTGTTTTTTTGTTGTTTTTAATTCTTTTTTAATTATTATTATTATTATTATTATTATTATTATTATTATTATTATTGTTGTTATAAATTTCGCACAAAATTTTAACATTCAGATAACATTATAATTTCGAACGGCTATATAAAATCGGTTTTTAAATATTTTTTATATTTTAATATTAATATTACTATTGTTGTTATTATTATTATTATAAATTTCGAACAACATTTTATAAATCAGACATTATAAATTCGAACAACTATATAAAATTGGAACAAAAGCAAAGTTTGTCCCTATTAATTACGAATATTAATTGGTACGGTATTACAAATACTCGACTACATGTTTTCAATCTGCATAGCACAACACACAATTGTATCAATATGCATAACGCAACACGCAATTGTAATATCATACCAATTAATATCTGTAATTAATAGTGACAGACTTTGCTTTTGTTCTGATTTGATATAGCCGTTCGAATTTATAATATCCGAATTATAAAATGTTGTTCGAAATTTATAATAATAATAATAACAATAAGAATATTAGTATTAAAATATAAAAAATAATTAAAAAACCAATTTTATATAGCCGTTCGAATTTACAATGTTGTCTGAATGTTAAAATTTTGTGCAAAATTTATAATAATAATAATAATAATAATAATAATAATTTGTGTTAAAAAAGAAAAAAATAATGTCAAATCAAATGTCAATAAATTGATTTGATTGATTTTAGGGGGGGGGGGAGGGAGGAGGTAAATTTGAATAAAGATAGTACTTATAGCATAAACCTTAATATAATTATATAATAAAGTTTTTTTATTAAAATATTAGTACAATTAATGTTTGCAAGTCTTGCAAACTGTGAAAGACAAAATACACATGACATTTGATTTTTGTGATATGACATTGCAAATTTGTTTTGCAACAGCGGAATATGGCATTGCAAATTTGTTTTGCAATAGCGGGCGTGGAAGGTCTTAGTGTACAAATTTTTTGTTGTTTTTCATTTTCAAGAATTAATTAGTTTTTCAAATTTTTTGAATGAAATGTGACATAATTACAACCAAAAGTGCAAATATTTAAAACATATAGCAAAACTATCCAAATATTACAATGGTCTTGTCGGTTAGAAAAGAAAGACAAATAAGTATTTTGAAACAAAATCAAACTCAAAATATTTAAGAGAAAATTATGATAGTTCTCAAAACATAAATAAATATAAAGTACAATGAATTGTAATTAGTTCAAAAAAATTTAAAGAATTTATTTAATCGTGGCTATTGTTTTATTCTAACTTTTTATTTAAAAAATTACATTATAAATAGGCTTAGAAAACATATAATGATCTTACAATGTTCTAACTATCAGAGTATGGACATGTTTTTGTCATTTGTTTCAATTTGGTCTCTATCAAGATTTTAATAAACTTTTGTACTTATCTTCAATTTTTTTAAAAATCAACTCATACTCCTTCATTTATGAAAATGGTCCATACGTAACCCAACTTTGTAATTTATCAGATAGCCATATTGATATTTTTTATAGCATAATCATTTATTTAATTTACAGTTTCAATAACAAAGTACACGCGGTTACAATTACCCTTTTAAATCAAATAATAATAAGAGTAAGTTCAAAATAAAGTTAAATATTATTACGCTTTTTTATTTTTTGATGTAATTAATATTATTTTGTTGGTTACTTCAACCCAAAATTTATCTACAGCAATCGAAGACAAAAATATGCTTCTTTGATGCAATAATATTAAAAACAAATCATGCTTATCAGATCCAGATGTTTATTTGGCTAGATGTGAAAATACAACTACATAACTAAACACACCAATACCACAGATCATACTCACATTCAACAAATCAGATACACACACAACACAAAGTCAAAAACACGCAAACTCAGGAGCAACCCTCAGATTTATATACAAACACAAACACATAAAGATTTGGCCAAGAACCTTAAAACAAATAAAACGGAAAAAAAAGATATAGAACAAAAAATCGACGACATATATAGGAATCATATGCTTCCAGTCTTCAACTTTCATCCTGCCACACAAAACATCCAAAAATCAATAAAAATGAAACTAAATGGAACAATAAACAGAATAAATAACAAATAAACAACAAAAACATGAATAAATATAAAACGCAGAGCCAGATCTAAGATATTGAGACATATATGTAGAGAGAGAGAGAGAGAGAGAGAGAAATAAGAGAGCAGGAGCAGCACAGATGTTTTCTTTAGTGTTTTTGGAGCTTTATTCATTTTTCCGGTGTAGAGTGATGTAGAAGAGTGTGATGCAGAAGCTATTTGTTGCATTCATGTTTGTCGATGAATAGGGAATGAAAGGAGAAAGTGGATATATAGAGCGAAAACATTGTGATGGGGGTAGCAAATCAAGCGGCCGATCAAATTTTAGGGTTTAAAGAGAGATACGATTATGAAATGTGGTCAAGGAGTCTGGGTCAAGACTACTTATATGGGAAGAAGCAGGCCGTTAGATTGAAGTGTTTGATGAACGGCCCAAATAAATATAGATCGATCCGTGTGAGATTTTTAACCCGTGCATATGTGTTTTGGTTGTTACGGATAGCAAAGGAGCTTTAATGGCTTGCACATATTGTTTAAATATTTGTACATGTTATATATTGTATTGTGATTGGTTGTAATCCCTTCACATGGATCACTAACCAACATAATCCACACCGTCAAAAAAAATCCTATGGTCCATATTTCATTTCCTTGAATTTTAAGACAACTGTCTTAATTTTTGGGGGCCCACAATTATAAATGATTTATAGAATGGTATATACATATATATATATATATATATATATATATATATATATATATATATATATATATATATATATATATATATATATATATATATATATATGAGAACAATTTTATTTTGCGAACAAAAATGTCTCCAAAGTGGCAATTTTGTGAATAATTGAAAATGAAGATGCAATGATGATGGATTAAAAAAGACATAGAGGTATTATAGTAAAATACCCACCCAACCCCCACCCGCTCCACCTGTGTCGTTTATGTCGTCTCATTTTCACGTCGGACCACCGTCGAGACCACCAGACCTCCGGCGAACCACCCGATTTCCTATTTCATCCCAACAACAAGGATCTCATTGTTCATTATATTTAACATAAGTCCCAATCCACAACATAATTCATTGGTTTCTCTCGGAGCGCACGAGAATCCCTAAATCATCATGAGTTTGCTATCTCTTCATCTGGAGCAGAGTACAAAGATCGATTGTGTAACATTCGGACCTTGTAAGTTCCCTTTTTACCCTTGCTAAACAAAATATTGTATTTTGGTCCTCTGGCTAGTACGTAGGGCGTACACTTAGCGTACTAGCTAGAATTTGTTTGCAGGCATCGCCCACGTACGCTGGGCGTACACTGGTTTGGGACAAACCCTAATTTTTAGGGTTTGTGGCCTATTTAAGCTTCTTAAATGCACCTCCTGGCCACTTTAGACCAGCCTCCATATCTTGAAAACCCTAACCTCGCCCTTAGCATTTGCTTTGGTTCTTTTAAGCTCTTGTGAAGCATTTTGGTGTGTTTTGTGTATTTTTGTGTATTTTGAAGTGGTAGAAGAAGATTGAAGACTCATTCTTTGGAGAAGAGCTTTGAGATCCGGATTTAGCTTCATCATTTCATGCCTTTTGAGTTATAAATTCCATTACTTGTCAACTCCTTGTATAGATCTACTCTTTGGCTTGTTTATGGCTATTTTGGTCCCTTTTGGTTGGACCCTTTGAGCTAAGGTCGTTTCAGAAGCTTATCCCTTTAGATCTTGACATTTTAGGGGTCCCTTATGCATAAAAATGAAAACTTCATCGTGTATATGGACTCATGCATGTGTTAAGACCGTTTGTTAAGATCTTTTGAGCTCTAGAGCCACCTTAATCCATGCATGCACGTAAAGTTGCCAACTTTACATGATAAACCATCTTTTGAGACAAGATATGAGAGTATGGAGTGAGGGCTGAATGGATTAAGTGCTTATTGATGTGGGATGGCCAACTGGGGAGTACGCTGGGCATACAAGCTGGTACATTGCGGGTACTAGCCCCAGAGCGTGTACACTAAGCGTACGAGCTGAGTACGTCCCGCGTACTCAGCAGCTGGGCTTCGGATTTGGGTTTCTCGGTTTTGGGCCATGTGTGGACCTTAGGAGTTTAGGGCCTTGTTAGGCCATCAGATTTCTAGTTTGGACTCTTTTGGATGAAGGGCCACGAAGGGATTTGGGCCCAATTTGGAAGATTGGGCCATAATTGGGCTTTGGGTGACTATTTTTGGAATTGGACCTTTTGAGTAGTTGGTTTGGGCTTTGGCCTTGAGCCAAGTTAGGTAAAGAGTAAAATGGTCTTTTACCCTAGTTTGGACTCTTAGTATGATTCAGGATCCAACTATTAATTAGATATTATTTATGATGATAGCACAAGGATTTTCGGACTAGAAGCCAAAGATTTATCTGTGAGATTCAGCAGTCTGACGTGAGACTTCCTCACCATGGTTAGCGGGTCGAAGGCACTAATGCCGACCCATGGTTTATTATGTTAGGTTGCTAGATGTCTGCGTGACTCTTGCATATGCATGTGTTTGTATGCTTAGTGGACGGGGCCTAATGGGTAATATGTATGCTATTACTTGTTATACTTGTATGCTTGTATGCTGGATGGGACCCGTTGTGAGAGTTAAGTCGAAGCCCGTTATACTTAGTGGGCAGGGCCCATTATGTGAGTTAGGGCGAGGCCCGTTATACTCAGTGGGTGGGGCCCGTTATGCGAGTTAGGGCGGGGCCTGTTATACTCATCGGGCGGGGCCTATTATATGTTTGATATGTGTCGTATGTGGTATTTTGGGGGAAACTAACTAAGCTTCGTGCTTACAGTTTTCAGTTTATGTTTCAGGTACTCCTAATGCAAAGGGGAAGAGCTCGGGGTGATTGCAGTGCATACACGATATTGTTCCACATTTTGATGATAACTCTGATATTTTATGATGTATTGATACATTTGTTCTACGTGGGATTTATGATGATGTGTGGGGATACTGTTTTATTAATTTAAAAATGAAAAATTTGGGTCTTATTTTTGGGACGTTACAGATTGAACCAGGTATGTTTATTACTTGATGAAATGGTTTGATTTTTTTTCAAATTAAGGATAAAACTATAATGAACTTGTTTGATTTATTCAGATTGCGGAAATTAATGTCCATAAGTTAATCCAAACACATTTTTTAAATTCTGATTTCCTACCACATAAATAAGCTTTTTTGTAAAAAACACAACTTGTTTTTAATCTGGAATCCCAAACACCCCTTAGAAAAATATGAAGGATAAGCAATATATCCAAGGACATGCTTACATGCATGAATAGTAAGAGGTTGTTTGTTTTTCTTAAAAACCTCTTCAAACTACTTTTTGCTATGTGGCACAGCATACACATTGCACTTGCCCTGTCGCAACAATTTGTCTTTTGGAGTACTTCAGACTACAAAACCTATGAGAACGTTCTGCGCGGCGCAACACTTGACTTGTCTCTTCAAACTCTTCAACTTTTATTTTTCCAATTGATTCTTTTTTGAAATTTGGTATAAACCTTGATTTTTTTTAACTTTGATTTTTTTTTAAAAAAAAAACTTTGATTTAAAGATTTGATACAATTTCTTTTTATAGTTTCCACAATTTTTTATAATTTGATTTTTTAATTCTTTTACCGTTTCTTTTAATAATATTTTTTCAGTTCCGGTAGCATCTTTTTTAACATATGTGATTTTTTACGAATTTTGTAGACATTGTTTGCAATTATATATATATATATATATATATATATATATATATATATATATATATATATATATATATATATATATATATATATATATTAAAAGTATGTTCCCTGATGAACAGTACCTGACTAGGGGTACTGTTCATGGGGTAACCAAAGGATCACCACATAAGTTAGGCTGCTGGTAGTGGAGCTGCCTCTCAAAACGTGAATCCCCATCACCCGTCGATGCTTCCTCGATATTTAGATGTGCTCCACAAAGTTTTTTTATATTGACACCACCACCGTATTACCATCAAACTAGCGATGAATTGGGAGGAACAACGGTGGGAGGTTGACAACAGTCCAGGTTTGATTTTTGTTTCATTCTTTGCTGGATTTGGCCATTGTGTTTGAAAAGTCTTACCTTTGAAGCCCAAATTCGCATAGAGGAGCAACGCCAATGTCAAGTTCCTTATTTGTTTATTTCGACTTTGGAGCAATAATTTTTTCCTCGAACGATGACCACACCGGACACCTACAACTGTATGTAAGGGTTTGAGTTTGATTTCAGATCCAATGTTTCTATTTCTGTTTTGGTTCGTCGAATCCTAATTACAAATGAGATTGAGATGGTTTTAGGGTAAATCTGAGATTAATTTTTCTTGCGTCCAAGAAAAATGAGTTGCTTTTTCAACGTCGGACTCCAATTACCAGGTGTCTGTGTCGATTAGTGAGAGGCACAGAGAGTGAATGAAATGAAGAAGTAAAGGAGATTGCTTGAGCGGGAGATACTAACAAGAGAAGACGGGAAACGGGATTAAGGCACAAGCTATGTCGTTGCTTCTAGTGCTCAATGGCTTCTTGAAGATATTCGATTCGTTCCTTATCCAACAGGTAACTAATCACGCTCATATTTCCTTCAATTCAGGGCGGAACCCTTAAGGCGCGAACTGGAATGTGCAAACTTAACCACGAAGACGACACAAATTTCTGAAACTCCTTTCTCTATATTTGAGGTTCGTAATATCACACATTAACCCACAAGATCACATGCATAGGAATACGATTTAGGTTTATCCATGTGTTGATTTTATGAATTTTATCTGTTAATTGTATCTACGAATGAAAACCCTAGGTCAATTTTCATAAATGAATTTCAATTTGACAATACTCAGTCCAGTTGCTTCTCTATCATTTCGCTTCAATGGGAGATTATTCGTTCAAGACGACTTAAACCCTGCTATGAGTTATATGACTTCATATTCTTCTTCTTGAACACACGTGCTACTTTACTTCATTACCAACTTCTCAATGGTTAAATTTATGAAATTTCTTTTCATTTACTTACTTGATTTCAACGATTCTTTGTAGAAAACATGTCAACTGGAAATTGCAGAAAGATCTCCCCGGAAGAAGTTCAAAAGGTAATACTTTTTGATTCTTGATTGCTTTTGTTTACCACTTTTTGTAACACTTGATTTAGTATGTTTATAATTCGACCATTATTTAAAAGCATTGCATTTTGGCCCTTTTGGTTAGTACGCGGGGCGTACCATAGTGTGCGCTTGGCGTACTAGCTTGTTATGGTCGTGAAGCTCATCCACACACGCTGGGCGTACGTGGAGTATGCATGACGTACGTGAGCATTTGTGAAACCCTAACTTTAGAGCTTGTACCCTATATAAACCATGTAATAGCCTCATTTGGCCTTGTTTAACCAGCCTCCATACATTTGAAAACCCTAATTCGTCCCTTTTCCTTGTGTGGTGCTCTTGAGCCTTGGTTTTGAACTTTGGTGGGTTTTGTACATCTTGAAGTGATAGAAGAAGAAGTTGGAAGACTCATTCCATGGAGGAGAGCTTAGAGATCCAGATTTAGCTCCATCTTTTGGTGACTTTTGAGGTATAAAGTCCATACGTTGTCTACTCTTTAGCTTTTTATGTCATTTTGGTCCCTTTTGGTTGGTCTTTATGAGTTAAGGTCATTTTAGAAGCTAAACCTTGTAGATCTGGACGTTTTCAGGGTCCCTTAAGCACAAAAATGCAATCTTTATGGCATTTATGGACTCATGCATGTGTTAAGTCATTTTTTAAGCTCTTTTGAGCTCTAAGAGCCTCATTAAGCCATGCATGCACGTAAAGTTGCCAACATTACGTGATAAACCACCTTAAGGAGGTCAGATCTGAGTGTTGGGTGAAGTCTTAATCGATTAAGATCTGAACAAGGGAAGTTGGCCAAGTTTCAAGAGTACGATGGGCGTACAAGCGGGTATGCTGCGCGTACAAGCCCTAAAGCGAGTACGCTAAGCGTACGAGTTGAGTACGCCCTGTGTACACAACAGTGAGCTTCGAAATTGTAGGCTTCTCGGAAATAGGCCCATGTTGGACCTTAGTAGTCTTGGGCCTTGTTGGGCCACCAAAACACTATTCTTGGGCTGTTGATATTTTATTGGACTCTTTTGGTTGAAGGCCTATGAAGGGATTTAGGCCCAATTTGGAAAATTAGGCCATAATTGGACTTTAGGTGATTATTTTGGAAATTTGGCTTTCTAGACAGTTGGATTTGGCCTTGGCCTTGGGCCAAGTTAGGGAAAGGGTAAAACGGTCTTTTACCCTAGTTTGGACTTTTAGTGTGAGTCAGGATCCAATTACTAATTAGATGTTATTTTGTGATTGATAGCGTAGGGATTTTAGTGGCCCAGTAGCCAAAGATTTATTTGTGAGATTCAACAGTCTGAGGTGAGTTTCCTCACTTTGTTTAGCGGGTCGAAGGCACCAATGTCGGCCCATGATTTTATGATAGGATGCTATATGTATGCGAGAATCTTGCATGTGTTGTGTGCTGGTATGTATACCGAGCGAGGCTCGATGTCGGGCGAGGCCCGATGACCGTATTGTATGTTATTGTTTTGTGATTATCGCATGTGTTCACATGATTATATGTTATATGTTTATAATGTGTACCGGGCGGGGCCCGATATCATGCGGGGCCTAATAAATGACAGATTTGTAATCCAAGTGGGGCTCGATTCGGGCGACACCCGAGGCCGAGTAGGGACTTGATGCCGGCGAGGCCCGATGTGGGGCGGGGGCCCAATATGTGTTTATTATGTATGGTATACTGTATTTTGGGGAACTCACTAAGTTTTGGGCTTACAGGTTTCAGTTTATGTTTCAGGTACTTCAGGATCGAAAGGGAAGAGCCCGGGATGAATGCAGAGCACACACCACATTTTTCCGCATTTTGACATTTACTCTGATATGATATGATGTAGTGACATACTTTGTCTTTTGGGTTATATGACAATATCTTCAACTACTGTTTTTATAATTTAAAAAGGAAATTTGTGGGTCTTATTTTTTAGATGTTTCAAGTTGGTATCACAGCCTTGGTTTGAAGAATTCGGATATACTCTCGGGTGTGTCCGAACTCAAACTGAGGATTTGGTAAAGTATTCAAAAATAAATATCCTTAAAGAAAAAAAATTTCTAAAACAGGAAAGGGTGTGGTGCATGAAATCGACCAAGCTCAAGTAAGTATTCCCAAATTACCCATACATGTTATCTGATATGATTTGAATTGGGAATCAGTGAATCACATACTAGTTAGGGCTAAGGATCTGCTCAATATTTGCATGATATAATGTTAGGAGAGATGCCTTTCTATGCCTATTGTATGAGCTTGTAGTCTTGCATGCTAGTACTGATCAATTAGTGATAGGATGGCCTGATTAGGTTATGCTTGGTGCTGATTACTTGATGCTCGAATGCTGCTTGCTTTGTGCTTTTTAGGAGTTCTAACTAGCTTAAGCTAACTAGTAAGTGAATATGTTAAGTTTCATATTACTGAGACTAGATAATTTTAGAAGGTTAGGTTTTAACTCTATTGCACAACTTTTGTTTGAGTCCAACCGTTGTAGTCCGAGACCTCTCATTCGAAGAATTTTCTGGTTTTGGTGATATGTAATTGTATTTCCGAGCTAGTTAGAGGAAGTTAATGGGAGTTCCTTCTGCAGCTGATGGCAGATAGTGGTGTGGAGTTTTCCCTAGGAAAACCTAGGATGAAATCTAGTGTTGGGAGCCTTATCTTGACGAGGGTTAATTGTATAAATATAAGGTGACTTGGCGGACTCAAGGAAATCCTTGAGGAAAGTTCGGATAGATGTGAAAGGTAGTATGGGCCCGTACTACCGGAAGCAGAGGATCCGTACTCGAATCAAGGAGAGCTGCGATGAAACCAGGAAGCTTGTAGAGTTTTGTGATCCCTCGATATATTTTGATGCCTATTCTGATGGTTTATATGGTCTATTTTTAGTATGGTGACTCTGCGAGGCAGGCCGGTTGGTAGTTCTGGTGTTGGGGAGGGCTCGGGCTCAGATTCTTGATCTGGGCAGTTGGTTGACCAGACGAGGGAGTTCATTTCGTCTGAGATTACGCGTTGCATTCTTGAGCAGACTCCTGTGATCATTTGTGCGGTCAAGTAGGGCATTCTGGAGATTTTGGATGAGCGGTTGAGTTCATTTCTTTCTGAGATGTTGGCCTTGGTCGGGGTGTTTTCATTGAACTCGAAGGTGTTTGGGGCATGTGGGGCTCTGGAGTACTATGGGGAGAAGGACCCGATAGCGAGCATGAGGTGCTTAGCGGATGTTGTTAATGCCTTTCGCACCAGCAGTTGTCCCGAGGGGGCAAAGGTCAGACTTGCTTTCTGTCTTCTGAAGGACAGGGCATGAGATTTATGGGAGGAGGTTGGGCACACAGTTGGTGATGAGGTCGTTGATATGATTACATGGGATGATTTTACAACGAGATTTAGGGCTAAGTTTGCACCAGTGATTGAGGTGCAACAGTTGGCGCGAGAGTTTCAGGATCTCCGCCAGACAACTGAGATGGTGGCTGAGATGACCGCGATGTTTTGTAAGAGAGCAGTGTTGGTTCCGCAGTATGTGGCGGATGAGGAGATGAAGAAGGCGAGCTATCACGAGACGTTGAAGAGCGATATTCGGCAGTTTGTTAGCTGATCCAGTTGCAAGACACTGGAGGATATGATAGCGAGAGCCCGAGAGAGGGAGATTGATATTGAGATGGAGAGGAAGAGGAAGCCGGATCAGGATCAGGTATCAGGGGGATCGGGAAAGAGGCCCAAGGTTCAGGATTTGAGATCGAGAGGCCAGCAGGGCTGGAGCCGCTGTATAAAGTGCGTCAGGACGCACGACAGACCGTGCAGGGTGGGTGGTTCAGACTGCTTCAAGTGCGGTCAGACGGGTCATTATAATAGGGATTATACTGCCACCACCACCACCCTAGGATCTTATCTTATTTGATTTCATTGCAATCAGAGGGGCCACAAGAAGGCCCAATGTCCAATTTTGGCTGCAGCAGGGCCGGTGTCAGCACCCGCCCCTGCGAATCTTTAAATCACTAACGACCGCCAGGGCAAGGCGGATGCACCTGTAGTGAAGAGAATGGATTTCCAGTTGACGACCGAGGAGGCTCGCACGTCACCTAATGTGGTGACGGGTGTGTATCTTCTCATTATCACTTTATTTATATTGAATTACTTACTTATATTTACGTGTTTTATGTTTAAATCGTTCCTCGTGAACGGTATTTCTACTTTGGTATTGTTTGATTCGGGGGCTACCCGATCCTTTTAATCGCTTGCGCTTAGCAAAAGGTTTTCTAGAGCTCCGGGGGAGCTAGATTGTCCTTTAGATGTCGAGATTGCAGATGATCGATTTGTCTGGGTAGCGAGGGTTCATCGGGATTGTATCCTTCAGATGTTCAGCGACCAGTATCCGATTGATTTAGTTCCCATCCCTTTGAGTGGGAACAAGGTTATTGTGGGTATGGATTGGCTGAGCCCCAATGGGGAGGTGATCGATTTTGAGAAGCAGTTAGTTCGGATTCAAACCCCAAGTGGGGGGAGAGTTATTAGTTCATGGAAAGAGCTCAGAGTGGACTACATTTGTGTTCAGTAGCGAGGATCAGACATTATATTTAGCAGGGTTGTTTAGGATTTATCGCCTATGTTATGGATACCCGGGATAAGGGTAAGGCGACGGTGGATGATGTACCGGTTGTGGGGGATTATTCTGATGTATTTCCAGAGGATTTTCCTGGGGTGCCTCCGGAGAGGCATGTTGAGTTCAGGATTGATTTGGTTCCAGGTGCGACTCTGATAGCCAAATCACCATATCGGTTGGCTCCACCCGAGATGGAGGGGTTGTCTACACAGCTGCAGGAGCTGTTAGACAAGGGATTAATTCGACCAAGCAGTTCGCCATGGAGAGCACCAATCTTATTTGTGAAGAAGAAGGATGGGTCCCATCATATGTGCATTGACTACTGGGAGCTGAATAAGGTAACGGTGAAGAACCGTTATCCACTCCCGAGGATTGATGATCTGTTGGACCAGCTTCAGACTGCATCTTGGTTCTCCAAGATTGATTTGAGATCAGGTTATCATCAAATGAGGGTTAGGGATTAGGATAAGTAGAAGACAGCCTTCCGGAATCGTTATGGTCATTACGAGTTCGTGGTGATGCCTTTTGGGCTCACCAATGCTCGAGCCGCATTCATGGATCACATGAATCGCGTATGTAGGCCGATGTTGGATCGGTTTGTGATTGTATTTATTGATGATATCTTTGTCTATTCCAAGACCCAGGAGCAGCACGAGGAGCACTTTAGGGAAGTGTTGGACACGTTGAGGAGGGAGAGACTTTTCACAAACTTCTCCAAGTGTGAGTTCTGGTTGCGCGAGGTGTAGTTTCTGGGGAACCTTGTCAACCAGAATGATATTTTGGTCGATCCGACCAAGGTCGAGGCCATGATGCGGTGGGAGGTTCCGAGGTCTCCATCTGAGATTCAGAATTTCCTTGGTCTCGCAGGTTATAATCGGAGGTTTATCTAGGATTTCTCCAAGATAGTTGTTCCTTTCACTCGGTTGACAAAGAAGACGATTACATTTCGTTGGGGGCCTGAGCAGCAGACAATTTTTGAGACCTTGACACAACAGTTGTGCGAGGCACTGATTTTGACCCTGTCTGAGGGTGTTGAAGATTTTGTGGTTTATTGTGATGCGTCAATCATAGGTTTGGGAGCAGTATTAATGTAGAGGGGTCGCGTGATCGCTTACGCTTCAAGGCAGCTGAAGCGTCATGAGGCGAATTATCCGACTCATGATTTGGAGCTAGGGGTTGTGGTTTTTTCCCTCAAGATTTGGCAGCATTAGCTCTATGGGGTCCGTTGTACTATTTACACGGATCACAAGAGCCTGAGGTATCTGATGGATCAGCCAAATCTGAACATGAGGCAGAGCCGGCGGTTGGATGTGGTGAAGGATTATGATTGTGACATTTTTTATCACCCGGGGAAAGCCAACGTGGTGCCCGTTGCTCTCAGTCGCAAGGCGGTCTCGACTCCAATTAGGAATATATGTTTGAGGATGACCGTGATTACTCCACTTTTGGAGTGGATCCATGAGGCTCAGGTCGAGGCTATGAAGGAAGAGAATCAGAAAAGTGAGCGGATTGTGGGTTAGGTGGCTTCCTTCGATTATGATAGTTGTGGGTTGTTGACTTTGTTGGGTTTTAGGTACTATAACACTCCTATGGTGCACATACAACCCTAATAGCTTTGGATCCAAGTTTTCTCTAATTATACATGCAATATTCTTTTTCCAAAGCATAAAGCCTAAACTAGCATACAAGGTGATATTTGAATCATAAAAACTAGTTAGAAGATTACCTTGTGTAGTAGCTTGTAGAACTTTGGCTTTAAGAAAGAAAGCACCCCAAGTGTTGTGCCTCAAACAAGTCACAAATACCATGAACAATTGGATGAATATGAGAGAGAGATTTAGGAGCTCAAAATCGGCTAGGTATGAACCTTGGAGTACTAGTGGTCGATTTTGCAAGCTAGAGGGTTCATTTTATAGTTTGGAATTCCTAAGGTTTAACTTGTAAACCCTAGCCCATTTACTTAAGCCTTTAAGCAATCCAATAATCCACATGATGGGCCCTTTGGACTAATTCTTCATGGAATCTCATAAATATTTAGTCTATCCCTAATCAACATGGATCATTGGCCCAAACTATAAATATTACTGATTGACTTAATCAGTCCCCGTTAATTTAATCAGTCTCTTTTGATCACTAAATTAATTCGAAATTAATTCTTGATCAATACTAATTAAATAATATGATTTCTCAATTAATATATTCTACTTATAATATATTGGTAAATCATAAATAACCTCTTTCTCAAATATCCATCCTATCAAATTGTCCTGGTGAAGGCAACCCGAAATGGACCATGCTACCCTCGGGTCACGTACATACCAGTTATAGTTATGGGCTTAGACACCTAATCCAACCGACTCTTCATCGGCGATTTTGGGTTCCGTATTGGGGTGGTGTGCGTCAGGTTCTAATGGAGGAGGCGCACAAGTCTAAGTTCTCCATTTATCCCTAGGCGATGAAGATGTATAGGGATATTCGTCCTAGTTATTGGTGACCCTACATGAAGCGGGATGTGGCTTGGTATGTGGAGTGGTGCTTGACTTACAGGAAAGTCAAGGCCGAACATCAGCGACCTCGCGTATGGAAATGGGAGGATATTACCATGGATTTCATCACGAACCCCGGACTGCGCGCAGAGTGCATTCGATTTCGGTCATCGTGGATCGTTTGACCAAGAGTGCACATTTTATTTTGATTCAGGAGAGTATTTCTGTAGAGAAATTCCTAAGGTTTATATTAGGGAGGTTGTGGTACGACATGGGGTGCCAGTTTCGGTGGTTTATAACAGAGATTTCCGGTTTACTTCCAGATTTTGGAAGAGGTTTCATGACGAGTCGGGTACTCATCTCCTTTTCAGCACAGTATTCCATCCACATACCGATGGTCAGAGCGAGCAGACAATTCAGATATTAGAGGATATGCTTAGGGCGTGTGTTTTGGACTTTGGTGGAAGTTGGGATACGTGTCTTCCGTTAGCGGAATTTTCATATAACAACAGTTATCACGCCGGCATTTATCGAACTCCTTTTGAGATGCTCTATGGGAGGAAATGCAGGACCCCGATTTGTTAGGACGAGGTCGGTCAGCGGGTTATAGGGAGTACCAAGGTGGTACTCAAGACCATTGAGTTGATCCACCAGGTTCGGAGTAAGCTTCAGACAGCTTAGAGTCGGTAGAAAAGTTATGCCGACAGACGCCGATCAGATCTAGAGTTCCAGGTGGGGATATGGTTCTTCTGAAGGTGTCACCTTGGAAAGGTGTCATCCGATTTAGGAAGAGGGGCAAGCTGGGCCCCATGTATATCGGTCCTTTCCGGGTTTGGCCTAGGCAAGTCGGGTTGCATATCTCTTGGATCTTCCAGATGAGCTCAGACAGATTCATAGCACGTTCCATGTCTCTCAGTTGCGGAAGTGCTTAGTGGATGATTTCGCATTGGTACCGTTGGCGGATATTCAGGTGGATGACCGCCTGAATTATATTGAGAGACCAGTGGCGATTCTTGATCAGAAGATGAAAACCTTGAGGAACAGGGTTGTTGGGTTGGTGAAGGTGCAATGGCATCATCGCAAGGGTTCAGAGTGGACTTGGGAGCCAGAGGACGAGATAATGGAGAACTATCCAGAGTTGTTTGGAGCAGTGGACTTCGAGGATGAAGTCTGATTCAAGTGGGGGAGAATTGCAACACGTGATTTAGTATGTTCATAATTCGACCCTTATTTAAAAGCATTGCATTTTGGCCCTTTTGGTTAATACGCGGCGCGTACCATAGTGTACGCTTGGCGTACTAGCCTTTTATGGTCTTGGAGCTCATCCATGTATGCTGGGCATACGTGGAGTACGCATGGCGTACTTGAGCATTTATGAAACCCTAATTTTAGGGCTTGTACCCTATATAAACCATATGATAGCCTCATTTGGCCTTTTTTAACCAGCCTCCATACCATTGAAATCCCTAATTCTTCCCTTTGCCTTGTGTGGTGCTCTTGAGCCTTGGTTTTGAACTTTGGTGGGTTTTTTGCATCTTGAAGTGATGGAAGAAGAAGGTGGAAGACTCATTCCTTGGAGGAGAGCTTAGAGATCCAGATTTAGCTCCATCTTTTGGTGACTTTTGAGGTATATAGTCCATACCTTGTCTACTCTTTTCATTGATCTACTCTTTAGCTTGTTTATGGTCATTTTGGTCGCTTTTTGTTTGTTTTGATGAGCTAAGTCCATTTTAGAAGCTACACCTTGTAGATTTGGACGATTTTAGGGCCCCTTAAGCATGAAAATGCAATCTTTATGGCATTTATGGAAAGGGTATAACGGTCCTTTACCCTAGTTTGGACTATTAGTGTGAGTCGGGATCCAATTATTAATTGGATGTTATTTTGTGATTGATAGCGCGACGATTTTAGCGGGCCAACAGCCAGAGATTTATCTATGAGATTCAGCAGTTTGAGGTGAGTTTCCTCATTGTGTTTAATGGGTCGAAGGCACCAATACCGACCCATGATTTAATGATAGGATGCTAGATATCTACGTGACTCTTGCATGTGTTATGTGTTGGTATGTATACCAAGCGAGGCTCGATGTCGGGCGAGGCCCGATGACCGTATTGTATGTTATTGTTTTGTGATTATCGCATGTGTTAGCATGATTATATGTTATATGTTTATTATGTGTACCGGATGGTGCTCGATGTCAGGTGGGCCCTAATGAAAGACAGATCTATAATCCAAGCGGGGCTCAATGTTGGGTGGGGCCCGAGGCCGAGTAGGGACTCGATGCCGGCCGAGGACCGATGTGGGGCGGGGGCCCAGTATGTGTTTATTATGTATGGTATGCGGTATTTTGGGCAACTCACTAAGCTTTGGGCTTACGGTTTTCAGTTTATGTGTCAGGTACTTCAGGATCGAAAGGAAAGATCCCGGGATGAATGCGGAGCACACACCACATTTTTCCGCATTTTGAGATTTACTCTGATATGATACGATGTAGTGACATAATTTGGTCTTTTGGGTTTTATGACAATGTCTTGGATTATTGTTTTTATAATTTAAAAATGCAACATCCATAAAATTTAAACTTTTCAAAACAACCCTTTTTCTATCGAATTGTTTACAAAAATCGTTGTTCCCAAAACAATATTTAAAAATCAGAATCTCTTTGAACATAGTTTTCAAAACATTCACATTATCAGAGTTTCCCAAAAATCATAAATCCAAAACGCGAGGATGTGTACGGTCACGCCTTCACCTTGCCACGATCTACTGAAGTACTTGAAACCATAAACCAAAACTGTAAGCACGAAGCTTAGTGAGTTCCCCCAAAGTACCTACACTCAAACATATAACATATACAAATAACAGCATGTATTGGGCCCACGGCTAAAAGACTAGATTACCCCTTGATCCCAAAATATGATTCTGGCTTGCCTATCAGGCCCACAGCTCATATCTGGCTTGCTCTCGAGCCCACAACATAAGTCCTTGGATAGGAATACCAATGAGGATCCCTCATTAAGATTCTAGCATTCCAACCGATCCTCAACTCGTATCTGGAATTATAATGAGCCCTCAGTATGAGTCTATCATGCCTTCCCTCGCCCTCAGCTCATATCTAGAATGCTAATGAGTCCTCAGTATGAGTCTGGCATGCTCTCCCCGCCCTCAGCTCAAAGTATCACTGGTAGTCCTATAGATCTACCAGACTAACATATCAAGACAGATAAACAGACAGTATCACTGGTAGTGCTATAGATCTACCAGACTAACATATCAAGACCAACATAACCAAACTAGCATTCGTATCAATTCCATACTCGGCATATCAACAATATCAGGCTATCAACAAAAGGGCCGACCTTGGTGCCTTCGACCCGAAAGTACAGTGAGGTAAACTCACCTCGAATGCAGAAGCTCCCTGAAAGAACATCCTTAGCTGTTGCCCTATCGGCTTCCTGAGCTATCAATACCAACAACATACCCAATTAGAAATTGGGTTCTATGATATAATCCTTAATCCTTACTTGGGGTAAAATGACCATTTTACCCCTGACCCAATCATGAACCAAAACTGAGGCCCAAAACCAAAAGATCCACAAAGGCCCACTAATGGCCCAATTTTCCAAATTGCGCCCAACCCCATATGGGTCTTATCCTAAGCCCATAATTTTCCTTATTACAATTCAGATTACTTCAATCACCCCTTTGGACAAACTTGGGGAAAGACATAAATCGAAAGTCAAAATCAACAGTCCAATTTGACCCAACTCGCCGAGTTGTCCTTCAAGTCGTCGAGTTTCTCCATCAATCTGCACAGATCGGGAAAAACCAAGTCAACTCGCCAAGTTAACCCACCACCTCGCCGAGTTCCTCCATCAATCTGAAAATGTCGGGGAAAAGCAAGCCAACTCGCCGACTTTATCCAACGAACTCGCCGAGTTCGCCAGAAACCCACCTCCTAACACATTACACTACTAGAAAACAGCCCTTTAATGATGTGCAAACAATGACACACGCTGATAGAGGACACGCATTTGTGCGTGCCCTAAAAAATAATGTCAGTTTTGCAAAATTTGAAGGATAGAGGACACGCATTTGTGCGTGCCCTAAAATTAGTGTCCAATAAAAAAAATTACAAACACGGAAGGCACTTTTATCTTAAGTGTGTGTCGTCTACAGATGTCGCTTTATAATGTTTACTCAAACGCGCATTTTTTATTACACTATTAATTTCGAGGGTTTTTTTGATGAACATCCGACCAGTCACTCACACGTTACGTGCTCTCTATAATCGATTCGTCGCCAACAACCTCAGGCTCACTTCTTCTACTTCTCCGGTGATCTTAAGTAAATAGAGAACATTTCCGAGCTTATCATCAGAATTGGAAAGTAGGGAGAAGAAGGGGAACAAAAAAGTACAAAATCCACTCTCTTCTTGCCCCTCTTGTCTCTCTATTTTGTTCTCTTATATCTCCTTTCAATCCATGTCTCTGTCTCCGCGTTCCTCATCCTCATCCACCGCCTCCAACCCTCACTGCCAAAGCCGACAAAGAAGATGAATAAATGCATTTCCTAACTTCTATCCATTTGCGTGTGAGTTGAGAAAGGCATAAACTAGGGAAAATGAAACGCACTGGGTTCTAATGAGATTCAGGGATACATTGAGAAGGTAATCACATTGGGGTATTACTACCGTGAACTAGATCGATTTGCCACCACATCCCAAAATTCTCATGTGAGAGAATCGATGAACTAGGGTTTCTCGTTCACAAAATCTCACCTTACGCTCTTATAATTCTCTGTGTTTTGTGACTCGTTTCAAGGAGGCTCTTTTTCATTTCTCTTCAAGGTTCGATATGTTTGATGCTACTTTAGATCATGAATATGAGGACAAGTTGAATATCGAGAGGCAGTTTTATGGGCGTGAAGCTCTAAATGTGATTGCGTGTGAAGGAATGGAATCGAGAATTCCTCCCCCTGGGCTAATTCCCCTAGCCATGGCCTTCTTCACTCCAAACCAGGTATGAACATATATCTATGGGTTGTACATGTCGACGTTTCTTGTTTTTATTATCCCATTTCTATCAAAATCAAATCGACCCAAAACCCTACTTCTTGTTGTTCAAATCAATTTCAATGGTGAATCTCTGACTTCATTGCTTCTGTGAAACAGTTGATCCCTGAGACTACTGATGAACTATGCATACACTACCGAGGTATTTTCATCGCTTTTAAAACCTGATTTAGCTTATTGTATGTAGATTTTGTTGTACCTGCTATTCCACACGCATATAGATTTTGTTGCACCTGCTACCCCAGTTTGTTGATCTTTGAACTATATGATTTTGGATTGCAGGGTCCACATCTTCTTGCTCTAACAGGGAGTAACCTTCCATCTAATGCTTACATTCACCTTTGCAGGATGGAGCATCCCAGAAAAAACAAATTCTTGGTAAGTTCATATTTCATTATTCATCAATCATTGTGGGATGTTTATGTGATGAAATTTTTTTTAAAGAGAAAACAGATTCTTAGTTAAAATGTATGAAATTTCCAGATTCTGTGATGAAAATTACATCAAGACAATGAATGAAGATGATGACAAGGATGTGACCAAGGATTTTGGATATGTTGCAGTTGAATCTCGTAAAAAGTTTTGTTATTTAATGGCTTTTAGATTTACTAACTTCTCAAATGTCCTCATTCTAATTTGTTTTAAATTTTAAAACTCAGACATGCATAAGATTGTGGCGTCAACTCTGGAATTGTTGTGGCAAAACTCAGTAAAATCTGGTAATGATGACGGACACAGTGAAATGCTCATCGATGTTGTTACAGATCTTCATCCTGCTTATCCTAGTGCCTCAGAGATGTTGAAGGCAGAATTGAGGTCAATTTATAGTCAGTTATGTCAACATGACATGCCTATGGTTGTGAGATCTGCCTCTACAACCTTGGGGAAATTTGCTGCTACTGTGGAACCTTCTCCTCCCAAGACCGATGTCATGCAAGTGTTTAAGATCTTACACAAGATGGTTTGTTGTTTAATGTTCTCTTTCATATCTCAATTCATGATTGAATTTTTCAAATTCTTGCTAAAGTAATCCCTCAAAAATTCACCAAAATGTCACAGTGGAGGGTTGTGCTACTCTTGGGAAGCTGTTGGAACCTCAAGACTATGTTGCACATATCCTTCCTGTCATTCCCAATTTTTCTCAGGTTTAACTTTTTATATGTTTTTTGTTTGTAGAAATGATTTATTCTTATTAAATACTGGATATTGGATATTTATAGCAATGATCAATAAAAAATATTCTATTTATAAGCTAGAAACATAGTAAATGCCATCTTGCCCTTTCCAAATCGATAAGGTAATCAATTGACTGACATAAAATTAACAATCTTGTTGTCTTTGACCAGTTTTTTATTGAGGGTTGGATAGATGGCAGAACTAGATGCAAGGAGAGCTGAGGTCCTTGGAAGGGCAACAATTCCTTTAGCTTTGGTTAATAAGAAACAAATATTAGAAGCCTTCAGTGCTTGCAAAAGGAATCTTCTTTTAGATTTACAGAGACCCAATCAGAGAAGACAAATCCTCCTTCATCTGCAGCTGTTGAAGAAGAGCATTGGGTGATGCATGTCTGAAGAAATCAGTATCATCTTCCTTTCACTTTCCTAATTCCTTAACAGTTTTAGGAAGCCTTGAAATGCATTCTGTATGCCAGAATCAGTCACCCATGTGAGGAGCAGGAACTCAACCTATCTGCCAACTTGTGCAGTATAGTTGGGGTTAAAGGTATTTCACTAGTAATCCAAACTAGAGGGGTGCATCATGCATGTTCATTCCACCATATATAGTGTGACTGTGATAGTATATTAATACAAGCTTAATACACAAAGAAAAGAAACGTGTAGCGTAGTGTAAACCAAATTTGCTACCATTATCTGATCTATTAATAGAATGTAGTAATCTTTTGTTCTTTAACATTAACATTTCTTCTTTTATATGCTGTGATGTTCATCATTTCAATGCAGGCTTTCGCAAGATCTAAAAAGTGTTATATAGCCTTTATCCTCTGTTGTCTTGTTTGAGAGAAAGCATGCTCAGGCTTTGGGTTCAGGGAGGAGGTTGTATATTTACTTATTTAGCCTTGGTGATAAATTGGTATAAGGATGTTTTTTTTCATCAATTCCTGGAGTACTTAGCAGAAGCTTTTATAAACTCTCTCATATGTGGCATCAGAGTTATCGATTCTGTTAACGGATTAATATGCTCTTCTTACAGTGATTTCATCATTCAGATTTGGTAAAGATTACTTTTTTTTGTGAAATTATGTCAATCACTAAAGTTGACTACATGGTTATTTACACTTGTAACCTTGTAACAGCAGTTCGCAAAGCTTCAGGAAACGTAGGTATATGTGAAGATTACTTTTTTTTCTTTATCTCGTGCTTATTTTCTTAATTATGGTGTGTGTGAATCAGATCTGCTGTTGTGGATTCCACTGGTCGCGAGTTTAACCGGAATCGTCTGATTGCTTTGATGTCTGCTATTGTTTTAGAAGAAGTAAGTTTGTAGAACTTTCCCTAATATTACTAGAATGATTGAGATCCAAGGAAGTTGCCAAATTCTGTTTTCTCTCATTATTATATTCCGAAAGTCAGTTATATATTTACTGATTTACCCCTTGAAGATTCAAGAATTTAGAGGGGCAATTACACCATTTATAGTTGTAAGTTTACTAAACAATCTATTATGTCTGAATTTCTGATCATTTATAGTTGTGAACTTGACCCTCATTGATCTTCCTGGTTTGACAAAAGTAGCTGTTGGTAAGTTTACACCATTACACCATTTATAATATTTTTCAATTTTGGTGAACTTCTGAATGAAGACTTTGACACAGGTCAACTAGAGGACCTGGTGATCCCAGTTACAAACTTTTAGAATGAAGAAAAAGGACTGATGGTGTTGGCATGCGATGTTTTTGATCTTCCCATTCGGAAGGATATTATCCACCGTGTTGTAAGATGGCAGCTTGTAAAAACACAACAAGTATTTTTTTCATGAATTTAGAAACTTACGTATTCTAGAATTTTATATCTTTCTCATTGTCAGAATATGAACCCTAAAACCATTTTTATTACTTTATCTGTAGTGGTACTGTTGGTTGTTTGACCCTCAAAGTTCTTTTTTTCTTTTTTCATTAACAATGAAATAAGGGCTAAATGCAAGAAAGAGCAATATATTTGTTTATTCATTACATATGGAGGGATCTTATAACATTGTAACATAATAACATTGTAAAATGGAAACACTGCAGGAGAATTTGAAGCCGTTGGAGAGGTTTTTCCTGCAGCGAGTCTGAATCCCACCTTTCTTTCTCAATCTCGGGTAGGCTTTTCTATTTTTATTAATTGCTTACTGTCATATGCTAATTACTTTTTTCATTTAACATGTGCAGTGGTTAATTTGTTTGTGTTTGATATAGTTTGATTGTCATAATATATAACAAGTGAGTTGTCCTTTTTGAATCTGAAGTTTATTATTGATACGAAATAGGGATTTCATCATTCATATACCGGACTCAAAATTATTAAGAAAGTGAAAACTCCAGGACTTATTTTTCTTAGGTTCTGTCTTTAGACTCTGAAGTGTTTGATTTGTTGCGTAAGTGGAGGGTCATAATATTTTTATCAGAACACAATGTCAATTGATTGAGAGTTTTTATAACAAGGTCTTATCTTTTTGTTAAGAATATATGATGTCTGTATCGTTTGTAGAGAGTTTAGGGTAAACCTTATCACATCTCAAATTTGAACACTTTTAGCATCTGACTCTTAAATTATCATCAATCATCACAATTTTATGGTTTTAGGGTAAAGGATCTTAAATATTAATTTATGGTGGAGCTCCTGTTGCATATACTTCACAACATATGAGTCAAGTTATTTTAGTATTGGTGCCTTTTGTATATCAATTCAGCAACTTGTATGCAAACTCTGAAATTTGTAGTAATTTTTCTCATGTTTATGGTAACAATGGTGGACAACACTAAACAAATTTCGTCTAGGATGTTTTTCAAATCGACTATAGGTCCTTCAACTTCAAGCTTCTTATTTGTACCGATTTGCCATGTGCAGGTTCTGACAGCTCTAGCAACCTCCATCCATGCCCTGTAGCCTCTCAAAGTTCCTGCATTCAGGTTATTCTCTTAGAAAGGAAATTGTCAAAGGAGAATTTAGTCATGGGTTTCTTTTAATGTTGTACATGTTTTGTTTTCTATAATAAATATTATGCAATATTAGCAATGTTTTATATTTACTTACTATTGGAGTGATTATTTGTATTTGACATATTAGCGCAATGAATTATCTTTATTGTTTATGGTATTTTATTTTGTATTATGAGACTTTTAATGTGTTATTTAATTTGAAAATTAGTAAATCTATCAAAAATATATAACTTAAAAAACATTTAAAATTATGACTCACAAAAATGCATGTCGTCTTCCTTTATGATAGAGGCTTCCTTGATACTCATTGCGTGTCATAAACACGTGCCTCGTAAGGTTACGACACGCAAATGCGTTTCGTCTTCCTTTATGACAGGGCCTTCCTTGATACGCATTGCGTGTCATAACTGTGCGTCGTAAATGCGTGTCATAAATGCGCGTCGTAAATAGACGACGCACAAAAGCGTGTCGTCTCTCGTTATGACAGAGCCTTCCTTGACACGCATTTGCGCGTCGTCTGAGCGTTTTACGACACACATTGTGCGTCGTAAAAGGCTGTTTTTCTAGTAGTGTTAAGCATTTAATCCATGAGGACATGACTCCAAAACGTAGATCTCACTTCCTTGAGCTGGAAAAATACATAAGTTGCCAACTTTACGTTCATGCATGTCCAAATGAAGCTCTTATGCTTGCAATGGACTTAATAATTGACTTAATGCATGCATGACACCATAATCCTCATAAAGTTTACACCTTTAAGCTCAAGGGTACCAAAACCAACTCAGATCTGAAAGAACAACCCCTATAATGACTTTACTCCATCATCATCCCCAAAAAGAGGACAAAATACAACAAAACCCAAAATAAGGAGATCTAATCATCTATAAGTCAAGGTATGAACTTGATACCTTAAAATGACTGCAAGAAATGGAGTGATTCTGGATCCAAGACTTCCTTCTCCATGCTAGAAACTTCAAGATTTTCTAATTCCTTTACAATGCACAAAATGAACGCCAAACTTCCTTCCAAGGTTCCAAAAACTTGACAATGGAGGCTACAATTCGTTTTAGGGTTTGGACAACAATGGAGGCTATAAGGAGGCCAGAAAAAGGACTTAAGGACTTTAAATAGGGTGCAAGACCCTAAATATTAGGGTTTCCTTCCCAGCTGCCAACTCGTCGAGTTGAGGCTCCCCAACTCGTCGACTTGGTTCATTAAACCCTCACGATACATCCATCTTCAACAAGACGAGTTGGTCCCTCCAACTCGTCGAGTTGACCTAGAAATAGGGTTATTCTCAACAATTTCTCTTTAAGAATTTGGATGTTACAACTCTCCCCCACTTAAATTAGATTTCATACTTGAAATCGCTTCTTACTAACACTCATACCCAAAACAAACACTTGAGGCACGCACCCGAAAATTCTACACATAAACGACCTTCCCAAAACAATCAATCCTAATTAGAAACTGCCAACCTGAAGAAGAACAATCCATAATCCCATGCAAAGATTCAACCTTATATATCCGAAATTGGGTATCGAAATTTTCCGACTCCCTGACAGAACTCCCAAACTAATCCGATTGCTAAACCATAACATTTATCCATCGAACAATCTATCCAACCTTTGATGATAACAATTCCATAAACACACAAGAGATATAAAATCTAGACTTCCTTGACTGTCGAGCCGATACACTGCTGCTAAGAGCCCGAAACCTCATCACTTGCCCTTCAATCACAAGATGAAGCCACCCTAGAGCGCATACACATAAACTAGACTCTGAATCCTCCAATTGATTCCTTTGATATACAGATTTCTTAACCACCTCCGCTCTGAATACACACCTTGCACGGATCCACTCGCGATTCCCAACACGAGTTCCCACCAAAAGTCTGCTCGAGAATGGCTACCCATGATACCTCCTCACAGAACCTTCCCTTAAACTGATGAATATCCATTTGAATCTACCCTAATACCTAAGTGGGGCATTATCAGAACCATGAAGAATGATTCTCGAAACACACCGACCGCAAACTTATCCCAAAACCGAACCATATGATGAACCCAAAGTCTTAACACCCTTGACTCTTTGCTATGCCATTACCGACCAGTGCTTTGACGAGCAACGAAGATCAAAGCATGAACTTCTACGATGCATCCAATCCTTAATGGCTCCGGTGTACCCCCACGTGGGCACCCACTCGATACAATCACCAAGAACTTTATGACTTACGACTGCATAATGAATTTCCAACTTGAGAATCACAAATATAACAACCGCCAGCGAACAACTGGAATTATTGCATACAACCTTCCGAGACTTTCTTATACCTGACTGATACTTCCCTCAATCCTTACTGTTTCCATTATCCAACCAACATATTTACGATTTTCCCGCCCGCCCGTCAACGCGTCCACACCGGAAGCACTACAAGCAGAAGAAATGAACCATCATGATCACTAGGCCCACAGCCTATGACTGGAATACCCCTACAAGGTCCTCAGCATAGGTCTAGATTGCCTCTGAGCCCACAGCATGAGTCTGGTATACCCTCCCTGGCCCTCAGCCCATGACTGGAATGCTCCTGATAACCTACCGATACTGTCATCCTCGTATCATCGGCCCAACACTACGGGCCTGAAGATACCCACTTCATTCCATTACCTTGAAGGGATCTAAACAACTCCCTTACAATGCCAACTAAGCACCACAAAACAACTACCAAGAAAAACCTTATGAAAACAAAGTCGCACACGATCAGCAGATAGGATAACGGTTGCACTCTTTATCCAAATCGGAAGCTGAAACCCAAGAGAACCAATGCCATCTTGCCCAGCTCACACGGAATACCCCCATACACATACATAAGAGACCAAAAATTTCATCTGAAGAGAAAAGAAACACCAGAGATAATCGAAATGCCACCTTAATTAAAAAAGAAAAATATCTTCACGATCGGTCAAAACAAGACCTCATATTGGACTGAACGGATTCCATCACTACACCACTAGATCGAGAACACCCCTAAGATGATCCTGAAGGCTACCAAAACCTGCGTCTGCTATGAACCAAGCTCCCACTCTAACATTGAGGGTAAACACACCTAAAGATCGAAGGAACATAGAATATACTGAACAGGAGTGTAGCTGACACATTCCTTGACCTTTAACTGGCACCACTTAAATCCTTTGGATAATTCTCGTTGAATAACGAACTCAAGGACCAATGTTTTCAAATACCTTGACACCCAAACCCGAGAAACCACAACCCACCTGGAGCTGAACATACCTGCTTCTGAAAAGGGTTCACCAACCAACATCTGCCCAACAAATCTGAAAGTAGCAAACCAAACAGCGAACTGACAGAACCCTCAATGACTGACGTTCAACCTGAGAATCTCAATTCTCCCCCCTCCCTTAGAACTCGAACCACTGCCCACTGGTGGTGAAACCAAAACATAACCCAAGCAGCCCATTCAGGTACAACCATACTTGACCATGAAATGAATATCATCCGTAGAATGCATGGTCCTCCAGATACAGATCAAACGAACCCTAAGAGAAACCTGAATACCAGCTGAAGACCTCTGAATTTCCAATAATAACCACTTACAAAGCATAAGAAATTACCGATTTTCAAACCAAACATACACCTCATGCTTGCAACCCACACGACAATCCGACACCTGGCTTCTCCATCTCCCAAGGATACGGCCCTTGCTTACATCGCCAAGGTACTCCATCCATATCAAACCACTTGCGCACACCGATGCTGACATACTGTCGCCGACTACCGCAACCAATAGGTCTCAAGCTGAGAATCGAACCTAACTCGCAAAAATTGAAGGGCAAGATCCTTGCCACCAATAACGACAATCTAATTCGACAATCTGCCACTTAAATCACAGATGCAATTCCAAACCGATCATATCAACCACTTCCTCCCTGTGCCTCGAGGCCCAACGCACGGCCTCTAGACAAACGTATGAGACCTCCAACCAACATACTCATCCGGGTCTGAACCACTCAACCCACATCAATATCGCCAGAGGGACCCAAACAAACACAAAACCCATCCTCGCCTGGCAGCCTACTCCAAAAGACCGATAGATACTGAACCACTGCCTCGAACCATGGTATCCAACCATGCTATCTTCCCTGACCAGCCCTTAGATTCCTTGAAATATTCCTTGAATGAAGTATGGATCCTGTGCTTTCAGGTAGTACGGGCCCAATACTACCTTCCACACCTATCCATACTTTCCTCAAGAATTATCTCGGGTCCTCTACGACCTAGTCATAAAATATTCCTGAAACCTGCTCAACTGCGAAAAAATCGCACTAGAGGACTCCCTCGGCTATCCTAGGGTTCCAGACTTCTTTGCCATCAACTGCTGAAGAACTCCTCACAATGTCTATTAGCTATTTCATGAATACAATCACATGCAACAAAGCTCAGATAATCCTTCGAGTAACAGACTCATTCCTACAACGATTGGACACAAACGAGAGCTGTGCAGTAGAGTCAAATCCGTCACTATGAGATTATCCAACCTTTTTCACATGTGACTTGACATATTCATCCAATAGCTAACTCACATTACTCATGAGTTCCACACAAATCAAGCAACATTCGTGCAGAGGAGTTGACTGACACTAAAAAGCAATAAAACGGACATATCCTCATACGAAATCCTCGATCTTCAACTCCCTGCACCATGGGTACACCTTCGCCCAACTCTCACTCTCCCCAAAGTGGCTAATCATTCCTCGCGCTGACCCGCTAGACACTGCACCCACTCATGAAACTTCCACCAACCCTGCAGCACTCGTATATGCTAGCCATACATAACGCTGGATCTTATAGACAGCTGAATACCTGATCCTACCCTAAGCCCTTCATCAAACAAGAACAAGAAATAAGGCCAAATCAAACATTCCCAGGCTATAGAATGTTAGTTATGTACAACTATGATGCATACACTAAGCAAATACAGTAATGATGTCAATTTCATATAAAGAAAAATCCTAGGCTATCATGCATCATATAATCAGGCAATTCTATCATGCAAATCCTGAAGATCCCTAGCCTATCACTAGCATGTTATTCTAACATATCACAAAATCAAATAACAATATGGTATTTTGGGGTCTACTTACTGGCTCCGGCTGATCGTACACATCGCATCCTCCTTAAGTATTTTGAAAATCTTTTTTCCTTAGTTTGAGATTGGATTCACACGAGTGTTCCTCCAATTCACTCAAACCAAGGCTCTGATACCAACTTGTAACATCCATAAAATTTCATAAAATTTAAACTTTTCAAAACAATGCTTTTTCTATCGAAGTGTTTACAAAAACCGTTGTTACCAAAACATTATTTAAAAATCAGAATCTCTTTCAACATAGTTTTCAAAACATTTACGTTATCAGAGTTTCCTAGAAATGATAAGTCCAAAACATGAGGATGTGTACGGTCACGCCTTCACCTTGCCACGATGCACTGAAGTACCTGAAACCATAAAGCAAAATTGTAAGCACGAAGCTTAGTGAGTTCCCCCAAAGTACCAACACTCAAACATATAACATATATAAATAACAACATATATTGGGTCCACAGCTAAAAGACTGGATTACCCCTTGATCTCACAATATGAGTCTGGCTTGCCTATCAGGCCCACAACTCATATCTGGCTTGCTCTCGATCCCACATCATAAGTCTGGCTTGCCCTTGGGCCCACAAATTATGTCTGGCTTGCTCCCTCAGTCATTGGATATGAATACCAATGAGGATCCCTCAGTACGAGTCTGGCATACCACGCGGTCCTCAGCTCGTATCTGGAATGCTAATGAGCCCTCAGTATGAGTCTGGCATGCCCTCCCTCGCCCTCATCTCATATCTAGAATGCTAATGAGTCCTCAGTATGAGTATGGCATGCCCTTCCTGGCCCTCAGCACATATCTGGCATACCCCAGGGTTTGTTGGCTACAACACAAAGCAATACAACCTCAACCAAACCTACGCAATATGTCGACATATAACAGATAATATCACATACAGATAAACAGACAGTATCACAGGTAGTCCTATAGATCTACCAGACTAACATATCAAGACCAGCATAACCAAAATAACATTCGTATCAATCACATACTCGGCATATCAACAATATCAGGCTATCAACAAAAGTGTCGGCCTTGGTGCCTTCGACCCGAAAGTACAGTGAGGAAAACTCACCTCGAATGCAGAAGCTCCCTGAAAGAAAATCCTTAGCTGTTGCCCTGCCGGCTTCCCGAGCTATCAATACGAACAACACACCCAATTAGCAATTGGGTTCCATGCGATAATCCATAATCCTTACTTGGGTAAAAATGACCATTTTACCCCTGACCCAATCATGAACCAAAATTGAGGCCCAAAACCAAAAGATCCACAACGGCCCACTAATGGCCTAATTTTCCAAATTGGGCCCAACCCCATATAGGTATTATCCTAAGCCCATAATTTTCCTTATTACAATTCAGATTACTTCAAGCACCCTTTGGGACAAACTTGGTCAAAGACATAAATCGAAACTCAAAATCAACAGTCCAAGTTGACCCAACTCGACGAGTTGTCCTTCAACACGTAGAGTTTCTCCATCAATCTACACAGAGCGGGAAAAACCAAGTCAACTCACCGAGTTCCTCCATCAATCTGAAAATGTGGGGGATAACCGAGCCAACTCATTGAGTTTATCCAACAAACTCGCCGAGTTCGCCAGAAACCCACCTCTTAACACATTAAGCACTTAATCCATGAAGACATGACTCCAAAACATAGATCTGACTTCCTTGAGCTGAAAACCACGTAAAGTTGCCAAGTTTACGTTCATGCATGTCTAAATGAAGCTCTTAAACTTGGAATGGACTTAATAATTGACTTAATGCATGCATGACACCAAAATCCTCATGGAGTTTGCACCTTTTAGCTCAAGGGTATCAAAACCAACTCAGATCTGAAAGAACAACCCCTTGAGTGACTTTACTCCATCATCATCCCCAAAAAGAGGCCAAAACACAACAAAACCCAAAATAAGGAGATCTAATGATCTAGAAGTCAAGGTATGAACTTGATACCTTAAAATGACTATAAGAAATTGAATGATTATGGATCCAAGACTTCCTTATCCAAGCTAGAAACTTCAGGATCTTCTAATTCCTTTACAATGCACAAAATGAACACCAAACTTCCTTCGAAGGCTCCAAAAACATGACAATGGAGGCTACAACTTGTTTTAGGGTTTGGACAACAATGGAGGCTGATAAGGAGGCCAGAAAAAGGACTCAAGGACTTTAAACAGGGTGCAAGACCCTAAAAATTAGGGTTTCCTTCCCAACTGCCAACTCGTCGAGTTGAGGCTCCCCAACTCGTCGAGCAGGTTCATTAAACCCTTGTGATCCATCCATCTTCAACACGACGAGGTGGTCCCTCCAACTCGTCGAGTTGACCTAGAAATAGGGTTATTCTCAACAATTTCTCTTCATGAATTCGAATGTTACAAAAAATGGAATTTTTGGGTCTTATTTTCTGGATGTTTTACTTTTGATCTCCGAAATTCTATGATCATCATCATGATCTTTTTGTGGTATGATTGAATTCAGGTAAAAAAAATATGATAGAACAATGTCTATGGAATTACATGAATAAGAAACAGGCGATGGGTATTCTCTATTAGAAACAAAACATTGAACCTATCTTTACAAAACTTGGTATATATTGTAATTTGAATTAATTTTTTTTATCTCATTTCATAAAATTTTCATGATTATATAATTTATAACTTCTTAATTTCAGTTTGGAGAAGGCTTGAAGAAGAAAATCAAGAATTCTTCACGATATATTATCTGAAGTTAGCATTGAAAAATAAAATAACGCAATTTAACGATCTGCTTTATCAACAAATGCCAGCTGATTTAAATCAAGCGAATAACCCACATGGAATTGTGTGTAATGGATCTCATTTACATGGAAGTAATTTTGTTTTCCATCAAGGAGTGAATCATAATAATGTGCCGAAAATGTTGCCATGAAAGCGGAGAACATGCAACAATACCATTTTTCTGCGGTGGTGCAGGGCGGGTTTAATGGTGGTGAACCGTTTGTACAGTCGGTGATGCAAAATGGTCTAGTGAATATGGTGGTGGGTAGTCAGAACGTAAATGGGGTTGAAGTTGGTGGACTTGATGGGTATTTTGGTAATTCGGGGTTTTCTATCAAGGCAATGGAATGGAATCACATCAGGATGTTTCATCATTCGGAAACATGGATTCCATTTCGGCTTCATATCGGTTAAATGGAACAGTTATGCATGACACTCTTTCATTTCATCAAATTTTGTGACAGTTTGGTCAGGGTGAATCGAGATCTGACGTCACTTATACTACAGGTTCTCTCTCTCTCTCTCTATCTCTCTCTCTCTCTCTCTCGATGTGTGTGTATGTTGTGGTTAATTTTTATGTGATTCTTTTCAGGAGAAAACAATAAGAGATTTGGAGATATATCAAGAAACTTTGGTTTTCATAATTTTGGGAGAAATTTGTAGAACAATAAGAAATAGTGAATAACTAAGGTAATGATTGTTATTGAGAACTACACAAAAGCTTATTGCCACTTCTTGATTTTGAAATGATTAAACTTATAATTGTGTAACAAAAGATATATAAACTATAAACCTAATGGATTTTATAAATATTTTTAAAACGATATCAATACTGAATTGTGATATGATTAATTTTTGTACTTTCATTTTTGTAAAAGAACATAAAAGATTTTGTGATTTAAGATTAGTATAGGTTAACTAAAGAGAAAATTACAAAAATGACCACGTTTATAATTACATATAACTTATTATATATATATATATATATATATATATATATATATATATATATATATATATATATATATATATATATTAATTTTAGTAAATCACATCATTTAAAAGATTTTGTTAATACATGTTATATATCAAGGGTCTTTGTGTACTTTATAGAAACTTCAGGGTCAATTATGCAACTTAGTGATAGTTTGTTATAGTATCGTCTTGTATATAACTTGTAACAATTTTCAGGTCAAAGTAATAAAATCATTTTCCTGATTCATCATCATTTTGTATCTCGTAATATGGTATCAGAGCGGAAATTTATGATTCCGATTGAATTTTCCGATCATCTTCTTCGCTTCTCCGATCAACTACTCCACTGATTGTGTTTTCTTTTCCTAATCAGTCATTCCGATGATTTTCTTTTCATTCAAAACTGATGTCGACAACTAATCATGGATCATCTGGTTCGTATGTTGCTCCTGACTGTATGCATCCGTATTATTTTCATCATTCAGACAGTCCTGGATTCGTACTCGTTTCTCAATTACTCGCTGGTGACAATTATAGTTCATGGAGTCAAGCGATGAACATTGCTCTCTCTGTGAAGAACAAAACTTGATTTATTGATGGTACTCTTTCTAAACCTAACTCTTCTGATCCTAACTATAGTGCATGGATGCGTAACAATAAGCTTGTTATTTCTTGGATTCTCAATTTTGTATCCAAAGAAATCTCTACAAGTATTTTGTTCACTAAATCTGCTTATGAAATTTGGGAAGATTTAAAGGACCGATTTCAACAAAATAATGGTCCTCGACTTTTTCAAATTCGAAAAGAACTTGTTAATCTTTCTCAAAATCAGGATTCAATTGGAGTTTATTTCATAAAACTAAAATGTCTCACTGAAGAACTCGTGAATTTTCATCCTCACTGCACATGTAATAAGTGTGAATGTAATGGTGTTCAAGAAATCAAATAGTATTTCCAAATAGAACATATTATGAACTTCTTGATGGGGTTGAATGATTCTTTTGCTCATACTAGAGGACATATCCTTCTTATGGATCCTCTTCCTTCTGTCAATCGAGTGTTTTATTAACTCAATAAAGAAGAGAAACAAAAATCTATGACAAATGATTCTTCTCAATATATGGCTTTCATGGCTAGAGCTACCAATCAAAACAATTCATGCAAGCCTCAAAACAACAACAAATATTATGCTAACAGAGATAGACCTTTTTTTTACTAACTGCAAGTTTCAAGGTCATATTGTTGATAAATGCTATAATCTCCATGGATATCCGCGTGGTTACAAACCAAAATACAAAACAAATCATGTTGCTGCAGTCAATACTAATGAAGATCCTCAAATTCAAATCAATTCTATTCAGAATGATTTGTCCAACATGTTTAAAGGATTTTCTCAAGACTAATGTCAACAAATGATGTCAGCTTTATCAAATCATATGATCAATGTGATGGGTTTCGAGCATTCTAACAGTCCTATGGTGTACATGCAACCCTATAAACCTTGGATCTATGTTTTCTCTATTATACATGCAAATATTTGATATTCCAAGGTTTCATCCTAACTAGCATAATATGAAGCAACTATACTACAAAAGCCTAGTTAGATGACATACCTTTTGATGTAGCTTGAAGTCTTGAACTTTAAGAGCTTAGCCCCAATAGTGTGGAAGCCTCAAGTGGAATCACAAATCACCAAAAACACATTGGAAAACTTGAGAGAATAGTAAGCACACTAGAAATTGGCCCACTCTTGTTTACTCACACACTAGTGCCATTTCATGTGCCAAGGACCTCTTTATATAGTATGGAGGATTAGGGTTACATTCATGTAAACCCTAATACCCATGACCTTTCATTTCCATAGGATCCATGGGTTAAAAAACTCCATGGACTTTCCATGCAAGCTTAGCCCAACCTAAATGAATTTGGCCCATTCCATATATATATATATAAGAGTCCATATTTAATTAGTTCATTTTGATTACTAAATTAATTCTAAAATTAATTCTTGATCAATACTAATTAAATAATATGATTTCATATTAATATATTAGAACTTATAATATATTAATATAAATCATAAACATACTATTCTTAAAAGACTATCCATATAAACTGTTCCGGTGAAGTGCAACCCAAATGGACCATGCTACTCTCGGGTCGAATACATACCAATAATAGTTATGGGTTTAGACATCTAATCCAATAGTCTCCCACTTTGATAAGTCTAAAACTATTATTGCATATGACTCCAAGATCCCGACTAGCAATCGTAGCTGTTAAAGCCGCTGCCGAACTCTGACCTAGTCAAATGACTTGTCCATTAGATAAGGGATCATATATTCCTCCATTCTAGATATCATATGGACTGAGACATGGATTATAATCATTCTCTCTGTCCATTTTTTGTTTCAGGATTTCCGATTTATGACGACTGACTAATTGAACAAACCAAATCAGTCCAGGCTTGGCCAAGCACTTAGGGGTGTCATCACTAAATCATCAAGGGGCCCACAGATATCGCTTTTATCCCTCCAAGGGTAAAAGGAATGTATAAACTTCGACTCATATGCTTGTCCTACTACTTGTTGAATCATACACAAAGGCACATTTTATAACATCGAGTTACCGAATGCGTTTTCGTGCAATCAATGTACAACCAACTCATAGTAACAACTCATATCTCTAGGTTTGAAGAATATAAGATATTAACGTCTCATGATCACTCGTGATAAAATCCATGAAGTGATTCAAATGAGCGTGGGTTTAATCCAATACTCAGAACTTATGAGCATTCATGAATGTTGTAGCAACTCTTGCTATGTCCAACACCTTAGACATCTACAAGCTAACTTCATGACAGTCTTGATTCATACCTACTTCCAACATATGACCGACTCTGGAGAATTTGAATAACCCAGTTATTCAGGAAGTCAAAACATGCAAAGTAAAACACAAGAATAATACTAATTCAATATGGCCCCAAGCACCTTTGAGAGTAAATAGAACACCTTTTATTTAAACAACATATTGATTACTCATTATTCATTGTATACTGTTTCAAACTTATCAACTTAATACTTGAATTAAAACAATAGTCATGCCATGCTCCAGCATGCACACTATGTTTGTCCAAACAATAGTTATACCATACACCAAGTATGCACACTATGTTTGTCTATGATCCTTACTTTGTGGAATAGATCAATTGAACATAATTCCAATGATTCCCATTTCACAATCCCAAATCCTTATTGTAAATGTAAGAATTCCAAATTCCTGCCATTTACCGAAATCTGTTAGATTCTAAACTTATATGCATTGATCCTCTAGTAATCAGTATGCACAAAGTTACAAAGACTTGGCAACAGACATTACAGAGTATTCCAATGGAGATCAATTCCATGGAAACGAAGTCTCAAATTCAAACTACATTGCTTTGAACATCCTTCTTGCATTAAGTTTTCCTAATCTTACACAAATTGAATAACTTCCACCTATAGAGACATTTTCATATTCCCATTTTGACTATCACTTCTGAACAAGAGTTGCCTCTTTTCAGAATATGTCAATATGGTCCTTTCCAAAAATTTACACCATACTTCCAACTGTCCATGAGCAACCAATCTTTGGTAAACCTCAGATTGTCCTTGACAATTGCTTAATCAATTTTAGTCATATCCAATTCCAGACCTTTTCCCCTATTAATGCCCTTGGCATTTAGAAAATTTAGAAAGTATGAATATTATAGCACATGCAATCGATCCTATATCCAAATCATATGGGACACGATTCATGATGTCTCACATAAAGACATGATACTAGACCAGTCTTTTGCTATAATATTTCTATTTCTATTTTCCATGTTCTCATAATTCAGATTATGAAAAGGGATGCCGTAATCATAATCGAATTCTAGAACGCAAATAATATTCCCATATATAGAATTTCCTTATGTTGAACCATTCCAACATAACATTCATATATATATATATACTTGACTAAATTTGATTAAAATCTCACGATCTAAGCTGTTAGATTTGAAATGAAGTATAATTTCCTCTCCCTTAATTATAGCAAAACAAGTTTTCCTAATTGAAACTTTTGTTTTCTATAATTAACATTGCTAAATTGCAACACTTATCATAATTATCATGCTCCCACTAACATGATAATTATCAGCATAACACTTATGCTCTCACTAGCTTTGACATGTATCCAGAAATCAGTTGGACTTCTAGAAATCAATACTTTATTGACTTTCTTACCAAAGTTCAGATTTCTGATACGAGATGCTTTGATAAGACTGTATTAAAATCATACATCTTTTCTTAAATAGCTCACATGTATGTCTAAACAATTTTTAGAACTATGAAAAGGGATGTTGTAATCATAGTCTCAATTGTTTAGACCTTTTCCGTTTCTCACAAATACATGTTAGTGTGCTGGTTAACCACACACGCTCCACTAACGACTTTGAGAATGCAAATATCACAATTGCTATCTACTTAAAATCTACTTAGTGAAAGCGTTTCCTCACCATCATTTTCATGAATCGGAGAGAAACCTTATGACACTTAGATTTTATGGTGTATGTGTTCCTATCCATGTGAATTTGTCAAAACCATAATCAGAAGACAAGGTTTAGTGGCAAATCCAAACTCATATGGACTGAACTTGTGCAATCTTAAATTCTTGCCACCTGGCAGCACAAGGGCCTGCCATTGCTTCCAAGTAGTTATGCAACCAATTGAGAACTCTCAGAACTCATATGCAAAGCCAACTTTAACTGGAATGGGCACATAAATAGGAATATGTCAACACGATAGGTTACAAACCTCAAGTCGTGCGCTAGTGATAAACTACATGTTTTATTCTTGATTAGTTCTTGAAACTCTTTCAGGATCTTTTAGACTCCCACTGTCCTCTTGACATATAAGACTCTTTTGCCAAGAACCACTCCTTGACAAACAAATATTCAAGGGATAGTGCGGATTCTTATCAAGATAAACACTTCACACAATTGGCCTTAGTTGGTCTCTGTTTTATCCAAAACATCACAACTTACCAATTTCAAATGCACAAGAGTAGAAAGCATTTTACTCTACATTTGAAAAGTGTTATAAACTCTATTTAAGATATGTCACTCAAGTTACAATCTTGGACTATGACTCTAAGAATTGTTTTGGAACGAAGTATGACTCATCTTCTTGATTTAACCATTTCAACAATTCATGATTCCTCTTCTTAGCCATAGGAATGCACTAAGATGTCCTTAGAGGACCAATTGTGATATGGTTTCTTAATCATTAAGATGATCACAAAACATGATACTAAAGTACTCTCCCATCTTTTCAGATTTGAGAAACTTTTATCTTTCTGCCTAATTTGATTCTTCTCATTCGTTCTGCTATACATCGAAACTTTTCCAATGTTTTAGAATTATACTTAAACTTATAAGTATAACCATATTTACTAAACTTTAGCAAATCATGGTGAATAGTCTTATCGATCTTTGTGGTGGACCTGACCAGCGCACAACCAAGTGTACCTTATCCCTTTGTCCTTCACTTGACTCACATATACATGTGAACAAGGAATTAGTCTTAATTTTCCAAAAATGGAAATTCTCATTCATCATACAACTTGCATGATTCCAAGTTTCGGTCCAATTGAAACTTGGGTGATGAGAATATTTCCTTATTTGGTAAATTTAGACACTACCACAAAAGAAAGAATCAAATTCATATTTCCATTATTGCTAGAAACAAACAAACATCAATTTTCCATAAATGCCATTGCAAGGAGATATAAAATAAAACAAAAAATTTATTTATTTATAAAATGCGGAAAAAACTTTTTCCTTACAATGCAATTTTAAATGAAAACTATGCTATTACATATTTCCTAGCAATCTATCATAACTCCTAAGTAGTAGCTCAAAAATCCGATGTTCGAACCATGCGATTGAAATACATCTTCGCGATCAGATTCAGCATACTCTTCTTTTAAGCTTCCATCCTTTGCTTGATCCTGCAAAAAATCAAAATGCAATCTAGTTGCATCATGTATTAAGAATCATCAACTAGGAACTTAATAGAGTTAGATAATGGATTTTACCCGAAGTAGAGTCAAACTTTTTGACTTTACCATCCTTATGACCTTTCAGGTAAATTTGGCAGCTTCGCAACCAATGCCCCTTCCTTTGGCAATAGAAACATATGGACTCTTTGGGAATGGTACACGAGACTATCTCAGACTTAGCTTTTCTCTTTACCATTTGGTCAACCGAGTTGACAATGGCCGATCCCTTTCCATTGGGAAGAGAAAGCTTTTCTGGATTTCCAATTTTACCATTATTAATGTCCATGGAAGTTTCGGAAGTCGATCTTCCAATCAAATTTGCTTTACCAATGCTCCAAATCATTGCTGATTCAGCAACATCAAGCAAATAGGTACGATCATTAAGGGTCATGTCATAGTCTGTTACATAGTAGTCCTTAAATAACTCACTATGTGACTTAGAAAGTGATTGAAGATCCTAGTCAACAACCAACTTCCTCAAGACCATGACACCCAACTCTCCCGGATTGTCAATATGTGACTTCATCTTCAAGATGTGAGTGCACATAGACTTGCTAATAGGGCTTGAGTGACCTTGAACTATTTAAGTCTTTAAACTTGTGGGTTAGGGAGAATTATTGGAGGAGGTGGAGGAAGAGAAGTATGATTTCCATGATTCAATCGCGGGACATCATCTTCATTAGGGAAGCTTGTTCCAAGAGATTTGTGAAGATCATAGTTGTCTGAACCAGACATCTACAATGGGAGGAATTCAAGTTAGTTGATTTAAATCCTTAACAGAACACTCAATATGAAATATTAAGGCTAGGACCCAACACAATATTTTATAACTTGGAAAAGGGATGCCGTAATCGAAGCTATAAAATATTTGAAGGTAGGAGAATGACGATTCACCAATTTCCACCACGAAAAACAAAATAGGAAATTGGGTTTTAATTGGTTTGAAACTCCTAGATCTTTTGAGATTCATTGAACTTTTCAATGGCATGTTTCAATCTCGATTGTGCCCTTCAGGTTTTGTGACTGGGATGCCGAGGATCACAAAACAAGGTGTTAATAATCATGCAAATTAACTTGGTACCCTTAATATTATCACCTAATCGATGTGCCGGTTAACCACACACGTTCCACCGATCTATGATAAACATTAAGCTACCCTTTTCCTTCCTTACTAGTCCAAGTTAGTGTGCCGGTTAACCACACACGCTCCACCAACGACTTGGTAAGCTACAAAGTGTTAATTTCATGGGTTAGCACCAATTTCACATTTTCCTAAAGTAACTAAGATTGGGAATTTATAAAAAAAATTTAGTTACTTTGTAATAATCATTATACTTTTAATGAGAATTAAAGTCATTGTCCTACCCGTTCGGCTAACGACCCTCCACCAGTCAAGGAAGCGGTGGGTGAGAGTGGACACCCATTAAGCTGCCATTTTATATGCAACAACCTTATACCCCTTTATAGACCGACTTCGTGAATGAGGCCTACTAACGGTAAGACTGACTTGATCTTATACATATATATATTATTAACTTATAATACTACAAAGTATAAGGGTTGAATTTTAACTTTTAAAACTCTAGGGTTTGGAATTAAAGTGTGTGTGAGACTTTACAAATTCCAAAACTTGAGGGCAAGTTTTGAACAATTCAAAAACTTTTGGTTTTTCATAACTTATGAGTTTAATTAAGGTTTTAAAAACTTTAATGAAGAGACTCTTGAACATCCATAACTTGAGGACAAGTTATGGAGTCCATAAAACTATTTATGTGAAAGACGCTTCAATTATGTAACCTATGAGTTTTTAATGGATCTTTAAAAGAAATGAATTTTGGTAATCCATAACTTGAGGACAAATTATGGACTCCATTAAAAACATTTAGCTCAAGAATTAACTAACAAACAATTTGCAAAAATTCCTATGATCTACCAAAACTTATAAATGTATGAACAATCATATCAACAATTTCATGAATCACATAAACACACATAAAACTTGAAATTTTGATAATAACCTTGAAATTGGTTTAGCATAATCATTACCACATCAAAAACAGGTTTTAGAAGTCCAAAACAGTTTAAGGTAATGATTCTAGACCAATTTCAACCTTAAAACTCGAAGATATGCTGTCAGGAGGTCCAACACGTTGAGTGCATGAACAAACTCGACGAGTTGGATGATTTTAGGCATGGACTTGTCGAGTCCCTCCCTGGACTCGTCGAGTTAGCTGTCCAGACAACATATAAACTTTGATTTTCAGCCTATATCAGCAAGTATTATTGAAAACAAGCCTAGGCTCTGATACCACTGATGGGTTTTGATCATTCTAACACTCCTATGGTGTACATACAACCCTATAAACCTATGTTTTCTCTATTATACATGCAAATATTTGATATTCCAAGGTTTCATCCTAACTAGCATAATATGAAGCAACTATAATACAAAAGCCTAGTTAAATGACATACCTTTTGATGTAGCTTGAAGTCTTGAACTTTAAGAGCTTAGCCCCAATAGTGTGGAAGCCTCAAGTGGAATCAAAAATCACCAAAAACACATTGGAAAACTTGAGAGAATAGTAGGCACACTAGAAATTGGCCCACTCTTGTTTACTCACACACTAGTGCCATTCCATGTGCCAAGGACCTCTTTATAAAGTATGGAGGATTAGGGTTACCTTCATGTAAACCCTAATATGTCACACCCCCAAACCAGACGGCGGAAACGTCCGGGGGTGGAGGACTTCATTTGTAGTATCACAACACATGCATTATAGTAATCAAAGTACAAACAACCATTATATTAAAAAGTATAAATATTTACATCTGTTTCAACATTGTATACTGAAACTAAATAGTTGTTCAAAAGAAGTAGACAAGACATAATTAGCTCCATCTTCTCAAAAGCTCGGGTGTACCTGTCTACTGGTTCCCTGAGAATACAAGTAATTTGAAAAGAGAGTATCAACATAAAGTTGAGTAAGTGCATAAGTATTTATGTTTTGAAAGAATGTTTTCTGTTTCTTGAATATGTAAGCTATTTCCAGAAAATCTTATATTTTCTGTTGTATGTGAAAAGTAGTTATGGATGCATTAAACTGTTCTATTTGTAAATCAATGTTCTGTATTTGTATTCCTTTTGTAAACGAGTATCTGAGAGTATATCTGAATTCATCAACTGTTATTGTAAAGTGTAATGTAATATTGTAAACTGTATCTTGTAAACTAGTACTTTGGAATAGTACATAAGTTTAGTTAATTATACACTAACGTATTGTTAATATCTTTTAATGAGTTATTATAACCATACTGACTAGATGGCCTGACCCAGCGCTATGAATGCACTGAAAACATGTTGATAACAATTTGTCACTCACTGGCGTATATGCCTGACTGTAGCTAGCAGTCCGAGTGCGGGGTTGTCAATCCCAATATAGATCTATACACACATTGTTTCGATCCCCGGCTGGAGATTCTGGTTATAATGTCAGGACTTTACTATATTGTTTAAAATGAATTAAACAACCTGTACTACTTGACTCATAAAAGCATATAAACGTTACATGTATATTAGTTATGAAAACCCATTCATTTTGAAGTAAACGATTGATAGTATGTTCTTGAATTAGTACTCTTAATATGTTCTAAAAGAATGTATATCCTTGAATAGTTTTGAATCAATATTTGTTCTTGTAAAACAATGAAATCTAGTATACTTGAATCGTGAATTAATATTCTTAGAATCATAAATTATACCTATTATAACTTATATGTACTTTCTGATTTGATAAGGAGTATTCATGAACGTAACCCTTTGCTCAACATGTTACAAAGGGTAATTGAAACTAAATGAATTAACTTTTATACTTGTATACATATACAAAAATATATAAGTAAAATTTAAATGATACTCGCACAAACAACGGATACTTGTAATCCCACATCCAAACAAGGAAAAGGAACCAAAGTGGGTTGTCAGTCCTAAATCTTTTAAATCTTATTTATATAAATATATGTATACTAGTATGATTTTTGGGGAAAAATATAAGTTTATAAAACATTTAAAAGAAGTTTGATATTTTGAAATTCATTTTGGTGACTTGATGTCATTTTGAAACAATCACTTAAAACCACTTCATTTAATGATAATGAAATCCATTTTGATATAATGTTTGAAACCATTTGTTTTGATAACTATAATCCATTTGAAATCATTTGTTATAACACAAAATCTTTGTGTTAGACTTGTATTCCCCCCCCCCTAAAACAGTAAAAACTATGAAAATACGGGGGTATGAACTCACCTATTATAAGTTGTTCAAATGTAAGATTGGTGTAGGATGCTAAGTGTCAAGTGAAGTCTTGAACACAACGGATCCTATTAACATATAATGATACATATATGGATATAATTACTGTTTATAACAACTAATCATGAAAAATAACACCCTATTAGACTAGGAAACCCTAGGATAGAAGTACTACAATCACATATGATTGTATACTAAGGGTGTATGGCCATTCTATGAGTTTACGGTCATGAGTTCACGGCCTCATGATTTTACGGCCGTAAACTCATGATGATTTGTGTCAAAAGGCGTTTTCAAGGTCTAATGGTTTTCTAAGAAGTATTCTAGTTGACAAGTTTAGCTCCTAGAAGAGTTTAGGGTCAATATGGCACCATTTTAAGGGTTTACGGCCAAGGGAGATGGTCTTGGCTGTAAACTCCCTTTGTTCTTGTCAAATGGATGTTTTCTAAGTGTTCTTCAAGTATTACAAGTATACAACAAACTTAGGAGAGATTACTTACGATATAGAAGCTTGAAAGGGTGCTTAAGGTTCAAAAACACTAGTGTGTGTTCTTGGTGAAATGAAGAACACTTGATGATCTAGTCAAAAGAAAAGATTTCATGGATGAAATCATGTGTATTCACTTGATATTGAAGGATATCAACAAATCAAATGGAAAGAATTCTTACGTTTTTGGAAGATCAAGATGAAGATCCTATGATACTTGAGAGAGAAATTGGGTTTCTGGACTTGAAATGGAAGAGAAATGATGAAAAATGAAGAAAATCTATATATGTATCCGAGGGTTTACGGCCGAGGAGTTTATGGTCCGAAGTCGGCAAGGTGTTTACGTCCGAAGCCTCGTTTACGGTCTGCGAGGAGTTTACGGTCGGAGGAGTTTACGACCGTAAACTCTTTGCGGTCCGAAGCGAAGGGATAATTGCGAAGCTTCTCAGATTTTCAAGTCTTTTCCTTCCAAATTCAATTGTAGGTATTTTAACGATTTTAACAATTAAAGGTTATTATTATAACCTAAATAGAAAACCCAAACAATAAAAAGAGCTTTAGTTGGCCTTTGTTTGACTTTAGTTGATTAGAGTTGAGTTTACAAACAGAAAGTAACGGGATGTTACATTATCCCCCCGTTAGAGAGAATTTCGTCCCGAAATTAGAGTTAATAACCTAAGTTATTACAAAGAACTAAGTAAAAAGATGAGGATATTTCAGTTTCATTTGATCCTTGCGCTCCCAAGTGAATTCAGGTCCTCGCTTGGCGTTCTAGCGAACCTTCACTATCGGGATACGACTTTGCTTCGTTTGCTTGACCTCTCGGTCCATGATTTCTACAGGTTCTTCCACGAAGTTGAGGCTCTTGTCGATTTAGATCTCGTCGATTTGGATAACAAGAGTCTCGTTGGACAGACACTTTTTCAAGTTTGAGACATGGAAAACAGGATGTATGTTACTTAGTTCTTGAGGTACCTTGGATTTAACTTGTCACGCTTTCCAAAGCGTATCATGCCTTTCCAGGGTGAGACCTTCAACATGACGCGGTCACCAACCTGGAATTCCAAAGGTTTTCTTCTTTTGTCAGCGTAGCTTTTCTGTCTATCCCTAGAAGCTTTAAGTCGCTCCCAGATTTGCACGATTTTCTCTGTGGTTTCGCGAATGATTTCCGGACCAGTGAGAGTACTGCTAGGAACTTGACTTTTAGCTAACTGCGTATCGCCCACTTCAGCCCAGCACAGAGGGGATATGCACTTACGGCCATAGAGAGCTTCGAAAGGAGCAGCCTTTATGCTAGTGTGATAACTATTGTTGTAAGAGAATTCGACAAGGGGTAAATGAGTATCCCATGCCTTACCAAAGTCTATCACACAAGCTCGCAACATATCTTCTAAAGTTTGAATCGTCCTCTCACTTTGTCCATCAGTTTGAGGATGGTAGGATGTACTCATGTCCAGCCTAGTTCCCAAAGATTTTTGCAAAGACTGCCAGAAACGAGAAGTGAATCTACTATCTCGGTCAGAAATAATAGATATTGGCACACCATGCAGTCCAACGATTTCTTTGAGGTAAGTTGTTGTTAGCTTTTCCATCTTGTCTGTCTCTTTGATTGGCAAGAAGTGTGCGGATTTGGTTAATCTATCGATGATTACCCAAATAGTATCCTAACCACCCGATGTCTTGGGTAACTTGGTTATGAAATCCATTGTAATCCGCTCCCACTTCCATTCAGGGATTTCAGGTTGTTGCAATAAACCTGAAGGTTTCTGGTATTCTACCTTCACCTTGGCACAAGTAAGGCACTTGCCCACAAAGGTAGCTATTTCGGCCTTCATGTTTGGCCACCAGTATAGTTTCTTGAGGTCCAGGTACATCTTGTCTGAACCTGGATGAATGGAGTATCTGGTTTTATGAGCTTCATTCATGACTACTTCTCTGTAATCACCAAACTTAGGTGTCCAGATCCGGTTCATGAAACAATAAACTCCATCATCCCTAACTTTGAAATTTTTATCCATTCCTCTCAAAGCTTCACCTGCCATGTTTTCAGGTTTTAAGGCCTCAAGTTGAGCCTCTCTGATCTGTGTGGACAGATGTGAATGGATTGTCATGGTCAACGACTTTACTCGGCGTCCCGAGTATTCTTTTCTGCTAAGGGTGTCAGCTACTACGTTAGCTTTACTAGGGTAATAAAATATCTCACAATCGTAGTCGTTCAGTAGCTCCACCCATCGTCGTTGTCTCATGTTTAGCTCTTTCTGATTGAAAATATGCTGGAGACTTTTATGGTCGTGAATACTGTGCATTTCGTGCCATATAAGTAATGTCTCCAGATCTTCAGAGCAAATACTACTGCTCCTAGTTCAAGATCATGTGTTGTATAATTGACTTCATGTGTCTTTAGCTGTCTTGAGGCATAAGATATCACCTTTCCTCTTTGCATAAGAACACATCCAAGTCCTTGATTAGAAGCATCACAGTACACTATAAAGTCCTCTGTCCCTTCAGGAAGAGATAGGATTGGTGCACTACACAAGGCTCGCTTCAGCGTTTGGAACGCTGTTTCTTGCTTCTCTCCCCAACTAAATGTTACACCCTTTTGCGTCAGGGTGGTAAGAGGTTTAGCTATTCGAGAGAAATTTTGGATGAACCTGCGATAATAGCCAGCAAGACCCAAGAATTGACGGATTTCTGTAGGTGTTTTGGGTGCTGACCAGTTTTCAATTGCCTTAATTTTGGAAGGGTCGACGTGTATTCCTTCAGAACTGACCACGTGACCTAGGAATTCAACCTTCCTGATCCAAAATTCACACTTTGAAAACTTCGCATAGAGTTTCTCTGTTCTAAGAGTTTGCAAAACTTGACAAAGATGTTGGCCATGATCCTCTTCATTTCTTGAGTAGATAAGAATATCGTCGATGAAGACTATGGCGAATTTGTCCAAGAATTGACGACACACTCTGTTCATTAAGTCCATGAACACAGCAGGTGCATTCGTCAATCCGAATGGCATCACTACGAACTCATAATGACCATAACAAGTTCTGAACGCGGTTTTGGGAATGTCATTCTCTAAAATTCGTAACTGGTGATACCCGGATCTTAAGTCTATTTTGGAAAAGTAGCTCGCACCTTGAAGTTGGTCGAACAGATCGTCAATACGAGGCAAAGGGTATCGATTTTTAATGGTAAGTTTATTCAGCTCGTGGTAGTCTATGCACATACAGAATGATCCATCCTTCTTCTTCACGAACAAGACCGGTGCTCCCCAAGGTGAGAAGCTTGGTCTTATGAAACCTTTGTTAAGGAGTTCGTTAAGCTGGCTGGATAATTCTTGCAATTCAGAAGGTGCAAGACGATAGGGAGATTTGGCTACAGGGGTAGCCCCTGGAATTAAGTCGATTCGGAATCCGACTTGTCGTTCAGGAGGCACTCCTGGAAGATCATCAGGAAAAACGTCGAGAAAGTTACAGACTTCAGGAATTTTGGCGATATCTTTCACTTCTTGCTTTTTGTCTACCACGTGAGCTAAGAAAGCACAATACTCTTTGCGAAGGTACTTCTGTGCCTTAATGCAAGAAATGATATGGAAGTTCGTTCCGGGTTTGTCGCCATAAATAACAAGGGTTTCGTTAGTTGGCAAGCTCAGACGAACGGCTCTTTCATGGCATAGGATGCCAGCATGGTTAGGACATAACCAATCCATACCTATTATGATGTCAAAACTTTTGATAGAGACCGGCATAAGGTCTATTGGGAATGAAAAGTTTGATAGTTTTAGAGAATTCTAACACTCCTAAGGTGTTCATGCAACCCTAAATACCTTGGATCTATGTATTCACTAATTATACATGCAATGGTGTTTCCAAGGTATTAAACCTATAACTAGCATACAATTGTCATAGAATCTAGTTAGGATAACATACCTTATGGGCGAGCTTGAAGTCTTGATGTATCTAGCCTTAAGAGCTTAGCCCCAATAGTGTGGAAGCCTCAAGTGGAATCACAACACACCATGGACAAAAGATGAACTTGAGAGAGAATCTCCATGCATCCAAAACCACCATGAACTCCAAGAACACACCTGTGGTTATTTTGGGCAATGAAGTATGTATTTATATGTGGGATTTCTAGGGTCATGGATATAACCCAAATCCATACCCATGGGTCTTATGATCCATGGTTCATGTGGCCCAACTCTTTATGTATCCATACATAAAGTTAGTCCAACATGGATCATAAGCCCAACACATAAAAATATAACTAATTAACATAATTAGTCCCCATAGATTTAATTAGTCTCTTTTGATCACTAAATTAATTCCAAATTAATTCTTGATCAATACTAATTAAAACATATGATTTCATATTAATATATTATAACTTATAATATATTAATAAACCATAAATAACCTTCTCTCAAAAGTCCATCCTAACAAATTGTCCTGATGATATGCAACCCAAATGGACCATGCTACTCTCGGGTCAAGTACATACCAATAATAGTTATGGGCTTAGACATCTAATCCAACAAAGTTATTCAAGGTAAGAGTACATCCTATGTATATATCATTGGTGGATTCAGATTTCCCATTAGCCATTTCGACTACAAATGTTTCTTTTAATGGTTGAGAGTTTTGATTTAGCAAGTGTTTGAAATTATGGCTCACAAAACTCTTCTCAGCACCACAATCGAATAGAATGCATGCATATGTGTTGTTGAGAAGAAACATACCCGTGACTACAGCTGGGTTTGCCACTGCTTCTTCATGACCCAGTGCTAAAATTCTCCCAACTCCACCAACATTTCCAGCTTTAGGAAAATCTTTCTTGAAATGCCCCACTTCACCACAATTGTAGCATGCTTGACCTACTCCAGCAACGGGTGCTTGGTTAAGTGGTTGGGGTGGTGCTCTACAGAATCGGGCAGTATGCCCTTTTCTATTGCAGTTACGACACTACAATTCCCTGCAATTTCCATTATGGTGAAAATTATACTTGTTGCACTTGGGGAGATTACCGGCATAAGGCATAGCTGGTACTGGGTTAACAGGAACAACAGCGGGTACAGTAGCAGCATTAACTGTAACGAGCTGTTGTTTCTTCGAGGAATCTTGTGTAAACTTGCCCTTCCTCTTGTTTCGACCATTCTTCTTGATGTTGTTGTTTCCCTTCGATTGTTCTGGTAAAGCAACCACTGAGTGTTGACGGCTCCGTGGTCGATAAGAGATTATGCCAGCTCTTTGGCACTGTCAAAAGTAACAGGCCTCGAAGTTAAAACACTTGACTAAATTTGGGGTGACAGTCCCCAAATATATCTCTCAATCTTTTTGCTCTCCAGAGCAACCATATCCGGGCAAAGAATTGCCAGATCACAGAATCTACTAGTATAGGTTGATATATCAGAACCAACCATTGTGTGACTCTAGAGTTCCTCCTTAAGTTTCTAGACTTCTCCTCGCGGACAATATTCCCGCATAAGCATGGCTTTGAAGTTCTCCCGGCTTATTGAATTTGCCACTACTAGAGTAAGTGACTTAACATGGCCATTCCACCATGTCAAAGCTCTTTGTGAAAAGGTACAAGCAGCGAACTTGACCTTACTGCCTTCAGGACGGGAGCAAATTTCAAAAATTGCTTCTGTCTTTTATATCCATTGCCTTAGTGCCATAACTCCACCAGTTCCATTAAAGGTCCTGGGTTTGGCATTGGTAAAATCTTTATAAGTACATTCTCGCGAATGCCCATGACCTTCACCCTGATTAGGGGATTTGCACCAGCTCCTGAACCACTAGCTCCAGAAGTATTGATCTGAGCCATAGCAGCAGTTATAGCCGCCGTGACCGCCGCTTGGAACATAGCGGGTTCGAACTGAGGAGGTGGTGGTGGAGGTGGGACCGGTGCTTCTTCAACAATATTACGCCTTGGATTCTTACAAGGAGGCATCTTTTTCTATAAAAGTCAAAAGATATGATATGATAAGATATTAAGAGTGTATAGGAAATGAGTAAAGTATCTGACGACGGGTATTTCTTGAATGAAACCCTAATTCAACTAGTGTTGTCTAAGTGAGAATAAGGATAATAGATATAGAATATAGTTAGTAATGATTGACTACAAAAGAGACCTATAGTTATCAAGTAATGTATTATGTATGACTTGTTTTTAGGTATTTCTATAACTATAAAGTGTATACTAATTATATTTAACTTAGGTATAACCGACCTTCGATTAAATGACCCGGCTCTAAATCCACAACCAAACAAGGAACAAGAAATGAAGCTAAATCACATATTCTAAGTCTATATAACTTTAATTATATATAATTGTAATATACTCTTAATATTTATAGTTCTACCTTTAATTGCTCTATTGTTTTCACATGTTTGTTATTAGTATATAGTGCCTAAAATACCCCTATAGTATTTTAATCTTTATGTTCTAATCTAAAGTTCTTCTGAGTAATATGGTAAGTTTTAGACATGCCACAACACCAATATCACTCCCAAACACATGTTGGTCATATCCCAAATCAATATAGTTGATCAGGCTATATTAATCCCAGATATGATTACATAACTGTCCAGGGTTGACTGTAGTGTTCAACATCCAAATACTTTTAAGTTCTTATGACTGTGATACTATACTTGTAGGTATGAGTGTTAGTACACTTCTTGTAAAAATAATTAAAATTTTATAAGTATACTTGTAGTCAGAGCTCTTAGCCCCAAATGTATTTATAGTTTGTATATCTTTTATGGATTGATATACTGAGTTCACTATAAACAATGCTATGATACCAATCTGTCACACCCCCAAACCAGACGGCGGAAACGTCCGGGGGTGGAGGACTTCATTTGTAGTATCACAACACATGCATTATAGTAATCAAAGTACAAACAACCATTGTATTTAAAATGTATAAATATTTACATCTGTTTCAACATTGTATACTAAAACTAAATAGTTGTTCAAAAGAATAAGACAAGACATAATTAGCTCCATCTTCTCAAAAGCTCGGGGTATACCTGTCAACTGGTTCCCTGAGAATACAAGTAATTTGAAAAGAGAGTATCAACATAAAGTTGAGTGAGTGCATAAGTATTTATGTTTTGAAAGAATGTTTTCTGTTTCTTGAATATGTAAGTTGTTTCCAGAAAATCCTATATTTTCTGTTGTATGTGAAAAGTAGTTATGGATGCATTAAACTGTTCTATTTGTAAATCAATGTTCTGTATTTGTATTCCTTTTGTAAACGAGTATCTGAGAGTATATCTGAATTCATCAACTGTTATTGTAAAGTGTAATGTAATATTGTAAACTGTATCTTGTAAACTAGTACTTTGGAATAGTACATAAGTTTAGTTAATTATACACTAACGTATTGTTAATATCTTTTAATGAGTTATTATAACCATACTGACTAGATGGCCTGACCCAGCGCTATGAGTGCACTGAAAACATGTTGATAACAATTTGTCACTCACTGGCGTGTATGCCTGACTGTAGCTAGCAGTCCGAGTGCGGGGTTGTCAATCCCAATATAGATCTATACACACATTGTTTCGATCCCCGGCTGGAGATTCTGGTTATAATGTCAGGACTTTACTATATTATTTAAGATGAATTAAACAACCTGTACTACTTGACTCATAAAAGCATATGAACGTTACATGTATATTAGTTATGAAAACCCATTCATTTTGAAGTAAACGATTGATAGTATGTTCTTGAATTAGTACTCTTAATATGTTCTATAAGAATGTATATCCTTGAATAGTTTTGAATCAATCTTTGTTCTTGTAAAACAATGAAATCTAGTATACTTGAATCGTGAATTAATATTCTTAGAATCATAAATTATACCTATTATAATTTATATGTACTTTGTGATTTGATAAGGAGTATTCATGAATGTAACCCTTTGCTCAACATGTTACAAAGGGTAATTGAAACTAAATGAATTAACTTTTATACTTGTATACATATACAAATATATATAAGTAAAATTTAAATGATACTCGGACAAACAACTGATACTTGTAATCCCACATCCAAACAAGGAAAAGGAACCAAAGTGGGTTGTCAGTCCTAAATCTTTTAAATCTTATTTATATAAATATATGTATACTAGTATGATTTTTGGGAAAAAATATAAGTTTATAAAACATTTAAAAGAAGTTTGATATTTTGAAATTCATTTTGGTGACTTGATGTCATTTTGAAACAATCACTTAAAACCACTTCATTTAATGATAATGAAATCCATTTTGATATAATGTTTGAAACCATTTGTTTTGATAACTGTAATCCATTTGAAATCATTTGTTATAACACAAAATCTTTGTGTTAGACTTGTATTCCCCCCCCCCCTAAAACAGTAAAAACTATGAAAATACGGGGGTATGGACTCACCTATTGTAAGTTGTTCTAATGTAAGATTGGTGTAGGATGCTAAGTGTCAGGTGAAGTCTTGATCACAACGGATCCTATTGACATATAATGATACATATATGGATATAATTAGTGTTTATAACAACTAATCATGAAAAATATCACCCTATTAGACTAGGAAACCCTAGGATAGAGGTACTATAATCACATATGATTGTATACTAAGGGTGTATGGCCATTCTATGAGTTTACGGTCATGAGTTCACGGCCTCATGAGTTTACGGCCGTAAAATCATGATGATTTGTGTCAGAAGGCGTTTTCAAGGTCTAATGGTTTTCTAAGAAGTATTCTAGTTCACAAGTTTAGCTCCTAGAAGAGTTTAGGGTCAATATGGCACCATTTTAAGGATTTACGGCCAAGGGAGATGGTCTTGGACGTAAAATCCCTTTGTTCTTGTCAAATGGATGTTTTCTAAGTGTTCTTCAAGTATTACAAGTATACAACAAACTTAGGACAAATTACTTACGATATAGAAGCTTGAAAGGGTGATTAAGGTTCAAAAACACTAGTGTGTGTTCTTGGTGTTCTTGGTGAAATGAAGAACACTTGATGATCTAGTCAAAATAAGAGATTTCATGGATGAAATCATGTGTATTCACTTGATATTGAAGGATATCAACAAATCAAATGGAAAGAATTCTTACGTTTTTGGAAGATCAAGATGAAGATCCTATGATACTTGAGAGAGAAATTGGGTTTCTAGACTTGAAATAGAAGAGAAATGATGAAAAATGAAGAAAATCTATATATGTATCCGAGGGTTTACGGCCGAGGAGTTTACGGTCCGAAGTCGGCAAGGTATTTACGGCCGAAGCCTCGTTTACGGTCTGCGAGGAGTTTACGGTCCGAGGAGTTTACGGCCATAAACTCTTTGCGGTCCGAAGCGAAGGGATAATTGCGAAGCTTCTCGTATTTTCTAGTCTTTTCCTTCCAAATTCAATTGTAGGTATTTTAAGTTTTTTAACAATTAAAGGTTATTATTATAACCTAAATAGAAAACCCAAACAATAAAAAGAGCTTTAGTTGGCCTTTGTTTGACTTTAGTTGATTAGAGTTGACTTTACAAACAGAAAATAACGGGATGTTACATAATACCCATGACCTTTCATTTCCATAGGATCCATGGGTTAAAAAACTCCATGGACTATCGATGCAAGCTTAGCCCAACCTAAATGAACTTGGCCCATCCCACATATATACAAGAGTCCATATTTAATTAGTTCCTTTTGATCACTAAATTAATTCTAAATTAATTCTTGATCAATACTAATTAAATAATATGATTTCATATTAATATATTATAACTTATAATATATTAATATAAATCATAAACATACTATTCTCAAAAGACTATCCATATAAACTGTTCCGGTGAAGTGTAACCCAAACAGACCATGCTACTCTCGGGTCAAATACATACCAATAATAGTTATGGGCTTAGACATCTAATCCAACACAATGTTTTCCACATGAGGAAACTATTACATGTAAATGTTATTCTATATCCATCAATTCTAGAAAAAAGTCTTACAAATGGATTATAGATTCTGGTGCTACACAACATGTTTGTCATGAAATCGCTATGTTTCATAACAAAAGAAGGGTAAACAATTATACTGTTACATTGCCAAACAAGCTAACTCTTCCAGTTGAAATTAATGGAGATATTAGCATTGCTCATCTGTTTGTTCTCGAAGATGTTCTATATGTGCCATCATTTGATCAAAATTTAATTTATGTTAGTTCTCTCACTAAAAATCAAAGACTCATGATTCAGTTTACAAGTAATCATGCTTTGATTCAGGATATGCACCAAATGAAGATGATTGGCACAACTAACAAGTTTCAAGAGCTTTATGTGTTGGATGACAGTCAAAAAATGAAGGTTGGTGAGAAATCTGCAAGTATTCATAGTGTTTCTTTGAATGTATGGCACAACAAATTGGGTCATCCTTCTAATAAGTGTTTACTTCCAATAAAAGAGAATTTTGCTATCAAATCTATAAGACATGAATCTAATGATCACTGTTGTATTTGTCCTTTAGCAAAACAAAAACAAATTCCATTTGTTTCTTTGAACAATATTACAAAATAATGCTTCTCTTTCATTCATTGTGATATTTGGAGCCCTTATTCTGTACCATCTTCCTAAGGTTATAAATTATTTGCTACTATCGTTGATGATCATAGCAGATTTACTTGGGTCTATTTGCTTAGGCATAAATATGATGTTATTGAGATCATTCCCAAGTTTTATCAAATGGTTTTAAAACAATTTCAAAAGAAAATAAAGGTGTTCACATCTGATAATGCCAAGGAGTTACAATTCAAAGAATTTTTCGACAAACATGGCACAATTCACCAAAAGTCTTGTGTTGCTAAACCTGAACAGAACTTTGTTGTTGAAAGAAAACATCAGCACTTATTGAATGTGGCAAGGGCATTATTGTTTCAATCCAAAGTTCCAATTCAGTTATGGAGTGAATGTATTCTTACTGCAACTTATCTGATCAATAGAATTTCGTCTATGCTTTTGGACAATTCTACCCCTTCTCAAAGGTTGTTTGGTGAAGTTCCTTCTTATTATCATTTAAGGAAATTTGGATGTCTTGCTTATGCATCTACTCTATCTGCATCCAAAACCAAATTTAGTCCTCGTGCTACTTCATGTTTATTTGTTTGTTATCCACCAAATATAAGAGCATACAAATTGTTTGAATTAACTACCAAACAATCTATCATTTCCAGGGATGTGGTGTTTCATGAAACTATTTTCCCTTTTCATAATAACAATATTGATGTTAATATTGATCCATTTCATCAAATTGTTATTCCTATACCTCTCAATGATGAAATTCCAACAATACCCTCAACCAATGAAACTTCTTCTGATCAGTCTTCTCATCAAGCTCATGATAATAATCAACATTCTACAAGAACATATATATCACAAGTACATCATCCTCCATCTTACTTAAGGGATGTTCATTGTAATTCTGTGAGTCATACTCAATCTCAGAATTCTTCTAAGTATCCTTTGAAAGATGTTCTTGATTACAACAAACTTTCAACAACACATAGAGCTTTTGTTATGAACATTACTTCTAATATTGAGCCAAAGAATTACAATGAAGCTGTCAAACATGAATAATGGCATGCAACAATGGGCGATGAACTTAAAGCCATGCATGTTAATAATACTTGGTCTATAGTTCCTTTGCCACCAAATAAGAACACAGTTGGTTGTAAATGGGTATATAAACTCAAAATTGGTAGCAATGGTCAAATTGAAAGAAACAAAGCACGTTTGGTAGCCAAAAGATTCAGTCAACGAGAATGTGTTCATTTTTTTGACACTTATACCCATGTGGCCAAGTTAGTTACAGTTAAAACTCTACTTCCAATTGCTGCTACAAAATCATGAAATCTTGTTCAATTAGATGTGAATAATGCTTTTTTAAATGGGGATTTGAATGAGGAGGTATACATGCAACTGCCTCTTGGCTTACCAATTCAGGGGAACATCCAAGGTCAACCAATTTAGTTTGTAAGCTTCATAAATCCATTTACGGATAAAGACAAGCTTCACGACAATGGTTTGACAAAGTTTCATATTTTATATTACAAAGTGGTTTCAAACAGCCATATGCAGATTATTCTTTGTTTTACAAAGGTCAAGGATCAAATTATGTGGCTTTATTGGTATATGTCGATGTGTAACATCCCAAAATTCAAGACCAAAAATTTCATTTTTGATTTAACGATTCATAAAACAATTTATAGAAAGCAACATCAAGTTATCTTATTTCATAAAAACCATATATCATATATCTCAAAAGCATGTCATCAGATAGTAATAATGTTAGAGTACAAATTTCAAGAATCTCATATGCGGAAAATCGTGTGTGTCATGCGCTGCTACTATGCCCGCTCCTTTCCCTTCGAAGAAGAAGGACCTGAAACAAAAACTAAAAACCGTAAGCACAAAGCTTAGTGAGTTCCCCCATCATACCACATACCATACATAACATATACTGTCTAACACATCCGGGTACTAGCTACCCCTTCGGTCTATTTCAACCGGTATGTTGCCTAGCATATCAGGGTGCTGGCCTACCCCTTCGATCCCGTCGACCGGTAACTTGCCTAGCATATTAGGGTGCTGGCCCACCCCTTCGGTCCTGTCAACCAGTACTGTCACACCCCCAAACCGGAACGGCAGAAACGTTCGGGGGGCGGAGGACGTCATGTTTAGTATCACAACACATGCATCATAGTAATCAAAGTAACAAACAACCATTGCATTAATATGAAAGTGTTTAAAAAGTATGTGATTCACATAAGATAGACTCCAAAAGTAAATAACAAAATAAAACATGAAGCTACTGAAGGGTTTAGAGCATTCTAACACTCCTATGGTGTACATGCAACCCTAGAAACCTTGGATCTATGTTTTATCTATGATACATGCAAAATTGTTTTTCCAAGGTTCATAACCTATCTAGCATACATAGGGAACTTTTAATACATAAAAGTTAGAAGGAAATACATACCTTGTAGTAGTTTGGATTCCTTGAAAACCTTGTGAGCCTAGCACCTCAAGTGTGATGCCTCAAATGTCTCACACAACACCAAATGCACTTGGAATAACTTAGAGAGAAATGATACACTCTTGAAATCGGCTAGCCCTCACTTGTATGCTTAGTGGCCGATTTTTGGTGAACATAAGGATGCTTATATAGTGTGTTACAATTAGGGTTACACCATGTAAACCCTAATTGTCATGACTTTTCATTTCCATGACCCATGGGTTTTATAACCACCATGGAGCATCCTATAGGTTTTAGCCCAACTTGATAATCCATGAATCATTAGCCCACTACATAAGTATGGATGATTTACACAATCAACCCATCTATTTAAATAGTCTTCTTTTGATCACTTAATTAATTCCAAATTAATTCTTGATCAATACTAATTAAATAATACCATTAATATATTAGAACTTATAATATATTAATAACCTTAAGTGTTATTTCTCTCATTTTAGTCTATCCAAATGCATGATGCCATGCAACCCAAATGGACCATGTTAATCGGGTCAAGTACATTCCAGAAATAGTTATGAACTTAGACACCTAGTCCAACAGTCTCCCACTTGGCTAAGTCTAATAACTATAACTGCAAGAATGACTTCAGGAACCGATCAGCAATCGTAGCTCTTTTAAGGTCTCTCAAAACTGAGATGATGATGATACGCCATTTAAGATAAGTGATCATATAATCCTCTATTCTAGATATCAGCCGGACAAATACATGGAACAATGTCTTACTTATTGTCCAGCAGTTTGTTTCTCTACTTCCGATTTGTTTGACATAGAACTTAATTAAACACATCAACTTAGTTCTGACTGGGCCCGGTACATGGGTCAACACAAAATCATCGAGGGGCCCAGATATCGCTTCTAATCCAAGAAGGAACAGATAAACTTCGACTCATATGCTTGTTCTACTACTTGTTGAATCATACACAAAGGCACGTTTTATAACATCGAGTTACCAATGCGTTTTCGTACAATCAATGCATAACCAACTCATAGGCAACAAGTCATATCTCTAGGTTTGAAGACTTATATGATATTACAGTCTCGCGATCACTCGAGATAAATTCCATGAAGTGATACCAGCGAGCGTGGGTTGAATCTAATACTCAGAACTTATGAGCACTCATGAGTGTTGTAGCCATGTCCAACATCTTAGACCTCTACAACCAACTCATGATAGTCTTGATTCATACCTACTTCCAACATATGACCGACTGTGGAGAATTTGAATAATATGATATACCAAACATAATTATTCTGGAAGTCAAAACACGCAAAATGAAATGATAGTAAATGATTGACAAAAGATAGCAACACTTTACTCATAAATAAATACAACTTTTATTCATCATCAAATGTCAATTACACTTTACACATTTCAAAGCTCTCTGACTACTAAAACTAATATCATCCTTCAGCCCTATGCGCCTCGCATGCTGGAGATGCTTAACCCTACCCAGTCCCTTCGTGAGGTGATCTGCTGGGTTCTCATCCGATGATACCCTCTTTGCCACGAGGAGTCCTTCTTCTATTCGATGTCTGATGAAATGATATTTTCTGTCATTGTGTCTGGATCTCCCGTGATCCCTTGGTTCCTTGGCTAACGCAACTGCGCTTTCAATATCACAGAAAATCTCTATTGGCTCCTTTATAGCTGGTACAACCCCAAGGTCACCAATGAAGTTCTTTAGCCATATAGCCTCCTTTGCTGCCTCGCTTGCCGCTATATGCTCTGATTCGCAAGTTGAATCAGCCACTGTCTCCTGTTTGGAACTTTTCCAAGAAATTGCTCCTCCATTTAAGGTAAAGACCCAGCCTGATTGAGAGCGGAAATTATCCCTATCAGTCTGAAAGCTAGCATCACTATACCCTTCTACTCTCAAGTCATCACTCCCACCGAGGGTAAGGACCCAGTCCTTAGTCCTCCGCAGGTACTTGAGAATGTTCTTTACCGCGGTCTAGTGAGCCTTGTCAGGGTTCCCCTGATATCTTCTGACCATGCTCAATGCAAAGGCCACATCAGGACGAGTACAAGTCATAACATACATGATCGAGCCTACAGCGGAAGAATAAGGTACTCGACTCATCTCTGCTATCTCAGCCTCTGTACTCGGGCTCTGAGTCTTACTCTGTCTGGCGTTACTCTGGATCGGTAGCTCTCCTTTCTTGGAATTCTGCATGCTGAACCTATTCAGTACCTTCTCCAAGTAGGTACTCTGACTAAGTCCAATTAGTCTTGTGCTCATGTCTCTCAGAATCCTTATCCCTAGGATATAGGCAGCTTCTTCAAGGTCCTTCATAGCGAAACACTTCCCAAGCCAGGACTTCACTTCCTGCAGAGTTGGGATGTCATTTCCTATGAGTAGTATGTCATCCACATACAATACCAAAAAAGCTAACTATACTCCCACTAGCCTTGACATATACACATGACTCATCTTCACTCCTCGAAAAGCCAAACTCTTTGACTTTCTCATCGAAACAAAGATTCCATCTATGAGGTGCTTGTTTCAATCCATAAATGGATTTCTCAAGCTTACACACTCTATTAGGGTACTCTGCACTGACAAATCCCTCTGGCTGACTCATGTAAACATCCTCAGCCAACTTTCCAGTAAGGAAAGCGGTTTTGACATCCATTTGCCATATTTCATAGTCATGAAATGCAGCAATGGCTAGCATAACCCTAATAGACTTAATCTTGGCTACTGGTGAAAAGGTCTCATCATAATCAACTCCCGGAGTTTGAGAAAAGCCCTTTGCAACCAGTCGCGCCTTATAAGTGTGTACATTACCATCCATGTCGGTCTTCTTCTTGAAGATCCATTTGCACCCGACTGTCTTGCGACCTGGTACATTGTCAACCAAGTTCCAAACTTGATTGTCATACATGGACTGTATCTCGCTGTCCATAGCCTCTTTCCATTTAGCAGCCTTAGGGCCTGCCATGGCTTCCGTTTAGCTATTAGGTTCATCCAGAATTACCAGTGTGTTATCACTGATAAGTGTATCACCGATAAGTGTATCACCTTCCGCAGTAATATGGAAACCATAGTAATGCTCAGGTGCATTCCTAACTCTCGTGGAACGCTTCAGAGGTACAGACTCTTCTGTCGGATCAACAGGAGTTTCCTCCTCAGGTTGATTGCTAGGGTTTGAGGTTCCTTCACCACTTGACTCTTGAATTTCTTCAAGATCAATTTGCCTCCCACTGTTTCCTTGGCTTATGAACTCTCTCTCTCGAAAGACTCCTCTCCTTGCTACAAAGACCACATTATCAATGGGTCTGCAGAAGAGGTAACCAAACGATCTCTGTGGAGAGCCGATGAAAATACACCTCTCACTTCGAGGTTCGAGCTTATCGTGAGACTCACGCCTCACAAAAGCCTCGCAACCCCAAATATTGATGTGGTCCAGATTGGGAACTTTTCCGATCCACATCTCATGAGGTGTTCTGGCAACCTTATTTATAGGGACTAGATTAAGGATATGGGCGGCAGTCTCTAAGGCATACCCCCAGAATGATATTGGTAGCGAAGCTCGACTCATCATGGAAGGAACCATATCCAACAAGGTTCGATTACGCCTCTCAGCCACACCATTCAACTGCGGTGTCCTGGGAGGTGTCAATTGTGAGATAATCCCACATTCATTAAGATAGTCGAGGAACTCTATGCTAAGATACTCACCACCTCGATCGGATCGAAGCATCTTAATGTTCCTGCCCAATTGATTCTCTACTTCCTGTTTAAACTCTTTAAACCTTTCAAAAGTCTCTAACTTATGCTTGATTAAGTAGACATAACCATATCTACTATAATCATCAGTAAAAGTCACAAAATAACAATTAGCATCCCTTGTGGCAGTTTTGAAGGGTCCACACACATCAGTGTGTACAAGATCCAACAAACCTTCACCCCTAGCACAGGTACCAGTGAAGGGTGACTTTGTCATTTTCCCAAGTAAGCATGTTTCACAACTATCATCTGACTTTAGATCAAATGACTCCAAGACTCCATCTTTTTGGAGTTGGCCTATGCGTTTCTTGCTTACATGTCCAAGACGACAATGCCATAATGATGCTTTATCCAAGTTATTATTAAAAGAATCAATACACAACACATTATTTCCTAGATTGTCTACAACTGACACAGCTTCATACACACCATCACAAGGTAATGCTTTAAAATAAAGAAAATTAATAAAGAAAGCATAAATACCACCACTATCATTATCAAATGAAAAGGTAAAACCTTGTTTGTACAAAGCATGAAAGGAAATAATATTTCTTTCCATTTCAGGCGAATAACAACATTTATTCAAATCTAATGTAAACTCACTACTTAGCAACAAAGAATAAACTCCAATTATCCACATTCTCACTTATTCTTAGTCCCTGCAAATCAGAACAAATATGAATACCACAACCGGTCTCAAGGACCCAAGACTTAGAATAGGGTGAGTTATTAGACAATATAGTGTAAATACCTGCATGGTTGTGTTTAACTTTCCCATCCTTCACATCTTGCTGGTACTTTGGGCAGTTTCGCTTCCAGTGCGACTTTTCATGACAATAGAAGCATTCAGCCTCTTTAGTGTTAGCAGAAGGAGTGACGAAACCTTTCTTGGTTCCACTTGAAGAGGAGCCATCAAGAGACTTTCCCTTGGTACCCTTCGAAGGGCTCTTCCTCTTCTTTCCTTTGCCTTGCCCGATTGCCAAGACAGGGGCCGCAGTAGGCGTAGGAGTAGTAACAACCGACTTACCTTTAAGACCACTTTCCGCAGTCTTCAAAAGTCCTTGAAGTTTGCTGAGTGTAACTTCCTCCTTGTTCATGTGGTATGTCATGCGGAATTGATCATAACACGAAGGTAGGGAGTGCAAAATGATATTTAGTGCCAACTCCTCTGGGAAGTTCACATTCAGTTTCAACAAACGGTCCACATACGTTTGAATTTTCTTTATGTGGCCCGTGATGGGTTCACCATCCTTCATCCTCGTTGTTATCATGGAGGAGATGATTTCATATCGCTCTTGACGAGCACTCTGATGGTAGCGGTCCATCAAATCCTGGTGCATCTCAAAAGGTTAGTAGTCCTCATAGGACTTTTGGAGCTCGGCTGTCATAGTGGCCAACATGATGCACGCCACTTTGGTAGAATCTCTTCCATGGGCCTGATATTCAGCGACCTCCTCAGGAGTAGCAGACGGCTCGGGTTCTTTAAGCTCCTTGTCGAGGACATATTCCTTGTCCTCATACCGAGTGACCATCCTGATGTTCCGGATCCAATCCATAAAGTTGGAACCATCAAAGATGACTCTCCCACAAAGGTTCATGAGAGAGAAGGAGCCAGTAGGGTTTAAGCCAAAAGCAGCATTGTTGGAAGACATCTGAAAAGAAGAAAGACAAGTTTAGATTAGATATATGGATAGTCCTTAATAAGACACCCAAATGTAATATTAAGGCTAGGACCCAACACAATATTTTATAACTTAGAAGAGGGATGCCGTAATCCAAGCTATAAAATATTTGAATATAGGTGAATGACGATTCACCAATTTCCACCATGAAAAAAGAAATAAATTATTAGGTTTTAATTGGTTTTGAAACTCCTAGATTCTTTGAGATTCATTGAACTTTTCAATGGCATATTTCAATCTCGAGTGTGCCCTTCAGGTTTTGTGACTGGGATGCCGAGGATCACAAAACAAGGTGTGAAGTAACCATGCAAATTACTTGGTACCCTTAATATTTACCCCTCAATCGATGTGCCGGTTAACCACACGCGCTCCACCGATACTATGATAAATATTGAGTTACCCTTCGCCTACCTTGTTAAGTCCAGGTTAGTGTGTCGGTTAACCACACACGCTCCGCTAACGACTTAATCAAAGTGCAAAGTGTAATTTCATGGGTTAGCACCTTATTCACATTTTCCTAAAGTAACTAAGATTTGGAATTTATAAAAACATTTAGTTACTTTATATTCGTCATACTTTTAATGAGAATTTAAAGTCCTTGTCTTACCCGTTTGGCTAACGACCCTCCACCAGTCAAGGAAGCGGTGGGTGAGAGTGGACACCCATTAAGCTCCCATTTTATAGGCAACAACCTTATACCCCCATTATAGACCGGCTTGGTGAATAAGGCCTGCTAACGGTAAAACGACTTGTTCTTATACATATATAATAATTATTAAACTTATAATATTATAAATTATAAGGGTTGAATTTTAAAATTCTAGGGGTTGGAACTAAAGTATTTAAAGTGACTTTTCATGTTCCAAAACTTGAGGGCAAGTTTTGTAACTTTCAAAACTTTTCATGGTTCATAACTTATGAGTTAATGATGTAATAAAATGAGTGACTTTTCATTTTATGTAACCTATGTGTTTAATAATGGACTATAAAAGAAAGACTTTTGGTAATCCATAACTTGAGGAAAATGTATGGATTCCATTAAAACACATAATGATCATGAATTAAACATTAAACAATTTTAACAAGTAATTCCTATGATCTATCAAGAACTCATAAGAACATAAATATTCATATCAAAATTTCAAGAACATATGAACACATATAAACATCGAATTTTGATATTAGCCATTGTAAATGGATTAGAACAACCATTACACCATCTAAAACAAGTTTTATAACACCAAAACAGTTTAGGGTAATGTTTCTAGACCATTTCTAGCACCAAAACTCGAAAATCTGCATTCAGGGGCTACTACTCGTCGAGTGCAAGAGCCTACTCGTCGAGTAGGATGAATTTGGTCATGGACTCGTCGAGTCCCCCCATGGACTCGGCGAGTTCATGCTTCAGAGTGCAGAAAAACTGAGTTTTTTCACAATTTTGCATCAAGTATCAAACAAACAAGCCTAGGCTCTGATACCACTAAAGGGTTTAGAGCATTCTAACACTCCTATGGTGTACATGCAACCCTAGAAACCTTGGATCTATGTTTTATCTATGATACATGCAAAATTTTTTTTCCAAGGTTCATAACCTATCTAGCATACATGGGGAACTTTTATTACATAAAAGTTAGTAGGAAATACATACCTTGTAGTAGTTTGGATTCCTTGAAAACCTTGTGAGCCTAGCACCTCAAGTGTGATGCCTCAAATATCTCACACAACACTAAATGCACTTGGAATAACTTAGAGAGAAATGATACACTCTTGAAATCGGCTAGCCCTCACTTGTATGCTTAGTGGCCGATTTTTGGTGAACATAAGGATGCTTATATAGTGTGTTACAATTAGGGTTACACCATGTAAACCCTAATTGTCATGAATTTTCATTTCCATGACCCATGGGTTCTATAACCACCATGGAGCATCCATGGAGCATCCTATGGGTTTTAGCCCAACTTGATAATCCATGGATCATTAGCCATTACATAAGTATGGATTATTTACACAATCAACCCATATATTTAATTAGACTTCTTTTGATCACTTAATTAATTCCAAATTAATTCTTGATCAATACTAATTAAATAATACTATTAATATATTAGAACTTATAATATGATAATAACCTTAAGTGTTATTTCTCTCATTTTAGTCTATCCAAATGCATGATGCCATGCAACCCAAATGGACCATGCTAATCGGGTCAAGTACATTCCAAAAATAGTTATGGACTTAGACACCTAATCCAACAGCTACTATGCTCCATCTTCTGAATCCCTGAGCGCGTACCTGTCTACTAGTTTCTGAGAATACAAGTTATTTTGAAAGAGTAGATCAGCATTTAAGCTGGTGAGGTCATAAGTATTTCAGTGATGTAAAGTAAGTTGTAAGTTCTTTTAGAAAAGTTCGTCTGTTCCTCTAGAAAATCCTATATCTTCTGATATGATGAAAGATAAGTAAAAATGGCTCTACAATCCCTTCTATGAGTACTAAATGGATACAAGTTATATAAAACCCAGAGTAAACAGACAATCGATTGTGTGAATCCGCCCTAAGCCCACAACCAAACAAGGAACAGGAAATGAGGCGAAAGTCACACATTCCATTGTTTGTTAGATCTTCGTTGTATATAACCATATCGTATTCATTTGGTACTCACGGAGTTAACTGTAATAGTTCCTTTATATTTGATGAAAACATTCTTTAAGAAAAACCCTTATTTCCTTTAGTAAAAATGGTAACCACAATAGTTCCTTCTATAATCACTTAGTTTATACTGGATATATATAATCTAATATCGAACAGATAGTTAATTGTGTGCATCTGCCCTAAGCCCACAACCAAAAAAGGAAGAAATGAGGCGGAAAGCACACATCCAACTACCTATCAGATATTAATCCTATATAACTCTGATGTATAAACTAAGGTATTATAGAATTAACCACTAAAGGTCCTTTAAGTTATACTGGTTTAATAAAATGGATTAAAACCCTTTTTCGAATAAGTTTCTAGTTTTGTCTACCAAATGTTCTATTTGAAAAGTATGTTTTGTACTAGAAAACGGTTTATTGAATTGGTATGTTATGACCTGACCCACACCTGTTACTCCTTATGATTACTTGGTATATACAGAATATATATATATATATATATATATATATATATATATATATATATATATATATATATATATATATATATATATATATATATATATATATATATATATATATATATATAAGGTCGAATAGATAGTAGATTAGGTGAATCTGCTCTAAGCCCACAACCAAACAAGGAATAGGAAATGAAGCGGAAGGCACACATCCTACTGTCTGTCGGACCCGATTTATATATCTCCCTGATGTATCTATCGAGGAATCATAAGGTTAACATTATAGGCCCCTTTCTAACTGAATGTACTTGCTACGAGTAAGTTATGTGGCGTTGTTCTATTGTTCGGACGACTACTAGAAGTAATGAACCCTGCACTCTAAACACCTCAGTGGATACTGTTGTGAGTTTTGTATATATTAACGTGTTTTATTTATTATTGTCCAGTACTTTGTAAGTGTACCCTTTATAAATAAAATCCGGTACTTTGTAGATGTACCCCATATATAATTCTGGTACTTTGTAGATGTACCCCATATATATAACCTGGCCCATTTGTAGATGCACCACATATATATAACTTTATACCATGTTTATTATCATCTTTTGTTTAGAACAATGAGTTAATGATACGTTCCCTTCCTAGGTTACTGGGTGTGTAAGGTATAAGTATGTAAATCATGATTTGTGATTCTGCTTATAGTATGTTCCTCCCTGTACTAGTTATAGTATGTACTGAACCCCTAAACTATACCTATTATAGTTTACTAGTATGTTTACTTGAACGGTATCTTATTTGAAGAAAAGACTCGATTATCTACTGAGTTATGATTGTACTTTAAAAATAGAGTGTTATAAACAATAAAGTAACAAAACTTTAAAAGAATCTTTAAAATGATTTGATCAATTATAAACACATAAGCAATTCTTTAATATGATGTTTATCACAAACAACATTTACACAATTATCATTGTGTTCAACTTGTATTCCCCCCCTTAAAAGCATTTAAAACATTTAATATATTGATTATAGGGGTATGAACTCACCTTATGTGGGTGATACAATTGAAGATTCGCGTAAGGTTGAGAAGTTCCACGAATGAATTCCCGAGACACAAACGAGTCCTAAATGACATATAATGGCATATATAGGCATGTAATTAGTGTTTAGAACAACTAAAATGCAAGGAAACAACCTTAGGGACTAGGAAACACTTAGAATGAAGTGTTATAATCACATGTGATTGACTAAAGGGAATTTACGGCCAAAGGTAAGTGTGTTCACGGCCACACTTGAGTTTACGGCCAAGGGTGTTCACGGCCATTGATGATCTTGAGAAGGGTTTATGGCCAAGGGAGATTGTATGGCCGTAAACTCTCCAAAATGATGAAATTTTGGATCTTGGTTCAAGCTTAAAGGGTGTTTGTTTCATGAGGCTTTGAGTATTTCTAGTGGTTAACAAGAATATGGAAGGATACTTACAATTTGGAAGTCCTTGGGAGTTCACGGCCACCAAGAACAAGTAGGTGTTCTTGGTGTTCTTGGTAAAAGGATGAAGATTTCAAGATCTTGAAGGAAAAGTGATGAATTCAAGGATGTTATCAAAGGGTTTCACAAGTTTAAGAAGGATATTAAGAAACAATGAAAGAATCACTTACAAAAATGAAGAGGAAAGGATGTGTTCTTGATGATACTTGAGAGGGAATTGAGTGTTCTTGAGTTGGGAATGTGAGAAGTGAAGAATAAGGAAGGAAATGGACACATAAGGGAAGGGGTTCACGGCCAACATGGAGTTTACGGCTGTAAACTCTTGTTTGGGCCGTGAACTCCTTGTGATGGAGTTTCCGGCTCGATTGTAACTCGAAGAACTTACGTTAACACATCCCTAGACTCAATCCTCAAGTGTATTAGGCTTAGAGCTCATTAGAATGGCCCTTAACAAGGCTAAAAGGCAATAGAAATGAGTCTGAATTTTGGTTGATTGGATTGACTTTACAAGATAGAAATTTTCGGGTTGTCACGGGTACCTAGCCTAGCATATCAGGGTTTTGGCCTACCCCTTCGTTCCTTTCGACCGGTACCGGGGACTATTTCACCCCTACTTCTACCACATAACATCCTAGTGCATAAACATATAAGTCATATACTGCCTAGCTTATCCGGATGTTGGAATACCCCTTCGACCCTATCGACCGGTATCGGGGTCTATCCTACCCCTCCTACCACTATCACATAACATCATAGCATAACAGATAGTGACATACCAGATAATTATCACAATGACAATCATCTCTACTATAAGTCTTACTAGTGGGCCAACATTGGTGCCTTAGAACCACTTCTACTGGAAGGTAACTCACCTCAATGTCGTGTAGTAGTTGAAATGTCCTCGCCTCTGAGATCAACTCCTCTCAAACTCCTACACATAACAATCTCTTTTAATTACTCTTTCATACTCATAACCCCTTTAAGGGTCAACTTTGGTCAATAGTCAAAGTCAAAGTCAACATCCTGGTCAAAGTTAACATCCTGGTTAACTCAACTCGCCGATTTGGTCCATCGACTCGTCGAGTTCCATAATCCATAAAACCCTGAAATCTCGATCCTACTCGTCGAGTCCTTTCATGAACTCGTCGAGTTAATCTTCATAGCATAGTCGAGACCTTTTACCCATAACTCGCCGAGTCCCTCATTGAACTTGTTCAGTTCCTCAATCTTCATAACCCAAACCATGGCCAACTCGCTGAGTCATCTTCTAGACTCAACGAGTTTGCTCAGTAACAGAAAAGGTTCGGGAACCACGACCCAACTCGCCGAGTTGTATGAACAACTCGTCGAGTCCCCCATAGTCTAATTATATTCAGTTGTTTCCAGTTGGGTTCTAAACTTCCAAACCATAGATCTGGTTCCCTAGGGTCGATATATCACATAAAGTTTCTAACTTTACGCCCATTCATGGGTTATTTAGCTCAAAATCCTAAAAAAGTGGTTCACAAGTTGCATGGGACTCCCATGCCCATAGAGTTGGCACCTTTATGCTGTGGAGTTCCTCAAAGGTTCTAGATCTGAACTCATGACTCCAAAACATGCTCGCATCCATGAATGGTTCCAAAATATGCTCCTTAAATCCCTAAACTACTCCATGAAGACATCTAGTAAATGAATAGTCAAGGTATAGACTTTATACCTCAGTAAGGCTGCTTTGACAACAAAATCTCTGGATCCAAAGCTTCCTCCTTCAACCAAGCACTTCAAGCTTCCACTCCTTCAAGGAAATACCAAAGAATCACTCTCTTTTCACTCACACACACACACTCAAAAGGCTCTAGATCATGAATTAGGGTTTTGTTGGACCGAGGGAGGCGATGAGGGAGGCCACAATGAAGAGTTAAGTTGCTTAAATAGGGTGCAATCCCTGAAAATTAGGGTTTCACTCTGGCAGCTCTACTCGTTAAGTTGAGGCTCTCAACTTGTCGAGTAGAATTCAAGTCCTGCGTCCAAACATCCCATTGCTACTCGACGAGTTTGGGGCCTCGAAATTGTCGAGCCCTTTAGCAAAAATGAATAATTCTTATTAAAATACATACCAGGAACCGGGCGTTACTGTCACACCCCCGAACGGTCAGAACGGACGGCGGAAACGTCTGGGGGAGGGTGACGTCATGGGTAGTATCACAATAATCGTATCATAGCAATCGAAGTAAACACAACCATTACATTACAATATGAATATTTACATCTGTTTGAAAGATATAGTTTGTACATATCAGCATATACAAAAGTAAAAGATAAAGACGAGACTCCAAGATGCTCCGTCTTCTCCAAAAGCTGGGAAAGGTACCTGTCTATTGTTGTCCTGAGAATACAAGCGATTTTGAAAACGTATCAGTATAAATCTGGTGAGTTCATAAGCATGTTTTTGTATTGAAAACTAGTCACCGAATTTGTACAAATGATTTCTTTTCATTATAAGTAAAATGTCGTTTGTATCGAAATCCTGATCAATCACCAGTAAGTAAAGTATGTTCCGTTTGAAAATCCTGGCTATCACCCGTAAGTAAGGTATGTTCCGTTCGAAAACTTTGGCTACCGCCAGTAAGTGAGGTATGTCTCGTATGAAAAACCCTGGCTACCACCAGTAAGTGAGGTACGTCTCGTTTGAAAACCCTGGCTACCGCCAGTAAGTATGGTAGTTTTATTACTTAAAATAAAACTAAAGGTTGTGTCCTTGGAATACCCTCCAGTAAGTAGATAGGTAGTTTCATTAATTAAAATAAAAACTATTAAAGAAAGAAATCTCGTAAACAATGGTTAGTTTATACTTATTGTGAGTTGTATAACCATGCTAATATGACCGGTGACCTCCTTGACGTTTCTTCAGGCGTCGTACGATTACAAAATTTGTCACCCCAGGCGTGCCCGCCTAACTGTAGCTAACAGTTCAGGTGTGGGATTGTCGGTCCCGAATAGATCTATTCACAAATTTCACGCTCTCCCTCCAGGAGACTCTTGTTATACTAACGGTGAGGGTTTATTGGTACCCCGAAAGGCATAACGAAGATAGGTCTCACAATCCTGTATTAACTAGTTTATGTGTAGTTCGGTTGTTCTCGAGTTCGAAATCGTTGTAAACGGTGTAGAGTATAAATAATTATACACAAAATAATTATTTAGCAAAATACTCTAGTTATCTGTATAGATAAACTAAACCTGTCATAGTTTATGTGTTTGAATCTGTAAAACCGATAAAGAATTCCCCAAACTATACCTATTATAGTTTGACTGGTAAGTTGTGTTTGTGTACTGTTCAGAAAACTATGCAATTATGTTTAGAAGATGACCCTTATGCTCTGCATATTACAAAAGGGATAAAGCATCTAGATGTTTGGTAAAATCGTTGTAATTGCATCAGTTTTTAAGTTTTGAAAACCTTTATGTGTAGCTTGTATTCCCCCCTGAAAACGTTTTAAAAACTATAAAAGCATAGGGCTATGAACTCACATTTGATCGGATGCGAAGGATTGAACTGGACGATCCTTGAGTTGGTGTACGTTGCACTTAATGGAATCCTAATATCAAATAAATACATATATGTATCTAAATTAGCGATTTCGTTAGATAAAGTGTTAGATAAACACTTGCTTTTGGTAAAAGAATGTTACCGGGACTTGGTTGAATTGAGAAAACAAGCTTTTCCCCACGAAAGAGCTGTTTACGGTTGTGAATGGAGTTTACGGTCGACAGACCGTGAACAGGGTTTACGGTCGACAGACCGTGAACGGGGTTTACAGTCTATGAAGATTGGTGAGTTTACGGTCGCAACAGGTTTATTGTCTATGAAGATTGACCGTAAACTCAAGAACAAGGGTGCTTGTTTTCGACGAAAAAGTGTTCCAGAGGCTCCCAAACGGCCCCAAATGACGATTTCCGGCGTTTTTCGGGTGAAAAGAGGGCTTTTTGGTGTTTACGGTCAAGAGAGTTAGAGAGAGAAAGTGGGTGTTTCCGGTCAAGAAGATTCAAATGAGGGTGGGGCTCCAGTATTTATAGGCTGGGGGTTTTGTCGGTGGTGGGGTCCACCTGGCACCGACCGTAAACGGGTTTACGGTCTACGAGTTTACGGTCCGACCGTAAACTCGTCCTGACCGTGAAATCGGTGATTTTCGAGGACGTTCGAGTTTTTTGCGTGATTCCCCGTTTATTCCGACTCGTATAAAATACATATTATTTATTTAAAATTTAAGGTCCTTCCCAAACTAAGAAATTTGACGGAATTTAATAAAAATCCAAATTTTATTAACGGAAACTGGGTAACGATAACGGAAAAAGTTTCGGGTTGTCACATCATCCCCCTGTTAGAAGGAATTTCGTCCCGAAATTCGAACATAGAATACAAATCATGGATTAGGATAGAGATGTGGATACTTCTGTTTCATCTGATCTTCGCGCTCCCAAGTGAATTCAGGTCCTCGCTTGGCATTCCAGCGAACCTTCACTATCGGGATGCGACTTTGTTTCGTTCGTTTGATCTCTCTATCCATAATTTCGACCGGTTCTTCCACAAAGTTGATATTCTTGTTGATTTCAATCTCCTCGAGAGGGATCACAAGGGTCTCGTCGGATAAACACTTTTTAAGGTTCGAGACGTGGAAGACGGGATGAATGTTGCCTAGTTCTTGAGGTAAACAAAGTTTGTAGGCTACGGGACCGATCCTAGTGAGGATATCGAAGGGTCCTATGTATCTTGGATTTAGCTTTCCACGCTTTCCAAAGCGTATCATGCCTTTCCAGGGTGAGACCTTTAGCAGGACACGGTCTCCAACCTGGAACTCCAAGGGTTTTCGTCGTTTATCGGCATAGCTCTTTTTTCGATCTCTCGAAGCTTTTAGTCGTTCCCGGATTTGTACGATCTTTTCTGTGGTTTCGCGGATGATTTCTGGGCCTGTGAGAGTGATGTCAGGGACTTGCCCCTTGGCTAGCTGCGTGTCACCCACTTCAGCCCAGCACAGAGGGGATCTGCACTTACGGCCATAGAGAGCTTCAAATGGCGCAGCCTTGATGCTGGTATGGTAGCTGTTGTTGTAGGAAAACTCGACCAAGGGCAAATGGGTGTCCCATGATTTTCCGAAGTCAATGACGCACGCTCTCAACATGTCTTCCAAGGTCTGGATGGTTCTCTCACTCTGCCCATCTGTCTGAGGATGGTAAGATGTGCTCATATCCAGCTTAGTTCCAAGAGCTTTCTGCAGGGACTGCCAAAATCTCGAGGTGAACCTGCTATCTCGATTGGAGATAATTGTCACACCCCAAAACCAAGAACGGCATAAACGTTCTGGGGCGGAGGACGTCATGTAAAGTATCACAACAATGCAAAGTAGTAAACAAGCAACAACATCATCCATTGCATTAATAGTATAATTTTAAATACAAGTGTGTTCTTTCATAGAATAAATCAATATAACGAATATTCATAATAAAAGACGAGTCTTGACTGCTCCGTCTTCACAAAACCTGGTCGTCGTACTTGTCTACTGGTAACCTGAGAATACAAGTTATTTTGAAAGCGAGTATCAGCTTTAAAGCTGGTGAGAACATAAGTAATTTAGTGGCATTGCTTTGTAAAACTTGGAAAGAAAAGACTTGTAATTGTTTTATGAAAACTTTATATAAGAATGAAAACTCTAGAAATTCCCATATTTCCTACTAGTATAAAAAGCAGTCTTCTACTAAGACACGAATGTTTTGAATGTTTGGACCTCTGCCAAAAATGAAGGTTTTTCCCCTAGTATAACTATTGTTATCTATATATATCTATACATAAAAGTGTGTGGGATGAAATCAAGTCTAATCCTTAGGAAGTCATCGAGGAACAATTTCACCCATTTATAGAGTTTACGGCCCATGGACCATTCCTCATGGGTTTACGGCCGTAAACTCCATATGTTCATGGTCTTTTTGATGTTTAAGGTCCCTAGTTCAATGGTGGTTGGTTCTAGGCTAAGTTCTACTCATTAGGAAGGAGAAAAGGGCATCATTGCACCCTTATAGGGAGTTTACGGCCCAAGAACATGTCTTGGCCGTAAACTCTCATTCATCCATTGATTCTTGATGTTTCTAAGGCCTAAACATGTTAAACCTAGTGTACAACGAGTTAGAACAAGAGTACTTACGATCTAGGAGCTCGAATGGTCGTTTTTGGCCAAGAACACTAGTGTGTGTTCTTGCTGTTCTTGGTGAAACTTGAAGGTCTATGAAAACATGATTTTCATGGATGAAATCAATGTATGAAGCTAGATTAAGAGGTGTATCAACTAATCAAGGATGAATACTTACTAGTTTTGAGGATCGGGGACGAAGATCGGGATGATACTTGAGAGGATTTGGGAGGAAATCAGCCAAGGGAAAGGAAGGAATGAACAAATGGCCAACATTTAACCATATAAGGTGAGTTTACGGCCCACATGGAGTTTACGGCCGTAAACTCCATTGTGGTGGCCGTGAACTCATGGTTAATGTGGTTTAGGCTTGTTCTTTGTGCTACAGCTTCAGCAGATAAACCCTGACACTTATCCCTTAAGTGTACAAGGCTCAGAACACTCAAACAGACTCTAAATTGTGCTAAATGATAGCAGGAATAAGTCTGACACAAAATTGGGTTGACTGGCTGAGCTTTCAAAGCAATAGAAAATTTCGGGTTGTCACATCATCCCCCTGTTAGAGGGAATTTCGTCCCGAAATTAGAATTTAGGTAAGGAAGTAGGTATGAGTAATCAAGCAAAGAGGTGGAGATACTTCCTACTCGATTGAATCCTCGCGCTCCCAAGTGAATTCAGGTCCTCGGTTGGCATTCCAGCGAACCTTCACCAATGGGAAGCGGCTCTGATTCGTTCGCCTGACCTCTCGGTCCATGGTCACTACGGTTCTTCCACGAAGGTGAGGCTCTTGTGGAACTCGATCTCGTCGGGTGGGATTACAAGAGTCTCGTCGGATAGATACTTTTGCAAGTTCGAGACGTGGAGGGTAGAATGTACGTTACTGAGTTCGCGGGGTAGGTTGGATTTATGAGTTACAGGGCCGATTCTGGCAAGAATCTCGGAGGTCCTAACTATCTTGGATTTTAGCTTTCCATGCTTTCTGAAGCGTATCAAGCCTTCCCAGAGTGAGACTTCTAAAAGAATTTGGTCTCTCACTTGGAATTCCAAAGGTTTCTTCCTCTTGTTTCTCTTCCCAGTCAAGGGCCGCTCCCTTTTGGGTCAAAGTCGTAAGAGGTTCCGTAATCTGCAAGGAGTTCTAAATGAACTACGATAGTAGGTCAGCGAGACCTAGAATTTGGCGAATTCCCGTCAGCGTCTTCGGTGCTGACAAATTCTCAACGGTTTTGATTAATTGAAAGGGTCCTCAACAATTCCCACATTACTAATAGTGTGTCTTAGGAATTTGAATCTTCAATTCCAAAACTCGTATTTAGAGAACTTCGCGCAAAGCTTCTCTGGTCGTATTGTTTCCATGGTTTGTTGTAGATGCTCTTTATGATTTCCTTCTTACTATAAGGGTAGATAAGTAAGTCATTTACAAGGACAATGACGAACTGATCCAAGTAAGAATGGCATACCCTATTCATTAAGTTCATGCATACTACGGGCGTATTGGTCCTATCCGAGGGGTAGCACTACGGACTCGGAGCGTCCGCATCGAGTTTGGAAGATTGTCCTCGGGACATCCTTCTCTAATACTCGCAACTGGTGATATTCGGATCTCAGGTCCATTTCTGCAAGGTACATCGTTCCTTGTGGTTGGTCGACCAATTCTTCTATGCGAGGCAGAGGGTAATGATTTCTAATGGAAATCTTGTCGAGGTCTTCGTTAATCGATGGACTTACGAAACAATTTGTCTTTCTTCTTGAAGAACAAGACCAGAACACTCCATGGTGGGGAGTTTGGTCTTTCAATTCCATTGCTGAGTAGTCCGTTAAGTTATCCGGACGGTTCTTGCATCTCCTTAGGTGTTAGACTGTAGGGCGATATGGTTACAGGAGTAGTATTGGGTTCTAAGTTTGTTCGCATGACGATGCGATTACTCGTAGTCTTGGGCAGTCTCCATCCTGAAGTTCATATTAGAAGTCATACATGGTTCATCAATCACAGTCTCGTGTATACGAGTCGTATATAATTAAGACTGAAAAGGTAGTCGAATAAATGATTCTTCCTTAAGCTCACATCCAAACAAGGAAAAGAAGTTAAAGTGGAATCATCAATTCTAAATATTTAGAAGCTTGATTATATACCACCCTTGTGTATACATTCTTCAGTGATAGATCAACCGTAAGGGTCTTTGGATTGAACTTGACGTACTGTACGAGTGGTATTTCGGGGAGGTTTGCTGAGGTTTCTTCGGGAAGGACAAGAAACGTGAGGTACTCTACGCATGAGTACTTCGGAGTTCTGAAACGACGGCTTCGCTAGAAAGGCGATTTCGGAGAAAGAGATTTACGCACGAAACTGTTATTGTGAGGATCGAATGGACTCAATTTGTATGATAATATCGGACTCACTTGGAAATAAAGACATTACACTTGATCATAAAGGCGTTACAGACAAAACCCAACAGTGCAAGTTTTAACCGAGTTATAGTACTATAGATTTACTACAAGACTATTACTGCGAACTAGGTATACTACAAAAGACAAGTATACGCAGCACGAGGGTCCCTTAACTGACGGGATCTCGCAAAAGATAAGACTCGAGTTGTACTAGTTTTAAACAGTTTATGAGTCTGTTACAACGAACGCCTTAGATACTTTAACGTGGGTCCGGAGTAGTCTCTCCTGCGGCGGTGATCCTTAATATCTTCCCGTCTGCGCCGGAGTTCTTTGTTATTGGACAATCCTTCTTGAGGTGCCCTATCTCACCGCATTGGTGACATATCCGGCTAGTACTAGCATTGGTGGTGGAAGTGATGTGTCGAGTCAGAGTTATGTGGACACGGGTGTGTTCTTTGTTCATCCACTTTGAACATTTCCTTTTATAACGTCTGGTTTCACAACCACCATAGCAAGCCTGGTTGACTCCGATGTCAGGGGCTTGAGTGATGGGTCGTGCCGGTGCTCCACAGCTACGAGCATGGTGCCCTATTTGGTGGCAATTGCAGCATTGCATTTCATGGCAAGCCCCATTATGATGAAAGCTACACTTGTCACACTTCGGGAGTTTGCCCTCGTACGGTCTGATCGGTGCTGAAATGGCAGGGGTTGCCACTTGTTGCTGCGAGATGGCAAGTCTTTGGGATCACTTGCGCTCCTTTCGGGCTTGGCGATTTTGTTTCCTCTTCTCGGTTTTACAACTTTGCAAGTCTGTGACTGTTGTCATTTGTTGGCTTCCCGGATCGATACGACAATCGGAATCGTCAACTCCTTTGCTAGTCGTGTTTGTGTTGCCAGAGTTGAGGTTAGCAAGGACGGCTGTCACTGCAGCTGTTACCGCGGCTTGGAATGTAGCAGCATCGATATGAAGGATAGGGGTTTCATTGCTCGGCTGGTTATCTCTGGGCGACGACATGATTATGTTATTGCAAAAGAAAATGAGTTCGTGAGTGATTATGGTTGAACCTAGATGTATTCTGATCATTCTTGTAAAGAGTAAATATATGTTCTCGAGGGTTTGACCTGCATCCCTATGATGCAGTCTTAGTAAAGAATAGGGGTAAATTCATAGAATGGTTACAAGACGTTTGTCGCCCAAACCGGGATGCCATTGGTTGGTGGATAACATGATCCAACCTTTGAAAGAGAATTGGGAATGATCCCTGAGCTAAATTTCCCTAGTCCAATAACTTGACTAGAGTGAGTTTCAAATAGACTCCAACGATAGTATGATGAAAGTATTTGAACAAAGGGTGACACGAAAATTAGCCGACTGTCAATATCATTGATATTTATGATGTAATACGTTCGGGAAAAATTTGACCTTGTAGAAGGTCTTACATCATATCCTGAGTAGAAAGGTTCTGGTTGCATAAAGGCCTAACTAAAAGTACCTACAATACAAGATAGTTTCATAGAAAAATGACACATAGGACATAGACAGGAAAACGATTCCTTTTAACAGGGAAAGAAAGTAAGGCATCTACTACTGGTGACGGTCATCCCTCTGGTGAACCCTTAGTTCAGCTAGTTGACGTTCCATATCAAGCAGGTGTCTTTCGTACACCCTCTGGCGTACTCGGAGCTCTATAACTTCGGCTCGTGTTTCAGCTAGTGCTTGTAGCAGGGTTTCATGGTCTCTCTCAGATCTCTCACGAGCATCCTCCAGGCGAACGGTGCGGATTGTATGCATTCTCGCATTGGTGACAATCTTCCGTGATTTGATGGAGGGCTGTCCTTCCTTGAATCTCATTTCGGGCCACTCTCCGGACCAGGATTGGCAAGACTCTGTCTGCTGAGCCCCCTTCGCTTAGGTCATAAAAGCTTCGGTCTCCATTAAATGGCATGGGCTGATCCTGCCCTTGGCTCCATGTTTCCAAGCTTTCCACCCACGGAGGCGTCGGGCCTTGAAAAGCCGGACGAGGGTTAGAATTTGGAACAAGAGCCATCGGGGGTAGGTTCTCTACTTCAGGTTCGGAGTCAGAACCATCTGCAAAGCCTTCAGCTTGGTGATCATCCATAGGGATTGGGTGATCATTCTCTGGCTCCTCTCCGATCCATCCAACATTGTCGTGGTTAGGGTAGTACGGGTCGCTGTGGGGATGGAATCCAGCCATGATATCTACGCGAGAAAAGGGATATAAGAAATAACTAAATAGACATACTAATTAGATAATTATAAGGTGATCTTTATCGGTTACTCCAATACTTGTTTAGTGCATACTAGTTATATGTATTCAGGACAGGATAGACCTTCGAATAAGTGACCCTAACTCTAAGCCCCCAACCAAACAAGGATAGGACATAAAGCAAAGATTCACAGATTCTAAGTCTATGACATCCTAGATACATATAATCTTAGTGTATCCACTAAACAACTATTGGCATACTAATAAAGACCTTTAATTCTCATATAAGTAATTATAATAACACCAAATACCCCTATGGTATTTCATTGTGGTAGTGTTGGTAAGTTTTTAGACTTGTTGACATATCACAACCATTCTTGGGCATGTGCTAATCACTCCTCGGACCAGCATAGTTGATCAGGCTATGCCATTCCCATGACTGAGCATACATCCCCGAGCTTACTTGTGATATTCAACATTCGTAATACTTTTGTTTTTGTCATTGTGACACTGATTTTAGTATGAATGCAGGCACGTATACTTAATTAAATATTTTATTATTTAAAAGTATAAACTCTTGGTCAGAGTATTTTAATCCCATTGTATTTATAGACTGTATATCTTTTATGGGTTGATATACTCAATTCACTATAAACAATGCTCTGATACCAATCTGTCACACCCCAAAACCAAGAACGGCGGAAACGTTCTGGGGCGGAGGACGTCATGTAAAGTATCACAACAATGCAAAGTAGTAAACAAGCAACAACATCATCCATTGCATTAATAGTATAATTTTAAATACAAGTGTGTTCTTTCATAGAATAAATCAATATAACGAATATTCATAATAAAAGACGAGTCTTGACTGCTCCGTCTTCACAAAACCTGGTCGTCGTACCTGTCAACTGGTAACCTGAGAATACAAGTTATTTTGAAAGCGAGTATCAGCTTTAAAGCTGGTGAGAACATAAGTATTTTAGTGTCATTGCTTTGTAAAACTTGGAAAGAAAAGACTTGTAATTGTTTTATGAAAACTTTGTATAAGAATGAAAACTCTAGAAATTCCCATATTTCCTACTAGTATAAAAAGCAGTCTTCTACTAAGACCCGACTGTTTTGAATGTTTGCACCTCTGCCAAAAATGAAGGTTTTTCCCCTAGTATAACTATTGTTATCTATATATATCTATACATAAAAGTGTATGGGATGAAATCACATAGTAATGGTAATTGGGAAAAATAATATTTTTACCTCAGCAGTGACACTGCTGGTTATAAAGTAAATAAGACATAGACTCCAGATGGTATCGAATAAACAATACGCCTCGAAAAGCCTAAATGAATGAAGTGCAGACTCCAGGTGGTATCGAATGAACAATACGCCTCGAAAAGCCTTAATGAATGAAGTGTAGACTCCAGGTGGTATCGAATGAACGATACGCCTTGAAAAGCCTAAATGAATGAAGTGTAGACTCCATGTGGTATCGAATGAACAATACGCCTCGAAAAGCCTAAATGAATGAAGTGTAGACTCCAGGTGGTATCGAATGAACAATAGGCCTCGAAAAGCCTAAATTAATGAAGTGTATCTTTATATAGCATATAATATATTCGTATAGACTCATGAATGAACTGAATCTTGTGAAATTCTTCGTACTAGAAATAGTAAATAGTATCTCCTAACTATACCCATAATAGTTACTAGTATTTTATGTATATGAATAATGGAAGGATGCCTTTCCTACCCAAAAGTACTGAACTAACTGATAGAACTTTTATGACTATATATGTATACATGATATATAACTAATATTTAGACGACCTTCGGACGGACAACCGATACCCTAAAGCCACATCCAAACAAGGAAAAGAAATTAAAGCGAGTTAGCCTTCCTAAGTCCTTTAAACATTACTTATATAACTATACATATATAGGCATGCATTTGACAATATAAAAGTATAAAAGAAGCTTTGTAAAACCTTTGAAAAATTTAATAACAAGAATTTATGACTTGATGTCAATTTATAAAACGATTTAAAAGCAGTTGTTTGATACAAACAGTTCAAAGTATAAGAAATCCCTTATTGGGAACACAGTTTGAAGTTCATGAAAACCTTTGTTTGAAACATCGATATAACAGGATTTGAAAGGAAAAGTGTAGTTTAGAAAACAAGTTTGATAAAGAGTTTAACGTGTAAATATATTCGAGAAAATCATTTTGAAGTAGTTTACTTAATAAAACAGCTAAAAGTGTAGTAAATTCATAGTTTGACAGTTATTAATCACATGTGATTGATATGATTGTTGGATTAGTGTCTAAGTCCATAACTATAATTGGTATGTACTTGACCTGACTCGGCATGGTCCATTTGGGTTGCATGGCATCGGAACATTTGGATAGACCGTTTATGAGGAAAAGACATTTTGTGACATATTAATATATTATAAGTTCTAATATATTAATATGAAATCATGTTATTTAATTAGTATTGATCAAGAATTAATTTCGACTTAATTTAGTGATAAAAAAGAGACTAATTAAATATATGGGGATTGATTGTGTAAATCATTCATTCTTATATATGTGGGCTTATGATCCAAGATTCCTTTATGTTGGGTTTAACCCATGTGGTGATCTATGGATACTCCATGGAGGTTAAAACCCATGGAGCATAAGGAATGGGTAAATTCATGAGCTACATGGTGTAACCCTAATAGCCACACTATATAAGAACCCCTTTAGTTCAAGAAATTGGCACTAGTGATACATATTTTGAGGGCTAGCCGATTTGAACATGTATGTCTTCTTCTCATGGTTATTCCAAGAGTTCATGATGTTGTGTGAACCATTTGAGGTGTCACACTTGGGGCACTAGGCTCTCAAGCTTCATGGAGTCAAGCAACAACAACAAGGTATGTATTCTATCTATTTTATTATCCTAGTATCAATGTTTTGGTATGCTAGTTAGGATAATACCTTGGATAATCATATTTGCATGTATAATAGAGAAAACATAGATCCAAGGTATTTAGGGTTGCATGTCACTTAGGAGTGTTAGAATGCTCAAAACCCAACAGTGGTATCAGAGCCTAGGCTTGTTTTCAATTATACTTGATGCAAATTGCTGAAAAATGCTGAAAAATTTGAATTTCGGGCATTCTGGGCACTGGACTCGCCGAGTCCACTGATGAACTCGCCGAGTCCATGAAGAAAATCATCCTACTCGGCGAGTAGGTTGATACACTCGACGAGTAGGAGCCCCAGACAGCATATCTTCGAGTTTTTTGGCTAGAAATGGACTAGGAACATTACCATAAGCTGTTTTTGAACCTATAATCCTGTTTTTGATATGGTAATGTTCATACTAATCCAATTTCAAAGATAATTGTCAATAGATTCATGTTTTGTATTAGTTTATTGATTAGGCTAATTACATGAAAAAGTTTGATTTGAATTATCTTGTTCTTATGAGTTGCTTAGATTAATAGAAAAGTTAATTGATTATGTGTTTTCAATCCATTTTAATCTAAGAGTTGATTCTAAAATGTGTTTTTGTAACTTGTCCTCAAGTTATATGAAAAGTCACATTTAAGTTTCATAAAACTCATAAAAGTTGGTAATGGTTACAAAAATGAAGAGTCTTGTCCTCAAGTTATGGAGGTTCAAGAGTCACTTCATTAAGTAATAAAATGTGTAACCTTAATTAATTCCATAAATTACAAAATAAAGAAAAGTTACATTCTTTTATTAGTTTAAAGTCTTCCATAACTTGTCCTCAAGTTATGGAACTTGAAGAGTTTTTTAATTAAAACTAATTTAAACACATAAGTTATGGAATTAATTAGTTTTGAATAGTTTCAAAACTTGCCCTCAAGTTTTGGAATTTGAAAAGTTTTCTCTTATGAATACTTTAATTCCAAGTTAGCCCTTAGATTTTTAAAAGTTAAAATTCAAACCCTTATACTATTATTATAATTTTAATTATATAGATATGTATAAGATAAAGTCAATCTTACCGTTAGTAGGCCTCATTCACACAGCCGGTCTATAAGGGGGTATAAGGTGACTGCCTATAAAATGGCAGTTTAATGGGTGTCCACTCTCACCCACCGCTTCCTTGACTGGTGAAGGGTCGTTAGCCGAACGGGTAGGACAAGGACTATAATTCTCCCTTCATTAAAAGTATTAATGATAAATACTAAGTAACTAAACACTTGTACATTCCCAATCTTAGTTACTTAGGAAAATGTGAAAAGGTGCTAACCCATGAAATTACACTTTGTACCTTACCAAGTCATTAGTGGATCGTGTGTGGTTAACCGGCACACTAATAAGGACTAGTAAGAGTGGCAAAGGGTAACTTGACTCTATTATAGATCGGTGGAGCGTGTGTGGTTAACCGGCACATCGATTAGGTGATAAAGTTAAGGGTACCAAGTCAATTTGCATGGTTATTCACACCTTGTTTGTGATCCTCGGCATCCCAGTCACAAACTTGAGAGGGCACAATCGAGATTCAAACATGCCATTGAAAGTTCAATGTATCTCAAAAAGATCTAGGAGTTTCAAATCCAATTAAAACTTAATTATATTTCGTTTTTCATGGTGGAAATTGGTAAATCGTCATTTACCTACCTTCAACTATTTTATAACTTGGATTACGGAATCCCTCTTCCAGTTATAAATAGGTTGTTAGGTCCTAGCCTTAATATTTCATATTGGGTGTTATATTAAGGACTTTAAATCAACTCTCTTGAATATCTCCCAAAAGATGATCTTCCCAAATCTCTTGAAACAAGCTTTCCTAAATGAAGATGATGTCCCATGGAAATCATACTTCTTTCACCTCCTCCAATTATTCTCCCTAACCCACAAGTTCCTGAAAAGTTTAAGGTCACTCAAGCAAAGGTCTATATGTGATCACATCTTGGAGATGTAGTCAGATATTGACAAGCCGGGAGAGTTAGGTGTCAAAGTCTTGAGAAAGTTGGTGACTCAACTATTTTCTAAGTCACATAGTGAGTTCCTTTGGGACTCCTATGAAACAGACTATGACAAGACCCTTAATGATCTTATCTATTTGCTAATATCAGCTTCCTAAAACTTTATGGACATTGACAATGATGACATTGGATATCCAGTAAAGCTCTCTCTTCCCAATGGAAAGGGATCGGCCATAGTCAACTCGGTCGACCAAATGGTAAAGAGAACGGCTAAGTCTGAGATAGTCCCATTATCAAGGGTCTATTGCCAAAGAAAAGGGCATTGGTTGCGAAGCTGCCAAATTTACCTAAGGATGTTAAAGTCAATAAGTTTGACTCTACTTCAGGTAAAGTCCACTATCTAACTCTGCTAAGTTTCTATTATGAGATTCTTGATACATGATGTGACTGGGTCACATGTTGATGTTTTAAGAATTAAAGAAAAGTAAAGAAACTTAAAGAAAGAATATGCTGAATCTGATCGCGTAGATGGATTTCTATCGCATAGTTTGAAGATCGGATTCTTGAGCTACTTCTTAGGAGTTATGATATTTTGCTTAGGAATAGATAACAACAAGTTTTCATATGGATTGTAAGGATAAGTTTTTCCGCAAAGTTTTAAAATAAAAGGTAAATCTTTTGATTTTATTTATTTTAAAATATCCTTACAATGGCATTTGTGAAAATCTGTGTTGCTTATAAGATTCCATTAAGAGCAAGAGTGGAAATATGAATTTGATTCTTTCATTTGTGGTAGTGTCTAAATTTACCAAATAAGGAAAGATTCTCATCACCCAAGTTTCAGTTGGATAGAAACTTGGAATCATGCAAGTTGTATAGCATGATGAATGAGAACTTTCGAGCATTGGAAAAATTAAGACTAACTACTTGTTCACATGGGTGTGTGAGTCAAGTGAAGGACTAAGGGATCGGGTACACATTCTTGTGCACTGGTCAGAGTCTACCACAAAAGATCGATAAGACTATTCGTCATAATTTACTATAGCTCAGTAAATATGGTTATACTTACAAGCTTAAGTGTAATTCTGAGACATTGGAAAAGGTTCCAATGTATGGCAGAGCGAATAAGAAGAATCAATTTAGGCAGAAAGATAAAAGTTTCTCAAATCTGAAAAGATGGGAGAGTACTTTAGTATCATGTTTTAAGACCATCTTAATGATTTTGAGACCTTATCACAATTCATCCTCTAAGTGCATTCTAATAGTTAAGAAGAGGAGTTATGAATTATTGAAGTGGTTAAATCAAGAAGATGATTCATACTTCGTTCCAAAAACAATTCTTAGAGTTATACTCTAAGATTGTAACTTGAGTGACATGTCTTAAAGAAGGTTTAAAACACTTATCAAATGTAAGAGTAAAAGTTTTCTACTCTTGTACATTTGAAATTGGTAAGTTGTGATGTTTTGGATAAAACAAAGACCAACTAAGGCCAATTGTGTGAAGTGTTTGTCTTGATTAGAATCCACACTATCTCTTGAATATCTGACAAGAAAGTCTTATATGTCAAGAGGACAGTGGGAGTCTTAAAGGTCTTGAAAGTCTCAAGAACTACTCAAGAATAAAACCTGAAGTTCTTCACTAGCATACGACTTGAGGTTTATAACCTATCGTGTCGACATGTCTGTGCCTATTCAAGTTGGATTTGCATAGGAGTTCTGAGAGTTCTCAATTGGTTGCACAGCTACTTGGAAGCAATGACAGGCCCTTGAGCTGCCAAATGGCAAGAATTTAAGATTGCACAAGTTTAATCCATATAAGTGTGGATTTGTCAGTAACCTTGTCTTGTGATTATGGTTTTGACAAAATTCATATGGATAGGAACTCATACACCATAAAATCTAAGTGTCATAAGGTTTCTCTCCGATTCATGAAAACGATGGTGAGGAAACACTTTAACTAAGTAGATTTTAGCTAGATAGCAATTGTGATATTTGCATTCTCAAAGTCGTTAGTGGAGCGTGTGTGGTTAACCAGCACACTAACATGGACTTGTGAGAAGTGGTAAAGGTCTAAACAATCGAGACTATGATTACGGCATCCCTTTTCATAGTTCTTAAAATTGTTTAGACACACCTGTGAGCTATCTAAGATAAGGTGTATGATATTGATAAAGTTTTATCAAAGCAATCTAGTATCAGAAATCTGAACTTTGGTAAGAAAGTCAATAAAGTATTGATTTCTAGAAGTCCAGCTGATTTCTGATTACATGTCAAAGCTAGTGGGAGCGTGAGTGTTATGCTAATAATCATCATGTTAGTGGGAGCATGATAATTATGATAAAGATTGCAAGTTAGCAATGTTAATTATAGAAAACAAAAGTTTCAATTCGTGAGGCTGCAGGGGTTGAAAAAGTTGTTTTGCTAAAATTAAGGGAGAGGAAATTATACTTCATTTCAATTCTAAAAGCTTAGATTGAGGTTTTAAGTCGTATTTAGTCAAGGATATATATATGAATTTCATGTTGGAATGACTCAACATAAGGAAATTCTATATATGGGTCCATTATTTGCGTTCTAAAATTCGATTATGATTACGACATCCCTTTTCATAATCTGAATTATGAGAACTTGGCAAATAGAAATGGAAATGTTATAGCAAAAGACTGGTTTAGTCTTTATGTGAGACATCATGACTCGTGTCCCATATGCTTCGGATATAGGATCGATTACATGTGCTATATTTATCCTTTCTAAAATTTTCCAAATGCCTGGGGCATTAAGAAGGGAAAAGGTCTAGAACTGGATATGACTAAAAGGATTAAGCAATTGTCGAGGACAATCTAAGGTTTACCAAAGATTGGTTGCTCAAGGACAGTTGGAAGTATAGTGTTAATTCTGGAAGGACCGTATTGACATAATCTGTAAGGAGGCAACTCTTGTTCAGAAGTGATAGTCAAAATGGAATATGGAAATGTTTCAAAGTTGGAAATTATTCAATATGTGTAAGATTAGGAAACTTAATGCAAGAAGGATGTTTCCAAGGAGTTGATCTCCTTGGAATGCTCTGTAATGTTTGTTGTCAAGTCCTTCTCAATTTGTGCATAATCATTACAAGAGGATCAATGCATATAAGTTTAGAATCTAACAGATTTCAGTAAATAGCATGAATTTGGAATTCTTGCATTTGTAGTAAGGATTTGGGACTGTGAAAAGAGAATCATTGAAGTTATGTTCAATTGATCTATTTCACAAAGTAAAGATCATAGACAAACATAGTATGCATACTTGGTGTATGGCATGACTAGTGTTCAGAAAACATAGTGTACATGCTTGGAGCATGGGACAACTATTGTTTTAATTCAAGTATAAAGTTGATAGTTTGAAACAGTATACAATGAATAATGAGTAATCATATGGTGATAAATAAAAGGTGTTTTATTTTTATTCATAAGTTCTGAGACCATATTGGATTCGATTATTATTGTGTTTCACTTTGCATGTTTTGACTTCCAGAATAACTAGGTTATTCTTCCTGAATGATTAAGTTATTCAAACCATCCACAGTCGGTCATATGTTTGAAGTAGATATGAATCAAGATTGTCATGGGTTGGGCTTGTAGAGGTCTAAGATGTGGGACAAAGTGGTGCTACAACACTCATGAGTGCTCATAAGTTCTGAGTATTGGATTCAACCCGCGCTCATTCGAATCACTTCATGGATTTTATCACGAGTGATCATGAGACGATAATATCTTATATTCTTCAAACCTAGAGATATGAGTTGTTACTATGAGTTGGTTGTACATTGATTGCACGAAAACGCATTCAGTAACTCGATGTTATAAAACGTGCCTTTGTGTATGATTCAACAAGTAGTAGAACAAGTCATATGAGTCGAAGTTTATCCATTCCTTTTACCTTCGGGATAAAAGCGATATCTGTGGGCCCCTCGATGATTTGGTGATGACAAATGTAAGTGCTCGGCCGGGCCTGGACTGATTTGATTTGTTCAATTAGTCAATCGTCATAAATCGGAAATCGGGAAACAACAAATGGACAGAGAGAATGATTATATTCCATGTCTCAGTCCATATGATATCTAGAATGGAGGAATATATGATCCCTTATCTAATGGACAAGTCATTGACAAAGGTCAGAGTTCATCTACAAGGTCAGAGTTCGACAGCGGCTTTTGAGAGCTACGATTGCCAGTTGGTTCCTGAAGTCATACACAATAATAGTTTTAGACTTATCCAAGTGGGAGACTGTTGGATTAGTGTCTAAGTCCATAACTATAATTGGTATGTACTTGACCCGACTCGGCATGGTCCATTTGGGTTGCATGGCATCGGAACATTTGGATAGACCGTTTATGAGGAAAAGACATTTTGTGACATATTAATATATTATAAGTTCTAATATATTAATATGAAATCATGTTATTTAATTAGTATTGATCAAGAATTAATTTAGACTTAATTTAGTGATCAAAAAGAGACTAATTAAATATATGGGGATTGATTGTGTAAATCATTCATTCTTATATATGTGGGCTTATGATCCAAGATTCCTTTATGTTGGGTTTAACCCATGTGGTGATCCATGGATACTCCATGGAGGTTAAAACCCATGGAGCATAAGGAATGGGTAAAGTCATGAGTTACATGGTGTAACCCTAATAGCCACACTATATAAGAACCCCTTTAGTTCAAGAAATTGGCACTAGTGATACATATTTTGAGGGCTAGCCGATTTGAACATGTATGTCTTCTTCTCATGGTTATTCCAAGAGTTCATGATGTTGTGTGAACCATTTGAGGTGTCACACTTGGGGCACTAGGCTCTCAAGCTTCATGGAGTCAAGCAACAACAACAAGGTATGTATTCTATCTATTTTATTATCCTAGTATCAATGTTTTGGTATGCTAGTTAGGATAATACCTTGGATAATCATATTTGCATGTATAATAGAGAAAACATAGATCCAAGGTATTTAGGGTTGCATGTCACTTAGGAGTGTTAGAATGCTCAAAACCCAACAATGATAATTATCATGATTCAACTTGTATCCCCCCCCCCCCCCATAAAAGCATTTAAAAACATTTAAAAGGTTAATTAAGGGGTATGAACTCACCTGTAGTGAGTGGATCGGGTGGAAGTGTCGGACAGGTGCTAGGTGTCAAGTGAAGGCTTGAACACACACACAATGATCCTAATAACATATAAAGAGATATATATGTATACAATTAGTGATTATAACACTAATTAGACAAGTATAAACATTCTAAGGCATGGAAAAACACTTTAGTCAAAGTGTTAGGAAGCCATTGGGTTGCAAAAAAAGATTGCAAGGTATTGTAAGTGAGTTTATGGCCAATGGACCATACTTAATGGAGTTTACGGCCCAGGGGAGTTTACTCCTGGCCGTAAACTATCTAATGGGTCTCCATTTGTGGCTTAAAGCTATGATGTCTTAAGTGGTTAAGTGTTTCAAGGCTAAACAAGAGGCTAGGTGAGTTTAAGGTCCAAGAATTGACCTTAACATGAGTTTACGGCCAAAGGACCATTCCTTCATGAGTTTACGGCCGTAAACTCATGGTACTAAGTGCCATGGGGTGTTTTGAGGTCCTTACTTCAAGTCTAAGCCTTAGGAAGTCATGGAGGAACAATTTCACCCCTTTATAGAGCTTACGGCCCATGGACCATTCCTCATGGGTTTACGACCGTAAACTCTATATGTTCATGGTCTTTTTGATGTTTAAGGTCCCTAGTTCAATGGTGGTTGGTTCTAGGCTAAGTTCTAGTCATTAGGAAGGAGAAAAGGGCATCATTGCACCCTTATAGGGAGTTTACGGCCCAAGAACATGTCTTGGCCGTAAACTCTCATTCATCCATTGATTCCTAATGTTTCTAAGGCCTAAACATGTTAAACCTAGTGTACAATGAGTTAGAACAAGAGTACTTATCATCTAGGAGCTCGAATGGTCGTTTTTGGCCAAGAACACTAGTGTGTGTTCTTGGTGTTCTTGGTGAAACTTGAAGATCTATGAAAACATGATTTTCATGGATGAAATCAATGTATGAAGCTAGATTAAGAGGTGTATCAACTAATCAAGGATGAATACTTACTAGTTTTGAGGATCGGGGATGAAGATCGGGATGATACTTGAGAGGATTTGGGAGGAAATCAGCCAAGGGAAAGGAAGGAATGAACAAATGGCCAACATTTCACCATATAAGGTGAGTTTACGGCCACATGGAGTTTACGGCCGTAAACTACATTGTGGTGGTCGTGAACTCATGGTTAATGTGTTTTAGGCTTGTTCTTTGTGCTACAGCTTCAGCAGATAAACCCCGACACTTATCCCTTAAGTGTACAAGGCTCAGAACACTCAAACAAACTCTAAATTGTGCTAAATGATAGCAGGAATAAGTCTGACACTAAATTGGGTTGACTGGCTGAGCTTTCAAAGCAATAGAAAATTTCGGGTTGTCACAATAATGGACACAGGCACACCGTGCAGTCGGACTATCTCTTGGATGTAGATTCGTGTGAGTCTTTCCATTTTGAAGTTTTCCTTGATCGGCAGGAAGTGGGCGGATTTAGTCAGTCGGTCGATAATTACCCAGATGGCGTCGTGCCCACTCGGAGACTTGGGTAATTTGGTGATAAAATCCATAGTAATTCTCTCCAACTTCCACTCAGGTATCTCCGGCTGGTGAAGTAGACCTGAGGGCTTCTGATATTCAACCTTCACCTTGGCGCAAGTCAGGCACTTGCCCACGAAGGTAGTGATCTCTGCTTTCATGTTCGGCCACCAATATAGTTTCTTGAGATCGAGGTACATCTTGTCCGAACTTGGATAAACGGAGTATCTAGTCTTGTGAGCTTCGTTCATGACAACCTCCCTGTAACCACAAAGCTTTGGGGTCCAGATCCAGTCCATGAAATAATAGACTCCGTCTCTCTTGATCTCTAGGTTCTTTTCCATTCCTCTCAAGGCTTCACCTGGCACGTTCTATGGTTTTAAGGCTTCCAGCTGAGCCTCCTTGATTTGCGCGGATAAATGGGAATGGATAGTCATGGTCAGTGCCTTCACTCTACGACCTGAGTACTCCTTCCGGCTGAGGGAATCTGCCACCACATTGGCCTTGCCGGGATGGTAGCGGATTTCGCACTCGTAATCGCTGAGTAGCTCAACCCATCGCCGTTGTCTCATGTTCAACTCCTTCTGGTCGAAAATGTGTTGCACACTTTTATGGTCAGTGAAGATAGTGCACTTGGTTCCGTAGGGATAATGTCTCCATATCTTCAATGCGAAGACCACTGCTCCTAATTCCAGGTCGTGCGTTGTGTAGTTGACTTCGTGTGCTTTCAGCTGTCTTAAGGCATAAGCAATGATTTTTCCTCGTTGCATGAGCACACAGCCTAGGCCCTGATTGGATGCATCACAGTAGACAACGAAGTCCTCCGTCCCTTCGGGCAGAGACAAGATAGGTACGCTGCACAGGGCCTGCTTCAACGTTTGGAACGCAGTGTCTTGCTTTTCACTCCAACAAAAGGGTACGACTTTCTGAGTCAGAGTGGTTAAGGGTTTGGCAATTCTTGAGAAATTCTAGATAAATCTGCGATAATAGCCAGCGAGACCCAAGAATTGACGGATTTTTGTGGGCGTCTTCGGTGCTGACCAGTTCTCTATCGCTTTGATTTTGGAGGGGTCCACGTGTATGCCTTCCTCGCTTACCACGTGACCTAGGAAGGTTACTTTTCGAATCCAAAATTCGCATTTGGAGAATTTCGCGTACAGCTTCTCCGTCCTTAGATTTTCCAGCACCGATCTCAAGTGCTGTCGATGATCTTCCTCACTTCTGGAATAGACAAGTATATTGCCAATGAACACGATTACGAACTTGTCCAAGAAAGAATGGCACACCCGATTCATCAGGTCCATGAATATCGCCGGTGCGTTGGTTAGACCGAAGGGCATTACTACAAATTCGTAGTGACCATACCGAGTCCGAAATGATGTCTTAGGAACATCACTCTCATGGACTCGCAGCTGATGGTACCCTGATCTTAGTTCTATTTTGGAGAAGTAGCTGGGTCCTTGAAGTTGATCGAAAAGGTCGTCGATTCGAGGAAGAGGGTAACGGTTTCTGACAGTGAGCTTGTTCAGTTCTCGATAATCAATGCACATCCGAAAGGATCCATCTTTCTTTTTCACAAATAAGATCGGGGCTCCCCAGGGTGAGGAACTCGGTCTGATGAATCCTTTGCTGAGCAGCTCATTGAGCTGACTGGATAACTCCTGCATTTCTGCTGGTGTTAGGCGATGTGGGGATTTAGCTACGGGGGTAGCTCCGTGGACTAAGTCGATGCGAAACTCGACTTGGCGCTCGGGAGGGATTCCCGGGAGCTCTTCGGGAAAGACATCGGGAAAGTTGCAGACTTCGAGGATGCTCTCGAGGTCTTTAACTTCCTGCTTCTCGTTAATGACATGGGCTAGGAATGCATGACACTCCTTTCGCAGAAGTTTATGGGCTTTGATGCACGAAATGATGCAGAGGTTTGAACTGAGTTTATTGCCATAGATCATGAGGGCTTCGCCAGAGGGAAGATTGAGACGAATGGCTTTTTCGTAACAAAGGATATCAGCACGATTGGGGCTCAACCAATCCAAGCTGATGATGACATCGAAGCGTTTTATGGAAACTGGCATAAGATCGATCGGAAAAGAATGATCGTTTAAGGTAAGGGTACAGCCTACGAATATGTCGTTAGTGCTCTCTTTCTCGCTGTTAGCCATCTCGACGGTAAATGTTTCGGTTAGGGGTTGGGGTTTATGTTTGAGAAGATGTTTGAATGCATGACTAACAAAACTTCTCTCCGCACCAGAATCGAATAGAATGCATGCATAAGAGTTATTGAGGAGGAACGTACCCGTAACAACGGTAGGATCCGCGACCGCTTCCTCCTGGCCCATCGCCAGAACTCTTCCTGTATTGCCACCAGTTGTTGCCTTCGGACAGTTTCTCCTGAAGTGCCCAACTTCTCCACATCCATAGCAAGCTTGACTAGCGCTCGCTCCCAGAGCCTGGTTGGTGGGTTGGGCTGGTGCCTTACAGTATCGAGCTGTGTGTCCCTTCTTTCCACAGCTGTTGCAACTCAACTCACGGCAGGGTCCGTAATGATGGAAGTTAAACAGCATGAACTGCCACTATTTGCTGTTTCTTGGAGGGCTCCTGCGAAGACTGACCCTTCCGCTTGTTCCATGATTTCTTCTTCTTCCCACCACTTTCCTTTTGAGGCTCGAAGACAGCTGCCACCTCGTCCAGATCGATTCCATGATCGATCAGAGTCTGTGCCAGATCCTTGGCGCTTTCAAATGTAGTCGGTCTAGCAGCCAATACATTCCCATTGGTCGGTTGCGTCAGTCCCCAAATGTACCTCTCGATTTTCTTGTTTTCCGGGGTGACCATTCCCGGACAGAGAAGAGCCAGATCACAGAATCTAGCGGTGTAGGCAGCGATGTCAGAACCCATCATCTTCAAATTCCAGAGTCCGTGCTCCAACTTTTGTACTTCGCCCCTCGGGCAGTATTCCGCAAGCATGAGTTCCTTCAGTTCTTTCTGTCGGTGAAAGTGCAGGCGGCGAACTTCACCTTGTTTTCTTCGGAACAGGCGCAAATTTCGAAGATGGATTCGATCTTCTCGAACCATCGAGTCAGAGCGATGACACCTCCATTTCCGTCGAAGGACTTGGGTTTTGCAGTCATGAATTCCTTGTAGGAACACTCCTTTTGATGTCCCTTACTTCTGTCTTGTCTTTGTGGGTCGGTTCCACCTCCAGCCCCCACCAGCATTCACTTGTGCCATCGCTGCATTCACGGCGGCTGTAACTGCTGCCTGAAACATGATGGGGTCGAACTGAGGGGGTGGTGGTTGTTGGATTAATGTCTAAGTCTATAACTATATTTGGTATGTACTTGACCCGACCCGACATGGTCCATTTGGGTTGCACTTCACCGGCACAATTTATATGGATAGTCTTTTGAGAATAGTATATTTATGATTTATATTAATATAGTATAAGTTCTAATATATTAATATGGAATCATATTATTTAATTAGTATTGATCAAGAATTAATTTAGAATTAATTAAGTGATCAAAAAGAACTAATTAAATATGGACTCTTATATATATGGAATGGGCCAAGTTCATTTAGGTTGGGCTAAGCTTTCATGGATGGTCCATGGAGCTTTTAACCCATGGATCCTATGTAAATGAAAGGTCATGGGTATTAGGGTTTACATGGATGTAACCCTAATCCTCCATAATATATAAAGGGGTCCTTGGCTCACAAAATGGGCACAAGTGTGTGAAAATAAGAGTGGGCCGATTTTAGTGTGCATACATATTCTCTCAAGTTCTTCCAAGGTGTTTTGGTGATTTGTGATTCCATTTGAGGCTTCCACACTATTGGGGCTAAGCTCTTAAAGCTTGAAGACATCAAGCTACATCAAAAGGTATGTCATCTAACTAGAACTTTGTAGTATAGGTGCTTCATAATATGCTAGTTAGGATGAAACCTTGGAATAGTTAATATTTGCATGTATAATAGAGAAAACATAGATCCAAGGTTTATAGGGTTGCATGTACACCATAGGAGTGTTAGAATGCTCAAAACCCAACAGTGGTGGTGGTGTGTTGTCGTTCCTTCTGATGGGTCTTCGTCGGGGAGGCATCTTTCTCTAGAAACAATCAGAAAGAAGAGGATGGTAAGTCCTCAAGATATATGAAACAATATATATCTCATCCTGATAACAAAAGTGTTCTACCAAGCGATAAGCACCGAAAGGTTACTAGTGCCAGTAAGTTATTGCTTAAGAAAGAAGAGGTAGCAACACTTGAAATGAATCTGTATACTGAGTTTGGCTCTAGATAAATACTCCTATAGTATTTTATGTGGGATGTTTTTGGTAAGTTTTAGGCCTGCTGTAACACCACAGTCACTCCCAAGCACATGTTGGTCATGTTTCGAATGAATATAGTTGATTAGGCTATATTGACCCTAGACATGATTACTTAACTACCCACGTTTAACCGCAGTGCCCCAACATCCAAATACTTTTTGTTTTGTTCTACTAGTGACACGAATTCTGTTATGTATGCATGCTCGTATACTTTTTATAAAAATACTTATATTTTCGAAAGTATACTTTTAGTGTAGAGCACTTAGGCCCCTTAGTGTTTTTAGTTGTATACCACGTAAGGTTCGGTATACTAGTTCGCTATAAACAAGGGCTTTGATACCAATCTGTCACACCCCCGAACCGTCAGAACGGACGGCGGAAACGTCCGGGGGTGGGTGACGTCATGCGTAGTATCATAACAATCGTATCATAGCAATCGAAGTAAACACAACCATTACATTACAATATGAATAATTACATCTGTTTGAAAGACATAGTTTGTACATATCAGCATATACAAAAGTAAAAGATAAAGACGAGACTCCAAGATGCCTTGTCTTCTCCAAAAGCTGGCAAAGGTACCTGTCTATTGTTGTCCTGAGAATACAAGCGATTTTGAAAACGTATCAGCATAAAGCTGGTGAGTTCATAAGCATGTTTTTGTATTGAAAACTAGTCACTGAATTTGTACAAATGATTTCTTTTCATTATAAGTAAAATGTCGTTTGTATCGAAATCCTGATCAATCACCAGTAAGTAAAGAATGTTTCGTTTGAAAATCCTGGCTATCACCAGTAAGTAAGGTATGTTCCGTTCGAAAACTCTGGCTACCGCCAGTAAGTGAGGTACGTCTCGTTTGAAAAACCCTGGCTACCGCCACTAAATGAGGTACGTCTCGTTTGAAAACCCTGGCTACCGCCAGTAAGTAAGGTAGTTTTCTTACTTAAAATAAAACTAAAGGTTGTGTCCCTGGAATACCCTCCAGTAAGTAGATAGGTAGTTTCATTAATTAAAATAAAACTATTAAAGAAAGAAATCCCGTAAACAATGGTTAGTTTATACTTATTGTGAGTTGTATAACCATGCTAATATGACCAGTGAGCTCCTTGACGTTTCTTCAGGTGTCGTACGATTACAAAATTTGTCACTCCAGGCGTGCCCGCCTAACTGTAGCTAACAGTTCAGGTGTGGGATTGTCGGTCCCGAATAGATCTATTCACAAATTTCACGCTCTCCCTCCAGGAGACTCTGGTTATACTAACGGTGAGGGTTTATTGGTACCCCGAAAGGCATAACGAAGATAGGTCTCATAATCCTGTATTAACTAGTTTACGTGTAGTTCGGTTGTTCTCGAGTTCGAAATCGTTGTAAACGGTGTAGAGTATAAATAATTATACACAAAATAATTATTTAGCAAAATACTCTAGTTATCTGTAAGGATAAACTAAACCTGTCATAGTTTATATGTTTGAATCTGTAAAACCGATAAAGAATTCCCCAGACTATACCTATTATAGTTTGACTGGTAAGTTGTGTCTGTGTACTGTTCTGAAAACTATGCAATTATGTTTAGAAAACGACCCTTATGCTCTGCATATTACAAAAGGGATAAAGCATCTAGATGTTTGGTAAAACCGTTGTAATTGCATCATTTTTTAAGTTATGAAAACCTTTATGTGTAGCTTGTATTCCCCCCCCCCCCCCTGAAAACGTTTTAAACACTATAAAAGCGTAGGGGTATGAACTCACAGTTGATCGGATGCGAAGGATTGAACTGGACGATCCTTGAGTTGGTGTACGTTGCACTTAACGGAATCCTAATATCAAATAAATACATATATGTATCTAAATTAGCGATTTCGTTAGATAAAGTGTTAGATAAACACTTGTTTTTGGTTAAAGAATGTTACCGGGACTTGGTTGAATTGAGAAAACAGGCTTTTCCCCACGAAAGAGCTGTTTACGGTTGTGAATGGAGTTTACGATCGACAGACCGTGAACAGGGTTTACGGTCGACAGACCGTGAACGGGTTTACGGTCTATGAAGATTGATGAGTTTACGGTCTATGAAGATTGGTGAGTTTACGGTCGCAACGGGTTTACGGTCTATGAAGATTGACCGTAAAATCAAGAACAAGGGTGCTTGTTTTCGACGAAAAAGTGTTCCAGAGGCTCCCAAACGTCCCCAAATGACGATTTCCGGCGTTTTTCGGGTGAAAAGAGGGCTTTTTGGTGTTTACGGTCAAGAGAGTTAGAGAGAGAAAGTGGGTGTTTCCGGTCAAGAAGATTCACATGAGGGTGGGGGTCCGGTATTTATAGGCTGGGGGTTTTGTCGGTGATGGGGTCCACCTGGCACCGACCGTAAACAGGTTTACGGTCTACGAGTTTACGAGTTTACGGTCCGACCGTAAACTCGTCCTGACCGTGAACTCGGTGATTTTCGAGGACGTTCGAGTTTTTCGCGTGATTCCCGGTTTATTCCGACTCGTATAAAATACATATTATTTATTTAAAATTCAAGGTCCTTCCCAAACTTAGAAATTTGACGGAATTTAATAAAAACCCAAATTTTATTAACGGAAACTGGGTAAGGATAATGGAAAAAGCTTCGGGTTGTCACAGTTACAAATCTCCCCCACTTATTTTAGACTTCGTCCTCGAAGTCTGCTGCACCTGGAAACAGCTCTGGGTAGTGCTTCCTCATCTCGTCCTCCGGCTCCCAAGTCCATTCCGAGCCCTTGCGGTGTTGCCATTGCACCTTCGCCAACTCAACCCTCTTATTCCTCAAATCCTTCGTCTTCCTATCGAGGATGGCTACCGGTCACTCGATGTAGTTTAGGCTGTCATCCACCTAAATATCCTCTAGGGGCACCACCACAGAGTCATCTACCAAGCACTTCCGCAGCTGGGAGACATGAAAGTTGTTGCGGATCTGACTAAGCTCGGCTGGAAGATCCAACCGATATGCCACCTTGCCCACCCGGGCCACAACCCTGAAAGGACCATTGTACCTGGGGTCTAACTTGCTCCGTTTCCTTAACCGGATGACACCGTTCCAAGGTGACACCTTCAGGAGGATCATATCCCCGACTTGGAACTCCAGGTCCGATCAGCGTTTGTCGGTGTAGCTCTTGTGCCGACTCTGAGCAGTCTGAAGCCTGCTCCTGACCTGTTGGATCCTCTATGTCGTCTTGAGTACCACTTCGGTACTCCCTATGACCCTATGTCCAACCTCACCCCAGCATATCGGGGTTCTGCACTTCCTCCCATATAACATCTCGAAGGGAGGGCGGTCGATGCACGTGTGGTAGCTATTATTATAGGAAAACTCTGCCAAGGGAAGGTAGGTATCCCAAATACCACCAAAGTTTAAAACACACGCTCGCTCTGACCATCGGTCTGCAGATGAAAAGTCGTGCTAAAGTGTAGACGAGTACCCAACTCGTCATGAAATTTCTTCCAGAATCTGGAAGTAAATCGCACGTCTTGGTCAGAAATCACGGAAACTGGCACTCCGTGACGAGCTACTACCTCTCTGATGTATATGTCGGCCAACTTCTCATCCGAAATGCTCTTCTGGATCGGAATGAAATGGGTGCTCTTGGTCAACCGATCCACGATGACCCAAATGGAATCCTCTCCTCGTGCGGTCCTGGGAATCTTCGTGATGAAATCCATAGTAATATCTTCCTATTTCCACATAGGGATATCCAACGGCTGTGTATTTCCATGAGGTCTCTGATCTTCGACCTTGACCTTCCTGCAGGTCAAGCACCTCTTAACGTACCAGGCTACATCCCGCTTCACGCACGGCCACCAGTAATCAGGACGAAGATCTATGTACATCTTCGTCGCCCTGGGATGGATAGAAAACCTGGATTTGTGCGCCTCCTCCATCAAAACCCGGTGCACTCCTCCATGATACGGAACCCACACTCTACGGTAGAGTTTCACCAACCCGCGACTATCATAGTCGAAGGAGGAAACCTGACCCACAATACACTCGCTCTTCCGATATTCCTCCTTCATAACCTCCTACTGGGCCTCTCGGATCTGCTCCAAAAGAGGAGTCACCACCGTCATCCTCAAGAAAACGTCTCTGATCGGGCCTGCCTTGCGGCTAATCGCATCGGCCACAACATTGGCCTTCCTCGAGTGGTAGAGGATCTCACAATTGTAATCCTTCACCACGTCTAGCCACAGACACGGCCTTATATTCAGATTCGACTAATCCATGAGGTACCTCAAGCACTTGTGGTCCGTGTAAATGGTACATCGTACCCCATAGAGGTAATGTCGCCAAATCTTGAGGGCAAAAACAACCGCCCCCAACTCCAGATCGTGTGGCGGGTAGTTTGCCTCGTGAGGCTTTAGCTGCCTCGAAGCGTAGGCGATGACGTGCCCTCTCTGCATCAACACTATGCCCAAACCCGAAATGGACACATCGCAATATACTACAAAATCCTCCATGCCCTCTGGCAGAGCTAAGATCGGCGCTTCGCACAATCTCTGTCTCAACGTATCGAACGCCACCTGCTCCTCAGGTCCCCAACGAAATACAACTGCCTTCTTCGTCAACCGGGTCAAGGGTACTGCTATCTTGGATAAGTCCTGTATGAATCTCCCGTAATAGCCTACTAACCCGAGGAAACTCCGAATCTCATATGGAGACTTCAGAACCTCCCATCTCATCACGACCTCCACTTTGGCCGGGTCGACTAGAATACCGTTCTGGTTGACAAGGTGCCCCAGAAACTGCACCTCGCACAACCATAACTTGCACTTGGAGAACTTGACATACAAGCTCTCCCTCCTCAGGGTATCCAACACCTCTCACAAGTGCTCCTCATGCTGCTCCTGCGTCTTGGAGTAAACCAAGATGTCATCAATAAAGACTATCACAGACCGAGCTAGCATCGGTCTGCATACACAGTTCATGAGGTCCATGAACGCGACAGGGGCATTGGTGAGCCCAAAGGGCATCACCACGAACTCGTAGTAGCCATAGCGAGTCCGAAAAGCAGTCGTCTGCACATCCTCATCTCTGACTCGCATCTAGTGGTAGCCTGAACGCAAATCTATCTTGGAAAACCAAGATGCCCCCTGTAGCTGGTCGAAGAGATCATCAATCCTTGGGAGTGGGTGTCGATTCTTCACCGTTACGTTGTTCAACTCCCGGTAGTCTATACACATCCGATGCAACCCGTCCTTCTTCTTCACAAACAGGATCGGGGCTCCCCAAGGCGAACTGGTCGGCCTAATGAATCCCTTGTCTAACAGATATGGTGCCTTGGCTATCGGAGCCGCACTTGGAACTAGGTCGATCATGAACTCCACTTGTCTCTCCGGAGGTATCCCAGGCAGCTTCTCTGGAAATACGTCCGGATACTCTCGCACCACTGGCACATCACTCACAGTCACCTTACCCGCCTCCTGGGTATCCATGACGTAGGCGGCATACCCTGTGTAACTTTGCTGAAGGAAGCGCCTAGCCCTCACTGCTGAACACAAAGTTGGTCCACACTGCGGCCTCTCATCCTGAATCACCAGCTCTCCCCTACTTGGGGTCCTGACATGCACCAATTGTTGTGCACAGTCGACTCCTGCTCCATTAGGGCTCAACCAATCCATGCCGATGATAACCTTGTTCCCACACAGCGGAATGTGAACCAAATCCACGGGGTAACGCTCGTCATATAACCTCAAAACGAAATCTATGAAAACCTCTGATGCCTGGACAGAACGGTCATCAGCAATCTCGACCTCTAAGGGATAATCCAACATCCCCGAAGACTCAGAAAACCTCTTGCTAAGTGCAAGATAGGAAAATAACCCGGTAGCCCCCGAGTCGAATAGCACCTGAACTGGGATACCGTTCACATGGAACGATCCTAAGCAACACATAAACATAGAACATAAATATCATAACTGACATGTAATACGAGTTAGGGAGAAGAAAACATACCTGTCACCATAGCCGGTGCGGCACGCGCCTCCTTGGCGGTCAACTGGAAGGCTCGGCTCCTCACTACTGGAGCATCTGACTTGCCCTGATGGCCATCTGTGATCCGCAGGCTCGATGGAGTTGGCGTTGCTACTGTTAATCACAGGTAGTTGGCCTTTATGTGGCCCTTCTGATTGCAATGACATCAGATCAGGTCTAATGTCTGAAAGGTGGGGGCACGGGCAGTATAGTCCCTGGCAAAATGCCCAAGCTTTCCACACTTGTAGCAGCCTGATGACCCTAGTCTACAAACCCCCTCATGTGTCTTGATGCACTTCCCACAACGGCTCCGGCCCTACTGGCCCTTCGACCTAGTGTCGGATCCCTTGGGTTTCTTCCCCGAAACCCCAGTCACCTGCCCAATCTCCACCTTCCTCTTCCGGATGTGCTCTATATCAATCTCCCGCTCTCTCGCCCTAGCTATCTTGTCCTCGAAAGTTAGGCATGCAGAGTAGCTGACATGTTTTCGGATGTCAGTTCTCAGCATATCATAGTACCGGGTCCTCCTCATCTCCTCGTCACCCACGTACTGAGGCACCAGTAAGGCCCTCTCCCTGAACTTGGCGGTAATCTCCGCCACCGACTCAGTCGTCTATCTCATATCAAGAAACTCCGTGTCCAGCTGCTGAATCTCTACAATTGGCGCAAAATCAGCCATAAACTTGGTCATAAAGTCCGACCAAGTCATAGCCTCAATGGTTGGGGCTCCCAACGAATCACTAACTGCCTCCCACCACTCTCTAGCTTTGTCCCTTAAATAGCCTGTAGCATACCAGACCTTCGACCCCTCAAGGCAGAAGCTCGTCAACTGTGCAAACTCAATGTCTGCTATCCATCTCCTGGCCACAATGGGGTCCTTCACCTCGTGGAAGTCTAGCGCACCACATCCCCTTAAATCCTTGAAGGAGAGTGTGCGCGTCACTGAATGGACAGATGCCATGTCACTCCTGAACTCCCTGAGACGATCCTCCATTAGCCAATGATCCCATCCTTGATCGACCCAAAAATCACCGGGGTCGCCTCAAGGATGCCTCTCGTAACCTCGGATGCAATGAACGCTCGCAATCCATCATCGACTGGCTCGGAACCCGAACCCGAACCCGAACCTGAACCTGATCCTGACCCTGACCCTGAAACTCCCGCTCGGTGATGTGTCACCACCATTCTAAAGCAAAGCATATAATCGTCAGGGTCATACATAACCTCGAGAGGTCTCACACACTACAAGTTCCCTGGTTTTATCTCAGCCCTCATTGACTCGAGTATGGATCCTATGCTTTCAGTAGTACGGGCCCATATTACCTTCCACATCTATCCGTACTTTCCTCAAGGATTGCCTTGACTTCCCCAAGTCCCTTCTACTACCATCGCTCTTCATGCTAATCTCATCCTAGGCTTATCCTAGGGTAATCTCCGACCTACTCTTCGTCATCAGCTGCATAAGAAATTCCTGTTATCTCTCCCTAACTAGCTCGTGAATACCATTACATATGACTAAGACGAGATAATTCTTTGAATGAGAGGTCCTACCCTACAACAGTTAGACTCAGACGAGAGCTACGAAATAGGGTTAGACCTAACCTTCTGAAATTATTTAGTCCGCGTAATATGTAACTTAACGTATTCGTTTACTAGTTAATTAAGGATAACTACAACCCCTAAAAGCACAAAGCCAGCAGCATTCGGTCTTTGAGTAACCAAACCAAGCATATCCTATTCGGGCCATCATATCACCGACTAATCAGTTCTAGCGTGTAACTCATTAAGCACATATACATGTACATAAGGAATCTTCCTAGATCCTTAGTCCTAATCTAGCATGCAGTTCTCATACACATACAATAGGCATAGAAGGCATCCTTCCTAGATCCTTAGCCCTAATCTGGCATGCGGTTCTCATAATCATATCATATATCATAACAAACATGTATGGGTATCTTGGGGAAAACTTATTTGAGTTCGGCCGATTGCACGCATCACACACCTTGTTCTTTCTCAAAACTCTTTATTTTACATTTTAGAAAAGCTATTTTCTTGAAAAATCTTTCAAACCCTTGATTTGAGTCCAGACACCACCGAAGGTGTGTCCGAATCCCTCAAACCAAGGCTCTGATACCAACTTGTAACATCCAAAAATTCAATACCAAAAATTTCATTTTTGATTTAACGATTCATAAAACAATTTATAGAAAACAACATCAAGTTATCTTATTTCATAAAAACCATAGATCACATCTCTCAAAAGCATGTCATCAGATAGTAATAATGTCAAAGTACAAATCCCAAGAATCTCATATGCGGAAAATCGTGTGTGTGATGCGCTGATACCGTGCCGACTTCTTTCCCTTCGAAGAAGAAGGACCTGAAACAAAAACTGAAATCCGTAAGCATAAAGCTTAGTGAGTTCCCCCATCATACCATATACCATACATAAGACATACTGTCTAACATATCTGCGTACTAGCTACCCCTTCGGTCTCTTTCAACTGGTAACTTGCCTAGCATATCAGGGTGTTGGCCTAACCCTTAGGTAATGTCGACCGGTAACTTGCCTAGCATATCACGGTGCTGGCCAACCCCTTCGGTCCTATCGAACGGTACCTAGCCTAGCATATCAGGGTGCTGGCCTACCCCTTCGGTCCTTTCGACCGGTACCGGGGACTATTTCACCCCCTACTTCTACCACATAGCATCCTAGTGCATAAACATATAAGTTATATACTGCCTAGCTTATCCGGGTGCTGGCATACCCCTTCAGCCCTATCGACCGATACTGGGGTCTATCCTACCCCTCCTACCACTATCACATAACATCATAGCATAACAGATAGTGACATACCAGATAATTATCACAAAGACAATCATCTTTACTGTAACTCTTACTAGTGGGCCGACATTGGTGCCTTAGACCCACTTCTACTGGAAGGTAACTCACCTCAATGTCGTGCAATAGCTGAAATGTCCTCGGCTCTGAGATTAACTCCTCTCAAACTCCAACACATGACAATCTCTTTTAATTACTCTTTCATACTCATAGCCCCTTTAAGGGTCAACTCTGGTCAATAGTCAAAGTCAAAGTCAATATCCCGGTTGACTCAACTAGCCGAGTTGGTCCATCAACTCATCGAGTTCCATAATCCATAAAACCATGAAATCTCGATCCTAGTCGTCGAGTCCTTTCATGAACTCGTCGAGTTCATCTTCATAGCATAGTCGGGACCTTTTACCCACAACTCGTCGAGTCCCTCCTTGAACTCGTCGAGTTCCTCAATCTTCATAACCCAAACCATGGCCAACTCGCTAAGTCACCTTCTAGACTCAACGAGTTCGCTCATTAACAGAAAAGGTTGGGGAACCACGACCCAACTCACCGAGTTGTATGAACAACTCGTTGAGTACCCCATAGTCTAATTCTATGCAGTCGTTTCCAGTCGGGTTCTAAGCTTCCAAACCATAGATCTGGTTCCCTAGGGTCGATATATCACGTAAAGTTTCTAACTTTACGTCCATGCATGGGTTATTAGCTAAAAAATCCCAAAAAAATGGTTCACAAGTTGCATGGGACTCCCATGGCCATAGAGTTGGCACCTTTATGCCATGGAGTCCCTCAAAGGTTCCAGATCTGAAGTCATGACTCTAAAACATGCTTACATCCATGAATGGTTCCAAAATATGCTCCTTAAAGCCCTGAACTATTTCATGAAGAGATCTAGTAAATGAATAGTCAAGGTATAGACTTTATACCTCAGTAAGGCTGCTTTGACAACAAAATCTCTGGATCTAAAGCTTCCTCCTTCAACCAAGCATTTCAAGCTTCCACTCCTTCAAGGAAATACCAAATAATCACTCTCTTTTCACTAACTCACGCTCAAAAGGCTCTTGATCACGAATTAGGGTTTTGCTGGACTGAAGGAGGCGATGAGGGAGGCCACAATGAAGAGTTAAGGTGCTTAAATAGGGTGCAAGCCTTGAAAATTAGGGTTTCACTCTGGCAACTCTACTCGTCGAGTTGAGGCTCTCAACTCGTCGAGTACACTTCAAGTCCCGCGTCTAAACATCCCATTCCTACTCGACGAGTTTGGGGCCTCCAACTCGTCGAGTCCTTTTGAAAAAATTAATAATTCTTATTAAAATACATAGCAGGAACTGGGCATTACACGATGATATATTGATTACTGGTTCATCTACTATAGAAATTAAGGCAATCAATAATCAATTAAGCAACAAATTCAAGTTAAAAGATCTTCTTTCACTTGGTTACTTTCTAGGTTTAGAGATTGCTAGATCCAAAGGAGGAATATTTTTTCACAAAGAAACTATGCATTACAGTTAATTGAAGATGCAAGCTTGTTAGTTGCAAAGCCATTACATACGCCTATGGATCCTCGAACTAATTTGAGAGATGATCTCGGGGACATTATTGAAGATCCTTCTCAATACAGGAATATGGTTGGCAGACTATTATATCTCAATATCACAAGGCCTAACATATCATATGCAATTCAAAAATTGTCCCAATTTATGTATAAACCAAGGATGCCACATCTTCAAATTGCATGTCATTTGATCAAATATATTAAATCCAATCCGGGACAAGGCATATTCTTGTCTGCAAAATCAAACTTCAATCTCAAGGCATTTCTTGATTCAGATTAGGCGAGATGTGAGACTTCAAGACGAATAAATGTCATCTTGGGCATACCAACGCTCAAGATGGTAGTGCAGAATAGATATTATGTAATGCCATCTTGGACATATTATTAGATTGAAAGTATCGCTGGACATATTATTATGGGCATTTATTCTCAGATTGAAAGTATCGCTGGACATATTATTATGGGCATACCAACGCTCACTGGGACATGAACGGTTAAAGTTAAACAAATGTGTTTTTATTGGATTGGTTTTTGGGTATAATTGTATTTTGATTGCTTTAAGGTTATTTGTGCATTTGTTTCTAATGTAAGATTATGAGGGCTTACTGTTTGTAGATGTTCTTCATATCCTCTTCCACCTTGGCTTTAAAGTTGTCGACTTCTTTTTAATGTTGTGAAGCCTGTAGGTGTTGACAGGAGGCGGATTTACAACGTCGTCAATATATTAAATCGAGTAACCATGGATATCGATTCATTGCACCTAATTTACGAATTTACTTCATAAATTTTTAAGAGATAGTATTTGAACTCTGATATATAGTATACTGAAGATTACATAAAATGAGGATTCGATGTGTTTAGGAAACATTGCATGCCTCTCGGCTACAATAAGGGTCCTAAAATGCTGCATGACAGCCTGCTGTTCTGGAATTGTATCGGTAGTGTACCAGAATGTGGTGTACCGGAATCATAAAATATCGATAATGGATTTTGGTGAAATTAGAGATGCTAGAACATTGAACACGAAATAATTCAGTGAAGCAATTTACAACATTAAGTATTTGAGGAGGAGAAGAGGGATGCTGCTTACATACCTCCAGAAGTTTATTTGACATAGTGTTTCAACCTAATCAGTTGCACTACTTTGTTTTTTTGGTCAAAATGTTGTTATTAAAGCCTCACAAGTATCAGCTTTCTGCAAATCACTGCTCCATCTATACTCATCACATTTTTAATACTATGAATTATTGGAATTGATTATAATCAATAACATGTTTTACAACCGAACAATTTCTAACCCTCACAAAGCGGGACCAGCGGGGATCCTTCCCTAGTTTTTCTTAATTTTTATTTTTATTTTTTTATGTTCTTTAAATTTAGTTTTATCTAGAAATAAATTGATAGTTTCTTTTATAAGTTTTTAGATTTTTTTAGAAATTTTGTATTTTTATTTTTTTACATGTTCTTTTTAGTATTTTTTTTTTCAATGTTTTTAGATTAAAATTATTTAAATTTCATTGTTGAGAACTATTTTTAGTTTGTAAAATCAGTTTATTTAAATTTCAGTTTATAATACAAGCAAATGTTTGATCCACCTATTTTTACTACAAATATGGTTGCAGACTCCAAAAATTTCCGTTTAAAAAAAATAACAGTTAATTATTTATTCGCATCTAGTTGTAGTTGAAAATCTAATGTCAACTTTACGATTTTTTCTAGTCAATGGCGGCTCAATGGTTCCTCAATCATTTGTGGCTCATTTGACTTGCTTAATGCAAGTTACCATCATACTTATTGCCATCCGCAATTAATGTTGACCTACATTTTGTTTTATAAGGAATTATTAGTTCTGATGATGCCTTAAAAACATGGTTGAAATTTTGCACAAGATGTTTAATTATATTTTTCTGTATAATATCCACTTACATATAGTGCTTATAACGTACTAGTTAACATAGATCCTTGAACGAAAAAGTAATTGTATATCACATATAAATTAATAATACAAAGCTCCAATCTCTTTTAATCATCTTCCTTAACATGTAGCAGCAAATCCACAACCTGGCTCATAGTTGGTCTTGCATCTTCATCTTCCTCTGAACACTGTAACGCTAGCATAATCATAATTTCCATTCTACGCATGTTGTATTCGCCATTGACATTAGGATCTACAACTTCTGCAATCCAGTCATTCTTTCCACCAGCTGCTATTATCTTTTCCTTCACCCAGCTCGCAAGCTTTCTCTCAGATTGCCCACTTAGATCACATCCTTGGCTACTACCTGTTATCATCTCCAACATCACAACACCATAGCTATATACATCAACTTTTGAGGTTATTGGACGATTGACAAACAACCATTCTGGAGCCATGTAACCTCTTGTCCCTCTTGCTTTCTTAAACTCTGAATTACACGTTCCATCTCTTTCCAATAACTTAGACAACCCAAAATCTGCCACCTTTGGTTTGAAATCACTATCGAGCAATATATTATGAGGCTTAACATCACAATGTAAAACCCACTCCAAGCATTCTTCATGTAGATAAGCTAAGCCTTTTGCAGAGCCTATTGCAACGTCAAACCTCTTACTCCAATCTAGTTTCTTGGAATGTAAATTTTGAGCCAATGATCCATTCTCCATGTACTCATAAACCAACAATCTGTGATTTTTCTCAGCGCAGTATCCCCACATCTCAATCAAATTCATGTGGTTTAGCTTCCCAAGGGTACTTATCTCTGCTAGAAGTTCGGCTTCAGCTTGGTTGTTGCTAATTTGTTTAAGATGTTTTATTGCTGCAACTCGATTGTCTGACAATACTCCTTTGTACACAATTCCACCACCTCCTCTCCCTATCTCTTTGCTGAAATTTTTAGTGGCCTTCTTCAATTCTTGATAGCTGAATCTCTTAAATCCTGTAGCAGCTTGGAGGTAACCTTGTGATTTGTTGTATGGATTTCGGGTTTTATAAAAGAAGTACATAATGCATATGATCTCCAGTGCACCAAATACATATGTAAATATCCTCAGGGATTTGATGGAATCTTCATTTGGGTTCTTATCATAAGCTCTCGGAAGTTGGATTGTAGGTTTCTCACTGCAGTTTAAGCTGAATCGCTGAACAACGTTATTGTTAAATGAAGATAGTGGTAGAGTTTTTGGTAGCTTCAGATACATGGAACCATTAAAATTCACTGAAGAGAATCCATTCACCAACTTAAACTTTGCGTAACAAAGAAAAATGGCTTTGGTTTTATCGTACTTGAACTGGAACCCTTTGCAATTGCAGATGTTTAAGCATTGTTGCTTACACCCATCTAGTGTTATATTCGGCATGTATTTAGCATCATAGCCATAAAAATCGGTATGAGGAAGTTCTAGGAAATTATCCTCACCATTGCTGCATAATGTTGGCTTGAATTCTGGTTCACAACCATATGAACAATCTGTGTGATTGATCATTTTGTGATTTGGTAAACAGGAGCACTTCCTACCATGTGTAGGATTGTTAGAACATGTACTATTTTCTCCACAACTTCCATGAATTCTGCAACTTTCAGACATAGCTTGCCATGTAACTTGCCAAACTCCTCTGATCTCATCGAGACTGTAGGCACGGAAGTTACCATCAACATCCATAGTCAATCTTCTTAATGGCTGAATTCCAGCATCCGATGTATTGAAGAAAAGACTATCACTTGAGATGAAACGACCAGAGAAATCAAGGGTTGCTATCCTTCGGCTACCATAAGTGGACCTTCCAGATTCCCATGCACGTAGCTCAGGAGATGGCCAATAAACGCCTGCAACTTTAGGTCCATTATACACAAGTCTAATGACATTATCGTTGTCAAAAAAGAGCTTGTAGAACCCCGAAGAGTAGTTTGTTAAACTTCTTGAAGATACAAGTGGTGTATCTTTTGTTAGCTGTTGATCGGGAAGAAGGGTATCTGTTGGAGAGCTAAAGCTTTGCCAAATAATTTGATTATCTTGATTTTGAAGATAAAGATTTCCTGAATTATTCATTTTCAACTGTGCAGATTCTGTTGAATCTCTTATAGTTGTGGTCCATATTGGCAACGGTTGATCTGCATCTATTAGAACCAGATTTCCACTTTTTAGCAGGGAAAGCTTTGAACGTTTTCCATTAACAGGTACATCTCGATTAGCCATCCAAACAATGGTATGACTTCCATCTGCGAGTGGTTTCGTAAACCATACTGAAAAACAATATGCATTCTCTCCAATACTGTAAAATCCGGCTGTATAAAGGCCGTTAGGTGAGATCAATATGTCATTTTTGTTCTCCACTGAGAGAGATGAACCAGGGTTTAATACCAGTGGTGGTGATGGAGAAGTTGGAGAGGGAGATATCAATGGTGTCTGAGTTAGTAACACAAAAGCAAGCACTTGGAAATGAAAAGCTGCAGCCATTGAGGGCGAGCATGAATCCAGGTGTCGATGCTCTTATAATCAATTAATCTGTATTCACATAAAGTCTACGGTCCACGCTATAATGCTAAACATGAATTTATAATATTCAATTCAATATTTGAGGGGGTGTTGTCGGAAACACTCCACTCTAATCTAATACATTTTAATCTATTTTCTAATCATTTGACTAATTTTTATTTATTATCTTATTACAATATAATCATTTTAATAGCTTTATTTTTCAAATTATTATTTATTACTTTCAAATAATAATTTTTATTAATCTTAATTATTATTTAAACAATAGTTTATAAATAAATAGTAACAAATATGACTTTTTTCTTTGTCATATTTCTTTTGCACTAACATTTTTTTAGTTTTTAAGTTTACATATGTTAATACAATTATTTAAAAAAAATTGTTATAATTCCTAAAAAATCATATATAAGTAGTTGTACCCCATATAAGCATCCTAATTTAATTTTGAAACATTTTACCATATAAGGAAACATTTTACCATATAAGCATCCTAATTTAATTTTGAAATATTTTTATTGGTTGAAATTATATTATTTTTCGAAAAAACTGATTGTAAGTAGTTAACTATAGGTTGACTTTTTAAAATATGGTCAATGGAGCCCAAAATATAAATCAAATACATTTATGACATCACGAGAGAGAAATGGTTACAGAGGAAAGAAAAAAACATAAATCATTAAGTAATCTTGAAATTTTAAAATTTTTTGATTCTATAGCCTGCAGTGTAATATGATGGAGTGTAATAGGATGAAGTGTATAAATAAAAAACCATGTAAATGGAATAGAAGGGGATGACAAGATTAGATGTGTTGTCCGCGAAAAGAAACGACGATAAATAACTTTTTTTGTGAATAGTCTTGTTACGGTATTAATATGTAATAAAAAATTTACTACTTTTCAATAAATTATGTGTTTATACCTTATATTTATATTGATTTTTTATACATTTGATGTAAGTTAATTATTATTTGTGTCTAGTTTAAAAATATAAATTAATTTATATACATGAACTTAATATTTTAAAATTTTCATTTTGTTCAAATTTAAATTTCTTAATAACCTTTTTTAATTCAAGTCTTCAAACTTTTGTCAAGTATTAATGATTTATTTATGCATAACTTATTTGTATAAAAATTTTTATATCTTATACCCATTAAAATTCAAAATATAATTAATATGTTTTGTAATATACTATACGATATATATATATATATATATATATATATATATATATATATATATATATAGTAAGGTTCAATAAAAAATCATTATTAACAAGAAACAAAAGAACCAATCATTAGTGTAAAAAATCATAATAATCAATGACCAAGGGTATGAACGTAATGCTTCTAAATTGAACGTACATACTCCGAATTTTACAATAAACCGATCCTTTTACCAAAAAAACCTACCTCTTTTTTTCATTTAATTTTTTTAAGCTACGTTTTTTATCAAAAAAAAAATGAATATACTATTGCTCACGATTTTTCGTCTTTTTTCCATAGAGATCCATGTGGATATAAAAATAATAATAATAATAATAAAATAAAAAAAACTTTTTCGTAAAAAACCCATTTTATTTTGTAGTTTTTATTCAATATTTAAGTTTATTTAAAAAAAAACTAATTACATCAAAATTTTGAATTTCTTGTCCTATATTAATAAACATCAACAGTAATTAAAAAAACTCGATCAATTTAGATTCATAATGATACTCTAAACTGTAAATATTTCAATTTTAACATTCACAATGTAAATCTGACTTACTATTTCAACTTTTTGATCGGTCACAAATTAACTAAAATTTACATATAAATCGAATAATATTTCTATGTAGTTTTATAATATTTAAACGTTTTGATTACTCGTAAATTAGTTTTATAAAATCAACAAATTGATTTATTCACATTATAAATCTGAACTGTATATAATTTAGTTTTCAGAATTCACAATGTGAATCTGACTTACTATTATTTATAGTATGAATCTGAGCATATTCACAATGTCAATTAGAGCAGATTCACAATGTGAATCTCAACTGAAATTTTGATTTTTTTTAAACATAAATATGAATATATATTTAAAGAGTACCAAAAAATATTAATTTTGTTATAATCCGGTATATTCGGGTTTTTTTGATAAAAAACATGACCTAAAAAAGTTAAACTAAAAAAATGAGTTTTGTAATAATCTGGTGCATGTGCATCCATTCTAAAAGTCTACTACCTTTATTTTTGCCGTAGATCGCTTTAAATTCCGACGATTTAGATTGATTCTTTGGTTCACAAGGATTTCGTACATATAAAGAACGCTGAAATCCGACTGAAAACGAACAAGTTATAACCCGTCGAAGTTTTGTCGTATATCGTAAAAAGTGAATCTTTGATAAAATATTTTTTTGCCTTAGAAATCTAAACGAAAGTCGTAGTATATGTTAAACTGAGAATATACATCAAAAGAACGTCCAAATCTGACTTGGTCTGAGAAAGTTATGATTTTTCTAAGATTTAGCATAATAGTGCACAGCCCGGAAATCGAATTTTAGATCGATTGATTTTTAGCCAACAAAACTTAAATGAGAATTGTAGATCTCGTTAATAGGAGCTCAATGATATACAGTCCAAATCGGACATCGGATGATAAAGTTATGAATTTTTAATGGATTTTAACCTTCTAAGTCTGTTAAAATATAACTTGAAAAATAAAGTCAAAAGTAGTTGATGGAGTCTAAATGAAAGTTGTAGTTCCCGTCGATCCTATGCGTGGATGTATAGAACGTCAGAAACGGAGCTCATATGAGAAAGTTATGGATTTTAGAAGATAATTAGTTTTTGGAGTGATCTGCAAGTGATATGTGGCGCGATCTGAGCCACTGCTTCCTCCCCACGCCTTGACACCAGACGGTGACACATGACATTAGTACACCCAACATACCCATCTAGTATGCCCAGCGTACAGCCTTCAGACAGGCTATCAATACAGGCTTAAATCACTTATTTTTTTCTCACATCTTTCTTACACTTCTCTCCCAAATAACCACAAACCGTCTTTCCCTTTCCCTAGTACTTCTTAAGTGCTAGAAGCGAGTCCCGGAGCGCCAGAAGGCTTCGACAAAAAGAGCTTTCGGCTAAGAAGTTCTGCCTGCGCAGAGCCCGGTTCATCGCTAGACCCCCTTGTTTCGTCGAAGGAAAAGACGATTGTTATAAGCGAAGCGATCCCCGAATTTCGAGTCATCACTTTAACAAGTGAGTGCATAGTTACTTTCATCTTAAACATAGATATGAAGTATCCAGATATTTACATGTTTATGTGCTTATTATCTATGCCATGAATATTATGTGTTAGATGAGATATTATGTGATGATATTTAACGGATTTAATCTTATAAGTATAATATACTTTACAAATATGTATTGGGTAGCGATGGGTGATGAGAGATACGTGATGATAGGAAGGTGATGATAACTAGGTGATGATAGATATCCAATGATGAATAGGTGATGCGAGATAAGAGATGATTAGGTGATCTACCAGAGTATAGATAGCGACCACTGACCTGCGATGTTGCGATGTTTCGATATAGTCATCTACTAGAGTATAGATGACGACCACTGACTAATCTCAACAAGTCATGTGGAAACAGCGACAGGCTCATAACCTGTAGGTGATGAATTACGAGTTCAGGCGATGTAATAACTACGTATTCATGTGATGATACCCTAACCCTTACTGGACACGTATAGGGGGAGTAATCCCTAAATCTGTACAGTCTATACGATATAGGCGATGATCCTTAGGAAAAGTCCTTAGGAACAAACGTATAAGGAAACAGGATATTGAGAGGTAAATACGATGTAGGAGATGACCCTTAGGATAAATCCTTAAGTAAGATTAAATAAAGAAAATGGGGATGGGTAATCGGGATAATTGTTTGACATGAAATATGTGTAGAAACAAATTGACTATATTATTGTGGGATTAAAACCCTATATACTCACCAGGTTTCCCACCCTGCTGTAACGCCTGTGTTTCTGGGCTCGTCATTAATGATGATGTGATAGTCTAGGTTAACCTTTGTAACCCGTCTTGAAACAATAAAGATGTATTATTTGAGTATTATGTGTTTTGTGCTTAATTGTGTGACTTAAATGAATTAAGGATAAAAATAAGCGTCAAAATGAAATGTTAGATAGAACTAATATCGATACATGAAGACGTAGTGGTCGTGACGAGGTTTCCGAATATATAAAGAATGCCGAAATCCGAGTTATAACGAAGAAGTTATGACCTGTCGAAGTTTCGCGACAGAACCGACACGACGCTGAATGACGTAAAATATGAATTTAAGATAGAGCGAGATCTAGCCTTAGTCATCTAAACGAAAGTCGTAGAATACGTTAAACCGAGAGCGTGCATAAAAAGAACGTCTAAATCTGACTTCGTATGAGGAAGTTATGATTTTTCTAAGTTTCAGCTTAGCAGTGTACAGCCCGAAGTTCGAATATGAGATCGAGCGATATTTAGCCGAAACAATCTAAATGAGAATCGAAGATCTCGTCAATATTAGTGCAACGGTAAAAGGACAGACGAAAACGGACGTCGGATGAAGAAGTTATGGATTTATAACGGAGTTTTCCTGTCCCGGCCTACTAAAAATAATATAATAAAAATAAATCACAATTAGCCAACAGAGTCTAAACGAAAGTTGTAGAGCATAATCTCACCTACGCGTGGATATAAAGAACGTCGAAAACGGAGTTCGTATGCGAAAGATATGAATTTCTGAAGTTCGGAACACATTATTCGAGGTTGTGTCAGAACTCACGAGGTGAGCACAGTGCTCACGACGTGAGAACAGACTGGACGTCCTCCAGAGCAAGTGGACGAATGACGAACGCAGTGACCTACTGTGCTCACGACGTGAACACTTAAAACTCACGACGTGAGTACAGAATGTTGGCCCTATAAATAGAATTCAAGGGGCAGCCGAGTTTGGTTGCTCAATCTCTTCTCTCTCACTCCCGATACTTTCTCTAAGCCCTATTTTAACCCCCCCCCCCCCCCCGAAGCCCCGGTATCATCCCAAGACCCGAAGCGAGTCCCGAAGCACCGAAGATCCTGAAAAGAAAAGAGTTTCCGAGCTGAAGCCCTGCCCGCGAGGAGCCCGGTGCGTGAAGATCTCCCGGTTTCACCGAAGAACACTACTTTTAGAGTCGTAGTGCTGTCCGATCAACTTCTGATCAAGTGAGTCTGTAGTTACTTTCTTCTAACGCATAATTATGAAATATTTTATACGAAATACGTGTTATGTGTATATTTTGTTGTTATATGTGTGAATGTATATTCACTTTATTCTATCTCATAGATATGATTTATTCTCTATGAAATACGTGTTATGTATATGTGTCTCATCTGTTGTTTGAAATATGTATTGAATGAGAATGCTATACAGGTTTTAAACTATGTATAAAAATATATATTTTTATCTACTAATATGTTGGGTAGAACATGGGTAGATAGTTGATGTGTGATAAACAGATGAGAGGCCTCGATGTTGTTGTTGTTGATCTAGTCATCTAGCAGAGTATGGATGACGACCACGGACTCTTTCTAGATAGTCCTGTGGAACGCTAACAGGTTCATAACCTGTAGGTGTTGTGAACGATGTGTTCACCGGTGTACTCTATCCCCTTCATGGTTGCCTTTAGGACATCTATTGTTGAGGAAACCCCTTGCAGTAATGTCCGTCCCGATGAAAAATCCTAGATCAGGTCCCTTGAGATAGATGTTGTTTTAGGGACGTAAAGTGAGGATAACGGGAATATGTAATCGGGTTATTGTTGGTTGGTGAAATTAAATATAATTATTTATTGCGGGTTGAAAACCCTATATGCTCACCAGGCTCCCAAGCCTGACCCACTCAGTTTATTTGTATTACAGGTAGTGGCGCGAGTGCATAAGATGGATGAATCATCAAGTTATTTTGTTTATTAGACCAGTTGTAATATGTAACTGTTGTATGGTCTATCTTTTGTTGTTTATGCTTTTGTGTCTATATCGGAACATGACATCCCGAGTTTTGATTATATAATGAAAATACATTTCTTTATGAAATGCTTTGGTAATTATTATTTTATCATACTTTGTTTTTGGGAACAAATTCCGCAACTCTTTTAAATCAAAAGGATCTACTCTAAAATTATTTTAAAAGCATAATGAAACCGGTCTTTTCTGGCCGTGATTTTGGGGATGTCACAGTTGGTATCAGAGCATTAGTTTAAGCGAACTAGGAATTCGTAGGATTTCTAGACTTAAACTTAGAATGCTAAGCGATGATTGTGAGATGCGAGCACTAGTTTATTTTAGGAAAATTGCCTAAAATGCTTTTATGTGCTAAATGTTATATGTTTGCCATATATGATATTATTTGTTCGGATCTATGGTCTATTGCCGACCGGATCTGGAAACCTTATGTGTTTACGATTCTAAGCGTGTGACGACGGTATTAGAACTAGCATATAAACGTTTCGGAGTGATAAGGATGATTTGATTTTCTATCGAAATTAAGGACCTAAATTCACCTTATTCGGTGTATAGATCAAGAATGGCAAGAACAAGAAGCGGAGATGGAAATGCGAACGAAAACAGGAATCGACCACCTGTAATTGAGCAAATACCTGTTGTAGCTGCTGGACCTGAGCCAATAACAATGGTTGGTGTACAATTGATGATTCAGACGATGTTGGATCGTCAGATGGAAGAAACTAGACGTCTGCTTCAACAAAATCGTGAAGAACCTTCAATTCAAGTTGAAGAGCCCGAAGTGAATGGAGGTCCGTCGGAAGGAGGAAACTTCAGTGGTACTGTTGGTCAAGCCAACCAAAAGATTGTTAGACAAAACAATCGTGATGGAGGAAATGATGGAAGAGGATGTAAATACAAGGATTTTATGGCATCTAAGCCACAGTGTCTATCCGGAAGCCCGACGCCGGTGCAAGTTCTGGACTGGATCTCCGAAATGGAGACAATGTTTGAAAGTTGCAAATGCAGCAACAGGCAGAAGACCGCTCTTGCGATCCCTTTGTTAAAATCTGGCGTGTTGAGTTGGTGGAAGCTGTTAGCTGACTCTATGCCCAAGGGAGAAGCGAGCAAGATGTCTTGGGAAGACTTTGTTGAACAACTGAAACTACAATACTGCTCCGAGCAGGACCTTCTGGAAATCAATAATGAGTTTCAGAATTTGAAGAAGGGAAAAATGAGCGTTACTGAATACGCTGCAAGTTTCACAGAAAAGATGAGCTTATTCCATACCTAGTTCCAACAGAACTCTCAAAGGTGAATAAGTTTTCCCTCAGACTACCAGCGGACTATGGTCCAATGGTTAAGCAAGCAACCACATTGAAAGCCGCCATCTGGGCTACTAAGAATGTTGAGACTCAGATCAGGGAGAAGGGTCTGGAGAGATCAGAGATTGGTGAGAAGAGGAAGTTTGATGGGCCTTCAGGGTCCAACAAGAAAAATAAATTCTCGAAATCTGGTTCGAGAGGAGGTGGAGGAGGCGAAGCGAAATGGTGCGACAAATGCAAGAAAAACATCTTGGGAAATGTGGCGGGGAAGCCACATGCTTCAAATGTGGAAAGCCAGGGCACTATGCCAACGAATGCACCCTCACCAAGAAAGTCTGTTACGGGTGTGGTGAGGAGGGGCACATCTCGAGGGATTGTCCAAAAAAGAAGGAGGCAGCGAAACCCAACATTCCACCAAAGCCGAAGGCGAGAGCCTTTCAGATGACACTGGAAGCTGCTAAAGAAGAAGCCGATGTCGCTTCAGGTACCTTTCTTGTAAACAAATTGCCTGCCCAAATTTTATTTGATTCTGGAGCCAACTACTCCTTTATTTCGCATGAATTTGGTAGAAAACTAGCTTTTCCTGTCAATAGACTAGATAATGCTTTATTAGTCGAAGTTGCTAGTGGCAAGTTTGTACCTGTTAGCCATTGTATGAAAAACATCTTAATCGACCTGAATGGGAATAAGTTTCACGAGGAATTATTGCCTATCGAACTTAACGGTTTCGACATCGTGTTGGGAATGGATTAGCTTAGCGCCAACGATGCCGAGATTTTATGCAAGAAGAAGATAGTAAAAGTAAACCCGCCAGGAAAAAGAGTCATTTATGGTGTATGGGGACAAACGCAGAGTAAATTCTGGAATCATTTCGCTAATGAAAGCCAGAAAGTGTTTGGCCAAAGGATGTACATCATATTTGGCATTCGTGATCGATGCTAAGAAGGAGAAAAAGGAGATGTAGAGCATTCCTGTCGTGTGTGATTATCCGGAAGTATTTCCCGAAGATCTTCCCAGATTACCGCCTGATAGACAAGTGGAGTTTAGAATAGACTTGTTACCAAGGACGACACCAATTGCAAAGGCACCTTACCGATTAGCACCAATGGAGATGAAGGAGCTGATGATGCAACTTCAGGAGTTATTGGACAAAGGTTTCATTAGGCCTAGTTCATCACCCTGGGGAGCTCCAGTGTTATTCGTAAAGAAAAAGGACAGGAGTATGAGAATGTGCATTGATTACAGAGAGCTAAACAAGGCAACAATAAAGAATAGATATCCGTTGCCAAGGATTGGTGACATGTTCGATCAACTACAAGGTTCAAGTTATTTTTCAAAGATCAATCTAAGGTCAGGATATCATCAGCTGAAAGTAAGAGAGCAGGATATCGAGAAGACTGCATTCAGAACATGATATGGACACTACGAGTTTTTGGTTATGTCGTTTGGACTAACCAATGCTCCAGCAGCATTCATGGATTTAATGAACAGGGTTTGCAATAAGTTCCTTGATAAATCTGTGATAGTGTTCATAGATGACATTCTGATTTATTCGAAAAGCCAAGAGGAGCATGGCAGACACTTGCGAGAAGTGTTGGAAGTCTTGAAGAACGAGAAGCTCTATGCTAAGTTCTCCAAATGTGATTTTTGGATCCGAGAAGTCCAATTCTTGGGTCACGTGGTCAACCAAGAAGGAATAATGGTTGATCCAGCAAAGATCGAAGCTGTGATGAAGTGGGAACAACCAAAAAGTCCCACGGAGGTCCGAAGCTTTTTGGGATTAGCCGGATATTACCGAAGGTTTATCCAAGGCTTTTCTTCGATCGCTACTCCATTAACAGCTTTGACTCACAAAGGAGCTACTTATGCTTGGAGTGATAAACACAAAGAGGCATTCGAGTTGCTAAAGAAGAAGCTATGTGAAGCACCGATTCTTTCTCTACCCGATGGAGTTGAAGACTTCGCTGTCTATAGCGATGCGTCTGGTGTTGGGTTAGGTTGTGTTTTGACCCAAAGAGAAAAGGTGATAGCATATGCGTCTCGACAGCTGAAAGAGCATGAGAAGAACTACCCCACTCATGATTTGGAGTTGGCAGCGGTAATATTTGCTCTGAAAATATGGAGGCATTACCTCTATGGCTCGAAGTGCAAACTTTTCACTGATCATAAGAGTCTCCAATATCTCTTTAATCAGAAAGAATTGAATATGAGGCAAAGACGCTGGCTAGAATTACTTAAGGACTACGGCTGTGAGATACTTTACCACCCCGGTAAAGCCAATGTTGTTGCTGATGCTCTCAGTCGGAAAGTCAATCTTGAAAGAAAAAGGCCAAGAGCATTGAGAATAGAAGTTGTCTCGACAATTGTGGAGAGTATAAAGAAAGCTCAAGAGGAAGCTTCTGAAAAGAATGACCGGAAGGAGGAACGTTTGGGCAAAACATTGGTGTTTGGTACAAACGGTCATGGACTGAAGGTATTCCAAGATCGTATTTGGGTACCTAAGTCAGGAGGAATAAGAGATCTTCTGATGGAAGAAGCTCACAAAACCATGTACTCAATTCATCCTGGCAGCACTAAAATGTATAGGGACCTGAAACCCTATTACTGGTGGCCGACGATGAAGCTCGACGTTGCGAAGTATGTGGCGGAATGTGTGACCTGTACGAGAGTCAAGGCACAACATCAGAAACCATATGGGAGTTTAGAACCTTTACCTGTGCCTATGGGTAAGTGGGAAGACATCACAATGGATTTTGTCACTAAACTGCCCAGAACGAAGAATGGTCACGACATGATTTGGGTGGTCGTTGATCGATTCACTAAGAGTGCGCATTTCATAGCAGCCAATGAGAAATGGTCTATGGATAAGCTTGCGAATTCTTACGTGAAGGAAATAGTGAGGCTTCACGGTATTCCGTTAACGATTGTATCAGATCGTGACAGCCATTTCACCTCGAGGTTTTGGAAAAGCCTACAAGAGGAATTGGGTACCAAGTTGTGTTTGAGTACAGCTTACCATCCACAGACTGATGGTCAGAGCGAAAGAACGATACAAACACTTGAAGATATGCCGAGAGCATGTACCCTGGAATTCCAAGGTAACTGGGATGAACATTTACCTTTGGTAGAATTTTCCTACAATAATAGTTTCCACTCGAGCATAAAGATGGCACCTTATCAAGCTTTGTACGGACAAAAGTGTCGTACGCCGTATTGTTGGCTTGAGGCTGGGGAAAAGCAGTTTATGGGACCGGAGATAGTCCATCAAACTGCTGAAAAGTTGAAAATAATTAGGGAGAGAATGTTAGCAGCTCAGGATCGTCAAAAGAGCTATGCTGACAAAAAGCGAAGACCGATGACTTTTGAAGTTGGAGATTCGGTTTTACTTAAAGTCTCGCCGTTGAAGGGACTTATAAGATTTGGTAAAAGGGGAAAGTTAAATCCAAGGTTTATTGGACCGTTTAAAGTTCTTCGGAGGATTGGGAACCAAGCTTACAAGCTGGAATTACCAGAAGAACTGAATGGAATTCATAACACTTTCCATGTGTGTTATTTGAGGAAGTTCACGGGAGAAGTTCCCGACATAATTCCAATTTCTGAATTAAGAATTGATGAGAACAAAAGGTTTATTGAAGAACCAGAGGCAATCGTTGACCGAAAGACTAAGAAGTTGCGACGCAAGATGGTCGAATTAGTACTTGTCCGTTGGAAACACACGAATGGGCCGAATCTCACCTGGGAGACGGAGAGTGACATGATGAGTCACGATCCGCATTTGTTTGTTGATGTGTGATTCTGGGGACGGAATCATTCTAAGGTGGAGAGAATTGTAACGCCTGTGTTTCTGGGCTCGTCATTAATGATGATGTGATAGTCTAGGTTAACCTTTGTAACCCGTCTTGAAATAATAAAGATGTATTATTTGAGTATTATGTGTTTTGTGCTTAATTGTGTGACTTAAATGAATTAAGGATAAAAATAAGCGTCAAAATGAAATGTTAGATAGACCTAATATCGATACATGAAGACGTAGTGGTCGTGACGAGGTTTCCGAATATATAAAGAATGCCGAAATCCGAGTTATAACGAAGAAGTTATGACCTGTCGAAGTTTCGCGACAGAACCGGCACGACGCTGAATGACGTAAAATATGAATTTAAGATAGAGCGAGATCTAGCCTTAGTCATCTAAACGAAAGTCGTAGAATACGTTAAACTGAGAGCGTGCATAAAAATAACGTCTAAATCTGACTTCGTATGAGGAAGTTATGATTTTTCTAAGTTTCAGCTTAGCAGTGTACAGCCCGAAGTTCGAATATGAGATCGAGCGATATTTAGCCGAAACAATCTAAACGAGAATCGAAGATCTCGTCAATACTAGTGCAACGGTAAAAATATAGACGAAAACGGACGTCGGATGAAGAAGTTATGGATTTATAACGGAGTTTTCCTGTCCCGGCCTATTAAAAATAATATAATAAAAATAAAGTCAAAATTAGCCAACGGAGTCTAAACGAAAGTTGTAGAGCATAATCTTACCTACGCGTGGATATAAAGAACGTCGAAAATGGATGGACTCGCCGAGTCGCCCATGTGCACTCGACGAGTCGGGTCAAAGTTTGACCGTTGACTTTCGTTGACTTTTAGGGTTTTGGTCAACATTTGGACTTTTGGGTCAAGGAGGGGTAAAATGGTCTTTTACCCTTCTGAGGGATTGTAGAAGGGGATTTAATCTAGCCTTTGAGAGCCATTATTTATTTGAGGATATTGTGTATGTGATTAGGCGGGGGCTAGATCAGTATATCCGTGTGAGAGATCATCTGAGATACCCGAGGTGAGTCTTCTCACTATACATTACCTAGAGTGGTATTTTCGTGTAGACTGGAGGGTCTTGTATGCTATGTGTATATATGAGATTATGTGCATTGTGTTATATGTATGCTATGTGTTGTATAGACCGGACCGGAGGGTCCAACAATATAGACTGGACCGAAGGGTCCAACGATATAGACCGGACCGAAGGGTCCAACGAGCTACGGGACTGGAGGGTTCCGCTGAGACACAACGACCGGAGGGTCGTACCATAGCCTCGAGTGGTGTATGTGTTGTATGTGGTATTTTGGGGAACTCACTAAGCATTTATGCTTACAGTTGTTGTGTTATGTGTTTCAGGTACTAGCGAGGACCGTGGGAAGGCGCCGGCATGATCCGTACACACTCATAGAGATTATGTTTCGAGATTCTGGGATTTGTTGTTATGATGACATTGGATACAGTTTGTTTGATATTGTTTTTGATGATTGAAAATATGATTTAAAAATGAAAAATTGTTTGATTCGTCGTAAAGACGCCTCAAATACCCTTCCCATATACGCTTTCTTCTCTTGCTTACATATTACATCGACGATCTCTTTGCTTTCTACCTACCTGCGCAGTAATGTAGCCCCCACCCCGGGACAACAGTTCCTTCGAACGACCTAATTTCATCCAGGCTAAAAATTTTGATGTTAATTGGTTCAAAGAATGGTAAGCAATAAAAAGCCTCTCCATCTATCCTTTAATTATCTGCATTTAGTGTATGATTGATGTGAGTGTAATCGATTTTCGAGACCTAATTGATTTATTTTAGTGGAAATTGAAACATGTATAGATTAGATACGGCGTTAGGGTTTATCTACTACACTCTACCTGTTGTTTAAATGCCTAATACATCTCCCGAAAAACAACAAGTAATTAGCTTTTATTAGTTGTGGCATGTGGCCTTTTTTCACAAAAACAGCTCCACTTTTTATATAGGGTATTGTTAGGGCTTGGATCTCGGAACTGCTATGAGATCCTCAAGTCTAAGGATCCTCAAGAGCCTAAGATCCTCGAATCTCAGGATCCCAAATATAATCCAGGATCCTGACTGATATTTTTTTTATATTTATAACGATTATATATTCTTTTGTCTTTCTCACATGTGTAGAAATAACCAGTCAAAGTCATATTCTCAACGAATAGTCGTCACAACCATGCAAAAGTCCCGAAGACCAAGTCAAGAAACGGTTATAAGTTAATCTCGGAGGATCCTGGAATTTTCAGAGTTCTTGTTATTAGCTTTTTACTATATATATATATATATATATATATATATATATATATATATATATATATATATATATATATATATATATATATTACTTGTATTCATCACACAACACACGATTTTTTGGCAGAATACTAGCACTTGTACTCATACTAGTTACATTTTCTCTCTAATCATCATTTGTGTAATCTTGTTCTAATTTCATTAATTACTTCATCTACAACACCATAGCCTCTCATACACTTTGGTTGATATCCACTTAGTCGATTTTTGACCAAAATAATTTGGCACCCACCGTGGGACCGTGGTGCTCAAAATCCCTCAAAAAATCATGTCTACTCAATCGACTCTATCCTCCTCCTTGATTCCTCCCATTTCCTATAAAAACCGTCCACCGCCGCCGACTGGAGCTCCCAAGAAAGTCTTTGAAACACCACAGAAAAAACACATTTTCGGTTACCCCGGGACTCTAGGATCCTCCTGTGTTGATTTCCAATAACGAGATCTTTACTATAATAAAGAGATTAGAACGACAAGTTGCCCAACAGAAGGAAGATATCAAGACGATCTTCAAGGAAGTGGAAAGAATGAGGACGGAGATCCACAAGCCTTAGGAGGCAGTGCCCTCGGTCTTGCAGCCCAAGATCTAAAACTTTGATAACCCAGGATCCTCAACAATACGTCGTCGGATAGGATCCTCAATACCAGCCTCTATTCCCACTTGGGGCGTGACTTCGAGAGACCTAACCCATACGACTTAGGATCCTAACAAAAACTTTGTTACTCCCAATAACAAGAATCCTAGTAACTCCATCAATATTAATAATTTTACAACTAACTTGATGGGTCTTGATATAGGTTTAAGCCCGATCATCGCTAAGGAGCTACAACAACTAAGGCAGATGATCTCAACCGTACCTGGAGTAGTTCAACCGATACCAAAACTATCCCCCACCAGTCACATGATCTCTAGATTTGTTCTAGCGATAGCTGGTACTGAAGTTCCAAAACACTTCGAGACCCCTAACATGAAGCCCTACAACGGAACCATGGATCCTGAGGAGCACGTGGCACAATACAGGGAGAGGATGGAAATTATTCCCATCCCCAGTCACTTGAAAGAAGCTTTCCTGTGCAAGGGCTTTGGTTCCACCCTCATATGATCCGCTCTAAAATGGCTCCTTAACGTTCCTCCTTATTCGATCATATCATTTGCTCATTTGATTAATTTATTTAACAATCAATTTTCTTCGAGCAGAACATTCAAAAAGATCACTAGTGATCTCTATCGAGTGGTTCAGGATCCTAAGGAATCCATTAGGACTTTTGTGAATAGGTTTGACAGGGAAGCTCTGAGTATTCCCAACATCGACATGGCAACTGCAGTCGAAGCTTTCAAAATGGCTTTAAAGAAGGATTCTCCCTTTTACGAAGATCAGGTAATCACCTCATGCATATGGATGGACGAAGTCAGGAGCAAGGCATTGAGATTCATCAGGCTCTAAGAACACAAGGAGTTCCAAAAGAGGAGCAACCCACCAAGTTATTATGATCACCCCAATAGGAAGGCGGATTCATCGGCCTAAAGATCCTATAAATCAAAACCTTATTCCAAACCCGACCATCATAGGGTTAATGCCCTTGAAGATGAGGGAGAGGAAGAAAATTTCCCTAAGATTACTGACTATTGTTTTCAGTGGATATTTCAGGTGTAATCTTTGCCATGCAGGATCTTGGAGACAAAGCAAGATGGCCAAGAAAAGGAGAAAAATCCACCACTTGGAAAGACAAGTCCAAATGGTGAGCGTATCATGAAGACTTTGGTCATGTTACAGAGGATTGCATAACTCTCAGGAAGGAAATCAACTATCTCTTGGGCAAAGGATACCTCAAAGACATCCTGGGAAGTCGAAAGGAGAAAACCAAAGAAAAAGACCAGGATCCCCAGATGATCCTCGAAAGACTAGGATCCCCCCCCTCCAGCTGACGCAAAGGTAATCAATGTGATCTCTGGAGGATCTGACATTTGTGGTACCTTATACTCTGCAGCAAAAAGGCATGCCAAGCTATCCAAAACAGTGAAAGAAAAGGGAGGACATCCAGGATCCTCACCATGACATATTAGTAATTACTCTATACATCGCCAACCATTTCGTCAGAAGGATCCTTTTCGATCAAGGATCCTCAGTTAACATCATACTCCTGGATGCATTAAAGAGAATGAACATCCTGGAGTCTGAGAGAGTTTCAAGATCCTCATTACTAATTGAGTTCGGCGGTGAATCCAAGCACACCATCAGCGAAAATAAAGCTACCAATCTACACAGAGGGGGTAAATTTTGTACAACTTTTTTTTGTAATTGACACATTATCCTCCTATAATGTCATATTAGTTAGACTGTGGATCCACGAAATGAAGTCTACATCGACGTAGGAGACCAACAATAATTTAAGGAATGTTACAAGATTTCGATGAAGTCCTCAACAATACTGCGACAAGCATAGAAATTAAAGCATGGGGATATAAGACGTGTTATAAGCAAGAGAACATGATATAAAATAAGTGCCCCTGAACCTTGAGGATACTGAAGCCAAAGTTCTCATAGGATCCTCAATTCCTGAACTACTCGATCATGACCTCATAAGATTCCTCAAGGCTAGAAGCAAGATGTTTGCATGGAAGCATGAGGACATGACAGGTATTGACAAAATCATAAAGTTAACATCGGCCCATATTTCAGGTCGATACAACAAAAGAGATGGAAAGTTTCACCGGAAAGAAACCAAGTTATACAAGAAGAAGTAGAAAAGCTTCTTAAAACTGGCATGATCAAGGAGGTGAAGTTCCCAAGATGGCTAGCTAATGTAGTGGTGGTACAAAAGAAGAACGACAAATAGAGAGTGTATGTGGACTATACGGATCTTAACAAGGCTTGTCCCAAGGATCCTTTCCCTCTACCACACATCGACTCCATGATAGAGGCAACAACGGGCCACGAATTAATAACGTTCATGGACGCATCAGCAGGATTCCAACAGATCCAGATGGAACCCTTTCACCAAGAAGACACGGCGTTTATAACTCCAACAAGTATCTAATATTACACTTCCATGCCATTTGGTCTTAAAAATGCAGGTTCAACATATCAAAGATTAGTCAATAAGATGTTTAAGGAGAAATTGGGGGACACGATGGAAGTCTACATCAATGATATGGTGGTCAAGTACAAAAAACCTAAGAATCACCTCAAGGATCTCGAAGAAGCCTTCGACATCCTAGGCCAATATAACATGAAATTGAATCCCTCCAAATGCCACTGTGGGATGATATTGGGTAAGTTCCTAGGATACATGTTGACCAAAAGAGGAATCGAAGCAAGCCCAGAGCAAATCAAGCCCATCCTTGATCTGAGATAACAATCCTCAACAAAGGATATTCAGAGATTAATGGGAAGAGTGGAAGACCTAAACAGGTTCATCTCAAGATCCTCGGAGAGATGCAATCCCTTTTATGACATATTGAAGAAGAACAAAAGATTCTGGTGGACCCAGGAACATAAAGATGCTTTCCAAGAGATTAAAAGATATTTAAGCTCACCACCCGTATTGGTAAAACCATTAGATGGGGAACCACTCCTTCTTTACCTCTCAGTATCCTGAAACGCGATAAGCGCAGTATTAGCTAAGGATCTCGATGGGTACCAACATCCCATATACTACGTAAGTAAAAGTATCTTGGATCCTGAGACCAGGTATTCTCACCTTGAAAAACTTATACTTGCATTAGTAACAACTTCTACTAAGTTAAGACATTATTTTGAAACACACCCTACAATTGTAAGAACTAACTATCCAATTAAGAATGTTATGAGAAAACCAGAAATATCAGGGAGAATGGCAAAATGGTCCGTGAAGTTAAGAACATATGACATAAAGTACGACCCAATATCCGCCATAAATTCCAAAGCATTGGCGGATTTTGTGGCTGACTTTAGTCATGATCTAAGAGCTGAAGTTGAAATAGAAGCCAAGAAACTTCTATAAGAGAAAAACATGGAAAGGTGGACACTATTCACAGATGGAGCATCAAACCAAAGAGGAACTAGCTTGGGGATCATACTAAAATCTCCACAAGGGAACATCCTACCCCTAGCAATCAGTTGTGAATTCAATGCGACCAACAACGAAGCAGAATACGAGGCGCTGATCGTGGTGCCACAGTTAGCCAAAGATCTTCAGGTATTTATCAATTCTTTACTACTAACTAACCATTTTAATGGATCCTATCCAATGAAAGGAGAGAAGTTAGCACTATACCACAAAGTCCTCAAAAACCTGGCCTCAGAATTCGAAACATTTACCCTAAACCAGGTTCCTAGAGAAGACAATGTTGAAGTAGATGCTTTAGCATATATATATAGGATATTCCTTAAGGATGACACCGGAAACCAGGATCCCTATAACCCACGTATTGATCCTAGCAATCGAGGATACCACCAAGAGAGTGAAAGATCCTAACGATCACGAGGAGACTGCCAACGTCGAAGCAATCAAAGATCCTGACTCATCGATCCAACATCAGGATCCCAACATTCAGGATCGCTCTCTGACTTTAGGATCCTGGATCCAATCCATCATGGAATATCTCCGAAATGGCACGATCCCTAAGGAAGAGAAAAGAGAGAGAGCCTTCAGGACGAGGATCTCAAGGTTTGTTATAATCCAAGGTATGTTGTACAAAATAAATGTAGCAGGACCATACCTCAAGTGCCTAGAAGATCACAAAGTTGTAGAGGTCCTTAAGGATATTCACGAAGGAGACTGCGATAACCACACTGGGGGCAGATCCTTATGTTCCAGAGTATTGAGGATGGGATACTACTAGCCAACCATAAAGAAAGATTACTTCCTTCATGCCCAAAAATGCGATGCTTGTTAGAGACATAGCAACATCCTACATCAACCAGCATAACCTCTACATCCTATCCTTTCTCCTTGGCCATTCATGAAATGGGGAATCGATATAGTAGGTAAACTGCCAGTAGCCCTTGGAGGAAAAGTCTTCATGTTAGTAATGACTGACTACTTCTCAAAATGTATAGAAGGTAAAGCCTACGTCCAAGTAAGAGACAAAGAGGTAGTATCCTTCATCAAATGTAACATCTTAACCAGGTTCGGGATCCCTTCCGAAATTATATGTGACAATGGATCCCAACTCATAAACAAAAGGATGAGGGACTTTTGCACAAGTTGGGGAATCAAGATGGTGATGTCTACTCTTGTCCACCCTCAAGCTAACGGCCAAGAAGAATCCAACAATAAAATCATAGTCAACAGTTTGAAGAAAAGACTGGATAAGAAGAAAGGAAGATGGGCAGAAGAACTTCCTTTCGTTTTATGGGAAGATAGAACCACTTCCAAGGTAGCTACGAGCCAAACCTCATAGTCATTAGTGTTTGGGACAAAAGCAACAATCCCTACTAAAGTGGCGATCCCCACAGCAAGATACTTACTCCAAAACCAATAGGACAACAACATGATCCTGGCCCATGATCTCGATACTATAGATGAACTTAGGGATCTTGCAAAACTCTGTAACGCCCGTAGATCCGGGCTAGTCAATTTAGAGGCAATAAGTGAGGAAAACGAATTTTCGGCAAAAGATTATTTATAATAAAAAATCTTAACCAATTTGTAGAATATTTCTCAAGGTTTCTGTACATATAAAGAACTCCGAAATCCGAGTTATAACGAAGAAGTTATGGCCCGTCGAAGTTTTACGGCAAAACCGGCACGACACCGGGAAGCGTAAATAGTGAATTTACGATGGAGCGACTTTTAGCCTTAGTGATCTAAACAAAAGTCGTAGAAAACGTTAAACCGAGAGCGTCCATAAGAAGAACGCCCAAATCTGACTTCGTATGAGGAAGTTATGATTTTTCGAAGTTTCGGCTTAGTAGTGTACAGCCCGAAACTCGAATTTTAGTTCGAGCGGTTTTTGGCTTACGCGATCTAAATGAGAGTTGAAGATCTCATTAATAGGAACTCAACAGTAAAAAGACAGACAAAAACGGAGCTCGTATGCGAAAGTTATGGACGAAGCTTAATCTCTACTTTTCGAGCGCGACGAATTCGATACAGTTTTGTAAATCCGAGATAGAATGAGAATTAGCCAACGAGGTCTAAATGAGAGTTGAAGATCTCATTAATAGGAACTCAACGATAAAAAGACAGACAAAAACGGAGCTCGTATGCGAAAGTTATGGACAAAGCTTAGTCTCTACTTTTCGAGCGCGGCGAATTCGATATAGTTTTGTAAATCCGAGATAGAATGAGAATTAGCCAACGAGGTCTAAATGAGAGTTGAAGATCTCATTAATAGGAACTCAACGGTAAAAAGACAGACAAAAACGGAGCTCGTATGCGAAAGTTACGGACGAAGCTTGGAGACTACTTTACTATACAATTCCTATAAATAAGAGATGAACTCTTCATAATTTCCTCACACCTTCAAACCTTTCTTTCTCTCTCTAACTTCTCTCTAACCTCCCTAAACCCCTCCCAAGTCTAGGGAACCTCCCTAGCATGAGAAGAAAGCCCCGGAGGGCCCGACGCTATTTTTAATATAACTTCTAATTAATTATAGTAACATTATTAGGACCTTAAAACAATTATTTGGGATATTATTATGAGTTATATAAGAGTGTTGTTTAACGCTTATATAATAATAATAATAATAATAATAATAATAATAATAATAATAGCTAGACTATTAATTAGTCGCAGTTAACGTTAGACTAAACCCTAGTGGTATTGATACTAGGTTTTGTCGAAAGAAATTGTTTTAAGAGTAACGAAGCGCTGTCTGAGTTTGGAATCATCACTTTAACAGGTGAGTGCATGGTCCCTTTCATCTTACACATAGATATGAAGTATTTTATATAAATTACGTGCTATGTGTGCATATTATCTGAATACTTGCTGTCTATGATGGATGAATAATTTTATACATGTTTTAAATGATTTAAATATATATTTATTTTATATCTACAAATACGTTGGGATAAAACATGGGTAGATGAAATAGTTGGTGTGTGATGAAATAAAATGGTGAGAGATAGGTGATGATAGGAAGGTGATGATAATTAGGTGATGGATAGGTGATGATGAATCGGTAATGTAGGATGAAAGATACTATAACCTTGTCCGACAATTTGGAGATGTAGTCATCTACTAGAGTATAGATGGCGACCACGGAATATTCTAGACAACCCGTGGAAACACCAGCAGACTTATAACCTGTAGGTGATGAATTACGAGACCAGGTGATGTGGTGACTGTATATTCATGCGATGATACTCTAACCCTTACTATGAATTACGAGTTCAGGCTACGTTGTAACTACGTATTCATGCCTTAGGAACGAGCATATAAGGAAATGTGAGGTAGAAAGATGAGAGGTAAATATGATATAGGAGATGACCCTTAAGATAATTCTTTAAGGAATATTAAAGAAGATAACGGGGATGGGTAATCGGGTTGATTGTTTGATGTTTAAATATAATAATTATATTATTGTGGGTTGAAAACCCTATGTACTCACCAGGTTTCCCAACCTGACCCACTCCAGCTTATTTGTATCACAGGTGTCGATACGAAGCTACTTTGCACTGAGAGATTTAAAAGAGATGTAGATCACTAGTGTAAATGAATGTAAGTTCTGTTTATGCTTATGTTTCTGTATTGACGATGACATCCCAAATGTTTTAAATGAATAAAAATACATTTCTTCGGAAATACTTTGATAACGTATTTATCATGTTTTTCTGGGAATAAATTCCGCAACATTTTTATTAAAAGAAGTACTCTGATTTTTATAAATCATAAACAAAAATCGGTCTTTTCTGGCCGTGAAAATGGGGATGTCACAAACTCCGTATTGCTTCTCATCAACAAAGGATCACCAAGGCGTACAATAAAAATATAAAAGTTAGAAGATTCCAAATAGGAGAGTTGGTACTAAGGACGACATTCCAAAATACAAAAGGATACTAGTGCAGGTAAACTGGCACCTAAATGGGAAGGGCCATATCTCATAGACGACGAAGCAGGAAATGGGGCATATTGGTTGGCCACCCTAGATTGAAATATTTTGCCAAGATCATGGAATGTGATACATCTCAAAACCTATTTCATGTAAGTACAGCTGGTCATCTCTCGATACACTCAAGGTACGCATGTTGTTTACATTTTATCCTTCATTTTTCATTATTTATTTTCTATATACAAATATCATTATTAATTTAAGCATCGGAGGGGCATAACTATGCTAACGCCCACCCCTAGCTAACATTTGTTGCATACAGAGACTAAAGGATCCTGACGCTCCAGGATCCTAACCTCTAAGGATCCTAACATTTAAGGACCCAAATGCTTAAGGATCCTAACCTTTAAGGATCCTAACGTTTAATGGTCCAGACACCTAAGGATCCTGACTTCTCAAGATCTTGAAAGATGAATATTCAAAGACGCTGATATCAAAAGGACCATTGGCACATAAGAATCCCATGACTGAAAACATCTGACGATTCACGATATGAATCTCTTAAGAATAAAGACTAATCATCTCTATCCTTTCTCGGTATTGCGTTACGTTCTCTTTAGGATTCGTAGTCCCATCATAAGGCTACATGCTAGGACTCTGGAAGCGCTTAGGAACTTCAGTATCAACTATCTCATGAGCGAATCTCGAGATCCTATGACTTGTTAGGGATGATTCTGGTATAGGTTGAACTACTTCGGGCACACTTGAGATCATCTGTCTCAACTGCTGAAGTTCCCTGGCCATGTTTGGACTTATTCCTGCATCCACATTTGCGGAGTTAGTATTGATAGTATTTTTATTTAAAAAGTTACTGGAATCAAGGTTTTTAGGAGTAATGAAAGGCTCATTGAGATTATTGATCATAGATGCTCAGCTGTCCATAGTTGCCTCCCAGGGTGACGCCATAACGGTAGGAGCTGTGTCCTTCTGGTGATTTCTGAGGATCCTACATTATTGAAGTTCAGGATCCTTGGTTGTATGATTGTGGGTGCTGTTTCCTGGGAATTCTGAAATTCTGCCTTCATCCTCTCCACTTCTCTGAGCAGTGCTCTATTCTCCTCCTACTGTTGGGTGACTTGTTGCGTCATTTTCCTCATCATAGCGAGGAGTTCTGCAGTAGTGACCGAGGCAGTCGGATCTTGGAGTCCCAAAGATCCCAAACTTCCTTGGTTGGTGACCGGAGGGGTGTTTTTCTTGGAAGTGTCATGCGTTTTCTTCTGACTAGGGGTCACTCGGAGGAGGTGGTAGGTTTTTGGTTAGAATGGAAGGAGCAGAGGATGAAGAAAGGAACGGTTGTGTAGACATGATTTTTTTCGAGGATTTTGAACACCACGGCCCCACAGTGGGTGCCAATATGTTTTGGTCAAAAATTACACAAGTAGTAATCAACCAAATTGAATGAGATGCTGTGATGTTCGAGTTGTTTAATAGTAAATGATAAAGATAATGACACACTGGTTTACAAGGAAAACCCTTGATCCTTGCTAGGATCTCGGGTACAAAACCATGGGAGATGATAATGATCACCTGCCTTGATGATTTTATTAATATAAAATGATAATTACAAAGAACTTTAGTAAGAACAAGTAAATAAATTCGTAGAGTAAGCTTAGAGTAAAAAACAAGTGTGTTGTATGCGTGATACAAGCGACAATTAACAGTCTAAACTAGCCAACAAGATGTTCGATATTTCCGAGATCATCTATGACCAGCTTCACGAACGTTATTTGACTAAGTATTTTGGATCTTTAGCATAGTTGAGATGATTCTTCGTTGATAATTGGTCTTCCCTTCACTACTTCTGCACATGTATTAGTTATGAACAGAATATAACCATTATAAATGTTAATAAAAATAATAACGGTAATAGTCGAGATCTTAAGGTAACTGAGGATCCTGGGTGTTTCAGGATCAGGAATATTTTGAGGATCCTGGCCCTAACAATCATGTTTCTTGATCCACCAAATATTTAAATTTTAAGCTTGACCGGGTGGAGCAAGCCTTGAAGGAGTAAGAAGGGATCTCAAGTGATCAGGATCCTAATGAGTTTACAATTTACATAAACGTTTTAGGATCCTAAAGATCTGTGATAAAAAGTTACTTGATCAGGATCTTGTAATAGTCAGGATCCTGAGGTTTTAGAAGAGGTAAGTTTTGGTTTGAGAAGTAGGAAAACCTTTAGAAGAGAAGTATCTATATATATATATATATATATATATATATATATATATATATATATATATATATATATATATATATATATAGTTTTAGGAACAACTTCAGGCATAGTAAGCATAGAAAATAAAGATAGATAGAACCTGGAGAGAGCTTCTTTCTTAGATCTGTATTAGACTTTTAATTGTCTCTTTGAACTTCTCTTTAGGATTTTGATCTTATCATCGTGAGGAGAATTTTTATGAATATGCTCTTGGGACTTGATCCCAATTTTAGAATTTACTGGGAATAATCCCAACTCATGTAATATTGGGAAAGATCCTACATAAGAATTCAATAAGGAAGGTACCAGTTTACAGTTTTACTGGGGAGAATCCCAACTTAAAAGATCTTGGAGAATATCCCACTTAAGAAATACTTGGAAAGATCCCATCTTAAGAAATCTTGGAGAAGATCCCAACTTAAGAAATCTTGGAGAAGTGAAGAAATGAGAAGAATTCAGTAAACCTAGACTAGAAAAGTCCAAGTGTTGAAAATACTGAAAACAGAGTTTTAGAATCGTCAAGTGGCAAGTAATGCGGAAAATAAAGAATTGTGAATCACCAAGTTAATGATAAAATCATTTTTATATGTTCAAGATCAATGATTCAAAAGTGTCTCATATTCATAAAGATTTAGTTACAAGTGTTTGAATGGCAAACACACTAAAACCCTCAAATGCCTCTCTGAAAACAAGTCTAAGCAGCAATTGTGCAGAATGAGCAGGAATGAGCAAGGAAGAGCAACTTTATAATGGATCCCAAGGGGCCTATTTATAGGCTTTGGAAAAGCCCATGACATGGCTTGACCAATCAGGTGCTAACACGCCATCAAGACTTAGTCATCAGTTGACAGCTTTGCCCTACTTAAAGGAGAATGGATGGAATATTCAAATTCCGTTAGTATTCTGTTAGGATTCCATCCAAGTTATGAGTCTTCGTAATTCTTGAGCCTTATTGCTCAACATTGAAAATGTGATGAGGAACATGAGCATCATGTCGCTCAATTGTCTTCTTAGACATCATCAACTTCCAGAAGTATTGTTTATCAAGTTAAGATGCTTCTTGAATATTGGACTGTGTCTTGAGCTTGAAGGTGTACAACTGCTTGTTCATGATGGTCCATGGATGAAATTCATGTGCCTTTGAGCATTTGGACGTGCCTCCATTGTATGTGATGTGCCATGTGCAGTCTTGTTTATCCATCAATGTGATCATGATGATCCATTGAATGAGTTGAGCCACCAACTATTCATGTTGATCTATCAACTTCTTGTTGAGCCATAGAGTTGTGAATAAGCCAACAATGTTTCTAATGAGCCATCTATATTCCATATGATCCACCAATATCATATGATCCATATATTATCTAGATGTGTCATATGAGATTATGATGATCCAACTTGCTTTCTTTAAGTGCTCCATGTTCAGCAAATGCTCCATGTCAAGAACAAGTGCTCCATGTGTACATCAAGTTCACCATGTTCACTTCAAGTGCTCCAACATCTGATTCTCCAAACACTTGTTGAATCTTTAGGATCTTTCCAACCTGAAATATTCTTATAATGTTTGTTAGAAAATGTAAATCAATACTTAACTTATTTCAAGTGACAATCACATCAAAATATTTCCAACAGTTTCCCATGTATGATGGTTACTAAAATAAGGAGTTGTAAAAAGTGTGTAAAAAGGAAAAATATTGATTTAACATTTTCACGCTCTGCTTCAATGGTATTTTCTATTGAAGTAGATACACTTAAAAAAACTTTGAAAAATAATTCGAGAGAATGTGGTCCTTGAACTTGAATGATTTTGTTAAAGAAAAAATTTTGAACTGTCAATATGAAAATTGTAAAAAAATGATAAAAAGATTTGGGATCGATTAGTAATGTAAAAAGATTGTTGAAAAAGTGGTAGTATAACTTCTAATCAAATTCTGATTTGAAAAAAAAAAGTATGTTCAAATTTACGTAATCTAGACAATAATTAATTTTGTTTTGTGAAGATAAGAGGATGAATTGACAGATAGGAATAACTTGCAAAATCGTTTAATGTTTTATTTAGGCCAGAAGTTTGAAGAAAAATCAAGTGTTGAGTAAGAATGAAACACTTGATATTTTTCGACAAATGAAAAATAAATAAATAAATAAATAAGAACTTTGATATTTTGCTAAAATCATACCAAAAGTGTTATAATAAAGCAAAGTAGTTAAGTCTTGACCTTAAAAGACAATAACATATCAAAAAAGAAAAAAATTGAAAGAAGGAAACTTTTTTTTATCATAAATGATATATTCAAAATATGTTTGGATAAACTTCAGTAAACCTAGACTATAAAAGTCCAAGTGTTGAAAATACTGAAACGGAGTTTTAAAATCATCGAGTGGCAAGTAATGCGGAAAATAAAGATTTGTGAATCAATCAAATTAAGAGAAAAACGTTTTTACACTTAAGATCAATGATTCAAATGTGTCTCATATTCATCAGAATTCAGTTACAAGTGTTTGAATAGTAAACACACTAAAACTTTCAAGTGGCTCTCTATGAACTAGTCTAAACAACAATTCTGTAGAATGAGCAGAAATGAAGCAGGAAGAGCAACTTTATAATGGATCCCAAGGGGCCTATTTATAGGCCTTGGAAAAGCCCATGACATGGCTTGACCAATCACGTGCTGACACGTCATCAAGACTTAGTCATCCATTGACACCTTTGCCCTACCTAAAGGAGAATGGATGGAATATTCCAATTCCGTTAGTATTCCGTTAGGGTTCCATCCAAGTTATGATTCTTCATAATTCTTGAGCCTTCTTGGTCAACATTGAAAATGTGATGAGCAACATGAGCATCATTTTGCTCAATTGTCTTCTTAGATTTCATCAACTTCCAAAAGTATTGTTGAGCAAGTTAAGTTGTTTCTTGAATGTTGGACTATGTCTTGAGCTTGAAGCTGTACAACTGCTTGTTCAAGATGGACCATGGACAAAATTCATGTGTCTTTGAGCATTTGGACGTGCCTCCATTGTACATGATGTGCCATGGGCAGTCTTGTTGAGCCATCAATGTGATCATGTTGATCCATTGACTTGAGTTGACCCACCAACTATTCATGTTGATCTATCAACTTCTTGTTGAGTCATAGAGTTGTGGACGAGCCAAAAATGTTTCTGATGGGCCATGAATATTCCAGATGATCCACCAATATGTTGACGCTCCATATATGATCTAGATGTGCCATCTGAGATCATGATGATCCAACTTGCTTTCTTCAAGTGCTCCATGTTCAGCAAGTGCTCCATGTCAACAACAAGTGCTCCATGTGTACAACAAGTTCTCCATGTTCACTTCAAGTGCTCCATCATCTGATTCTCCAAACACTTGTTGAATCTTTAGGATCTTTCCAACCTGAAACATTATGATAATGTTTGTTAGAAAATGTAAATCAATACTCAACTTATGTCAAGTGACAATCACATCAAAATATTTCCAACAAGAAGATCCCAACTTAAGAAATACTAGAGAAGATCCCAAATTAAGAAATATTAGGGATTATCCTAACTTTAGATAATCATTGGGGAAAATCCTAACTTCAGATAATAACTGGGGAAAATCCCATTTCGTAAGAAAACATGATAACGTTATAAACCTTACACATTTACTTTATGATCATAACATATGTTCAGAAATAAAAGGGTTGTCAAGTCACTAAAGCATGAAATGATCCCCTTATTTACATCCCATAGTTAGATATCATGCGCCCATGCGAGGTGTAGAAACGTAAACTCGTGAGAAATAGGTCATTAACTCTTTAAACCTTAGGATCTTAACATATGTTCAAGAATAAGAGGGTTTCCAAGTCAGTAAAGCGTGAAATGATCCCCTTATTCAAATCCTATAGTAAGATATCGTGCGTCCAAGCGAGGTGTAAAAACCCAAAAACGAATGAAAAAAGGTTATTAAATCTTTAAAACTTAAAGGGGATTAAGTACCCTTAATCAGAGGAGAGATGATTAGTCTCTATTCGTACTGGCTAGGATCCTTGAGTTTCTGCATGTTACAAACGTTAGCTTGGGGTAGGAGTTAGCTTGGCTAATATCCCTCTGATTCTTAAGTTATTAGTACTCTTAGAATGAAAATAAACAAAGAATAGAAATGAGGGTAAGTAGTAGTTATGTACCTTGACTCGGTTGAGACGAATTGTGACTAAATTGACTTACATAAAGTATGCTTCAAGCTGTATAGCATTTCATGATTTTGGCAAGATGCTTCCTTCTAGGGTAACTAGCCAATATGCTCCCATTCCTACTTCTGAATCAATAAGATACTCATCACACTTCTGAGCATGTAGGAAGGCATCATTCTTCTTGGTTGGCCAATAGTATCTTGTTCCTAAATCTTTAGAACACAAGGATCTGCCCCCAATGTGTTTTCCATAATCCCCTTCATGTATGTCTTTTAGAACTTCGATGGCTTCATGATCTTAGATATGGACCTGTTATGGATTTCTTGTATACTACTCCATGGATCGTCACAAAGGATTAGATCCTCATCTTGAACGCTTTATCACCATTTTTTCCCTTTAGGATTGCACCATTCTAGAGATACTCTATGATGGGTTGTGTTTAGGATCTCAAATGTATCTGAGGATTCTGAATGTTTTGATCGGGATCCTAAAGATTGGGATCCTTGGCAGAGGATCGAGGAATTAGGCCTCGGATTGCTGATATGTTGGCTGCCTGATAAAGGGCATCAGGGTCGTCTGGTCTCTGGTGGGATCCTAAGGGAAGACTGTAAGTTAGCTAATGCGTCTTCCTTGATGTTATCTTCTCTAGGAACTTGATTCAAACTAAAAGCTTCAGATTAAGATGCTAATTTTTTATGAATTTGAAGGTATAGTAAGTGATATTCTCTATCTAACTTAGCTTCATTACCTAGATTTTAAGGCATGATTTAAACAGAAAGTATGAAAATGCAAACACTAAGTAATCTATCTTTGAAAGTGATGTGTGTGCATGTGGATAGAGAATTTGAGAGAGCATAGTAAAATGCAGTTAAGTGTGTGCATGCGGAATAAAAAAGAACTTTAAGGAAACACTAGAACTTAGATGGATGACTGATTTAGAGGCATTGTGGATTATCTTATTGTCACTTACATATTTATCAAGCAACTAAATCTGTGTATGATCCTTCACTTCACATTGTAAAGAATTTACTTTGTTGATTATTACATTTGAATTCATTAACATGACACAGAATAACCCGATTTGTACTCACCAATTATGTCTCACCGCAATGCGTATATTTGTGTCTAAGGCCTAGTTACTTCCCAAACCCTAAATACTAACAATCCTCATAAACGTTCCCCACTTATTTTGATAAACATTCATTTTTGGCATTCCTACCACCTACACCTTTTTATTGACCCCTCTGGTTTCAAAAGGCATCGCCAAATTGCAAGTGACACGACTTTAAAAGAAAAATACTATATATAATAATTGACCTAAGAATATAACTACACTTTTTTGGATTTTTTACTTATATATATGTGTATATATATATATATATATATATATATATATATATATATATATATATTATCTTTTCTTATAACTCTAATTTTGACAAAGTACACAAGCAAATAATTCCTATCTTTACTTCTATTTGTACTTTTGTTCGTGACTTTCTAAGAAATTCATTGGAGTGCTCAGAATCGCTTAGGTCACTAATGGAGTCCATGACTTTCTATGAAACCCTTTTAAACAATATTTCTTTACATCCATCCAAGCTTTTATAATTAGGTGGATAGATATAAATATATCCTCGGGGGTAATACTCATCGGGTCCCAAAGGTCACAGATTGACTCCACTCCTGAACTATAACTTATTTGAATATATAACTAGACTCAAAGTGTAGAAATTAAACAGATAAACTTGGAACTTGACTCGCTTTGTTTTAACTAAGAGGCTTTTTATTGTGTATAGATATTCACAAAGCAAAAAAATTTATGTCCCTCAAACTACACAAGTTCGCGTTTTTGTCTCATGAGCTCACTAGGACAGGGAAGCCACAAATATACTATAACACATTGGCTTAACTACACATTAGAGTTTGTCTCAAATTATCCCACATAACATTAGTACTTGATGTATGTTATAACTCGAAGTGAGTAAAATAATGAAGCTTGTTAATGGTCACTAAAGTACCAATATTAGTTGTGTACTGAAGCAAACTGAAGAACCATAGAGTTTGGTATTTCGAAAAATCATTCAAGTGTGGAGCAACTAACCTTCTTCATTTTCCTAGTTGTGATAACAACCTGCTTTTTTCCTAACAAAAATAAGAATAAAATCTCTTTTTGGTATTTTTTTTTAAATTAAAGACAAAAGACAGAAAATAAAATCTTTTTTTTTTGTAGTTTTCTCTTATGTAAAGTAAAAATGAAATAAAAATCTTTTTGGAGTTATCCTTGTGGGTAGAATAAAGAAAAAATAAAATATTTTTGGAGTTTTCTTAAAAAAAATATTTAAAAATAAATAAATGCCTAGAGAATGTGGATTAAGCATGCCAAGTCGTCTTAGAAAGTGTAAGAACTTGGATTCATCTAGAGCAATTGTGAACACATATGCAGTCTCTTCATTTGTAGCAACAAAATGAAGCTCAATATGACCTTTCTAAATATTTTCTTTTAGGAAGCGATACCTGATATCAATGTGCTTGGTCATTGATGGGGGTATGAAGCTCACCTTGGTATTTTTCGTGAGTTGCACGAAGAAGAAGAAAGTAGAAATGTCGAGCCTAGCCTTGAGCTTGGAGAGATCCTCTAAAATGGGTGATGTTCTAAGAAGCTACACACGAAAATGGTGTGTAAATGTGATGATTTTAACCTTTTATTGTATAAAATCACTTGAGTTTTTCAAGAAATTTACCAAGATTTCTTAGGACCACTTGAAGATATAACTTCTCTTGAAGGTGGTTTACGAAAATTTGAAAGAAAAATAGAGAGTTTGGAGAGTAGAATGGGTTGCAAATTATTTTTGTGTGTGTGTGGGTGTGGGATCGGCCGATCTCTCTCTTAGGGGGGGGGGGGGGGTTGGTTGCTTCCTTGTTGTTTGGTGGTCATTAGTACCATTACGTGGATACATGGTGGTTACTTACCTAGAGGTTTGTGGGATACAAGTGAGGTGTCACTCTTTTGGTATTTCCTTTTTTTTTTGCTCATGCCCTAACCGAACCCTATGTGGTTTTCGGCCATAGCGGGCTAAATTCATGGGCTTTCAGGTTTTGGCTTGGCCGATTAAGAGGTTTTTGGTCCATTAAAGCCCAAAGGTAGAAGGGTTTTCGTTTTGGAGTATGTATGGGCTTTTTGGGTTTAATTGGGTCCAATAAAAGGGTTTTCGGCCCAATAAGGCCCAAAGAAGAGTTTTCGGTCCAATAGGGTGTTGGGACGAGAATTCTTGGGTCAAGGCCCAAATTTGTTTGGGCTTAGCTATTGGATCAAGTTTTGGGCTTGTAAGAGGCTATTTCAACTTGATTTTAAATGTACGCTCATATGTATTCAAATAACATTGTAGTTTGAATTTCACTAATTTGATGTTGCAAGGTTACATAGAGGAAATTTTTGTACATGAATCATCATCTCAACCCTATATTTGCTAGTTGTGACATCATCCCCTGTTAGAGGAAATTTCGTCGTGAAATTCGTTCTAAAGTAGCCTTCAAGAACTAGGGAAAAAGTGATAGGTTTTATACAAACAATCCTATGTATGCATGCAACCCTAGATACGGATCTATGTTTTCACTAGTAGTTATACAACATTATGAACACAAAAGAAACCTAACATGCTCCTAGGTAATTTCGAAATTATGAAGGAGAATGAATTACATACCTCTTGTTGTTATATTGTAATAACAACTTGTATCTTGAATCTTCTTGTCTTTGAAAGCAAGTACCACAAGTGTAGTACCTCTAATGGCTCACAAACACCAAGAGCAAATGGAGAGGCAAGAGAGAGAGAGGGGAGAGGCAGAAAATCGGCTCTAGGAACTTCTAGGATCAAGTGGCCGATTTTCCTAAGCCAAGGGGTCCTTATATAGGTATATGGATTAGGGTTTCAGTCCTTATCCTTATCTGATTGCTTAGCCACCAAGCCAGCCCAAAGGATAACCCTAGAAACCTTATCATGGACGAATTCTAAGGCCTTATCCCCTTGAATTCGTCCACCCTATCGTATAGGGCATCCTTTGCCCTACTTTACAACTTTCACATAATTACAATTCAGTCCCCCTAGTTTAATTAAGTTCTTTTGATCACAAAATTAATTCTTAATTAATTCTTGACCAATGTTAATTAAACAAATATGATTTCTCTTTTAATATATTATTCTTATAATATATTAATAAACCATAATAACCTCTTTCTCTATTATTTCTCCAGTCAAGTTGCTTTGGTGAAGGCAACCCAAAAGGACCATGCACAACCGGGTCAAGTACTTACCAAATATGGTTACAGGCTTAGACACTAATCCAACAGTCTCCCACTTGGATAAGTCTAGTAAGTATAATGTAAGTACAATCCGATTAGCAATCATAGCTCTCAAAGACGCTGTCGAACTCTAATCTTATCAGTAACCTGTCCTTTAGATAAGGGATCATATATTCCTCCATTCTAGATATCATATGAACTGAGACATCGATTTTAATCATACTCTATGTTCACGTGTTGTTTCCCGATTTCCGATTTATGACGAAAGACAACAGACTATAGTTGAACACATCAACTTAGTCCCGGCTTGGCCAAGCGCTTAGGGTGTCATCACTAAATCATCGAGGGGCCCACAGATACCGCTTTTATCCCACTTTGGGTAAAAGGAACGGATAAACTTCGACTCAATGTTCGCTTGTACTCACTCACCGAATCACACACAACAATACGTTTTATAACACCAAGTTACTGGTGCGTTTACATATTATCAATGTGTAACCGACTCGCAAGATACAACTCACACATCTTGGTTTCAAGAATATAAGATATTACCGTCTCACCAATCACTCGTGATAAAATCCATGAAGCGATCCAAGTGAGCGTGGGTTTAATCCAATACTCTAATCTTATAGCAGCACTCATGAACTCTGCAGCAAACTTGTGCTATGTCTAAACGCTTTAGACAATCTACAGACGGATTCATGACAGTCTTCTTCCATACCTACTTCCAAAGTATGAGTGACTGTGGAGGATTTGAACAATTTTATTATTCGGGAAGTCAAAACATGCAAAGTGAAACACAAGAATAATACTAATCCTATATGACCCCAAACTTTGGGTATAAATAAAACACTTTATTTAATCACCATATTGATTACTCATTATTTGTTGTTTTGGGTAATCAACTTATTACTTGAATTATAACAATAGTTGTCCCATGCACCAAGCATGCACACTATGTTTACATATGGTCCTTACTTTGTGAAATAGATCAAATGAAAACATTTCCAATGATGCTCATTTCACAATTCTTAATCCTAATCATTAGTGTAAGAATACAAATTCTCGCCACTACTAGAATATGTCAGATTCTAACATCTTATGCAACGATCCTTTCGTAATATCATAGCGCCAAAGTCACCAAGAATACAAATTCCCTCTAAATGCCCTAGGCATTTGGAAAATTTTAGAACAGTCGAATATTACAGCATATGCAATCGATCCTATACTCTAAGCGTGTGAGATACGATTCATAATGAAAAGCGTGATACTTTACCAGTTTCTTGCTATAATATTGCCATAATATTTCTATTTGCCGTGTTCTAAAAATTCGAACTATGAAGAGGGATGTCGTAATCATAATCGAACTTTGAGAATGCAAATAATAAATATATCCTTGACTAAATTCAATTAAAATTTATCGATCTAAGCTTTTAGATTGGAAACGAAGTACAACATTCTCTCCCTTAATTATAGCAAAAACAAGTTTTCAACCCCTGCAACATTGCAAAGTGAAACTTTTGTTTTTCTATAATTAATATTGCCAACTTGCAATACTTAAATAATAATCATGCTCCCACTAACATGATGATTATATTTATCCCAGCATAACATTTATACTCCCACTAGCTTTGACACGTATTCAAAAACAGTTGGACTTCTAAAAGACAATACTTATTGACTTCCAAAGTTCATGTTTCCAATACGATGTGCTTCGATAAGCCTTTTATCTAAGCTTCTCAAACTCACACACCTTTCCTTAGACAGCTCTCATGTGTGTCTAAACTAATTCAGAACTTATATTACTAAGTCCCAAATATTCAAACTAATTGCCAAATCTCATAATTCGAACTATGAAGAGGGATGCCGTAATCATAATCGAATTTGAGAATGCAATTTACGTAATCGCTATCTCCTTAAAATCTCTCTTAGTGAAAGCGTTTCCTCACAATCATTTTCATGAAGGAGATAAACCTTATGACACTTAGATTTTATGGTGCATGTGTTCCTTTCCATGTGAATTTGTCATAACCATAATCATAAGATAATGTTTGTGACAAATCCAAACTCTTATGGACAGAACTTGTTCATTCTTAATTTCTTGCCATCAAGGCTCCCACCATTGCTTCCAAGTTATTTAGCAGCTCACCTATGCTAGTTAATGTACTTTCATTGAACAAGGTGTTTGCCTTATGCAGTCTATTGAGAACTCGTAGAACTCATATGCATAATCACTCAACTGGATTAGCACAGAAATAAAATTTTATCAACACGATAGGTTACAATCCTCAAGTCGTGTGCTAGTGTTTAATAGATTTACTCTTGATTAGTTCTTGAAACTTTTTCAAGATCTTTAGACTCCCACTGACCTCTTGACATATTAGATTCTTTTATCAAGAAACATTTCTTGATAAACAAATATCCAAGAGTTAGTGCGTGTCTATATCAAGACAAAACCTACATGCAATTTGGTACTAGTTGGTCTTTGTCTTATTCAAGACATCACAACTTACCAAAATGTGCAAGTGTAGGAACATTCCTACTTAAGATTATGTCACTCAAGTCACAATCTTGGAGTATGACTCTAAGACTTGATTTTGGAACGAAGTAAGATACATCTTATTGACTTAACCATCTCCATTCCTCTTCTTAGCCAAACCAGTGCACTAAGGTATCCTTAGAGGATGAATTGTAATATGGTTCTTACGATTATCAAGACGATCACAAAACACGATACAAAAGTACTCTCCCTTCTTCTTAGATTGGAGAAACTTTTTATCTTTCTGCCTTCATTGATTCTACTTATTCGTTCTGCCATTCATTGAAACTTTTCAATGATTCAGAATTACACTTAATCTTGTAAGTATAACCACATTTACTAGACCTTTAGTAAATTATGATGAATAATGTTATTATTATTTATGGTGGACTTGACTAGTGCATAACATTGTGTACTAGTTCCTTTAGTCCTTCACTTGACTCACATACTTGTGTGATCAAGGAATTAGTCTTAATTTACTAAGTACCAAGATTTCCATACATCACATGATTTAAATCATATGATTCCAAGTTTCTTTCCAATTGAAACCTGGGTGATGAGAATCTTTCCTTACTTAGAAAATTTTGACACTACCATAAATGACATAACTAAGAATCACATCCATTTATAGAAATACACAAACATCAATTTTTCACAACAATTTTCATTGCAAGGATATATATAAATAAGACAAATCAAAAAAATTATTTTATTCATAAAAGCAGCGGAAAACATGTCCTTACAATGCAAAATCAACTGAAAAACTATGTAATCAAATATTCCTAACAACTCTATCATAACTTTCTAAGCTCAAAATCTGATCTTCGAATCCATGCGATCGTGATCCATTTCTTCGTGATCAGACTCATCTCGCTCTTCCATCAAGCTTCCTCTCTTTTCTCTAATCCTGCAAAACATTCAAATGTAATCTTATCACATTATGTATTAAGAATAAATGAATAGGAACTTAATGGGTATAGATAATGGATATCACCTGAAGTAGAGCAATACTTCTTGACTCTCCCATCTCTTAGATTATTCAGGTCCTTTGGGCAACTTCGTATCCAACGCACCTTCGCTTGGCAGCAGAAACAGGTGGCTTCTCCTGGAGCGACCACGGAAGCATGGTTGGTTGAATTACCAGACAAATATGCTCCATTACTTTGCCAAATCATTTCTGATTTAGTAGCAATAAGCATGTAAGTTAGGTCAATGAGGGTCGCATCAAGATCCATCATATAATACTCTCTTATGAACTGATCATATGATTTAGGGAGTGATTGAAGAACGCAGTCTACAGCCAACTTATTTGGAAGAGATGCACCCAACATTGTCAACCTATCGATGTGTGATTTCATCCCTAGGACGTGAGCACACACGAATTTTCCATCTTCATGTTTCATTGCCAACAGGGCTTGAGTTATTTTGAACTTTTCAACCCTTCGATCTTGTGGGTTTGGGAGAACAACCGGAGGAGGTAGAGGAAGTGAAACCAAGCTAGTCCACAATGCAGGGATTGATCTTTCACCTTCATTGTGTAACAGACTTTCACTTTGAGCAGGAAAACCTTTTCCATGGGATTCGGGAAGACCACGGTTAGATTCATACATCTACAAAACGGGAGAAAAATCAAGTTAGTTGATTGATTGAGTCCTTAATAAATCACCCAAATGAGATATTAAGGCTAGGACCCAACACAATACTCTACAACTTGGGAGAGGGATGTCGTAACCCAAATTGCAGAACATTTGAAGGTAAGTGAATGACGATTCACTAATTTTCCACCATGAAAAACGAAAAAGAGATTAAGTTTTAAATTGTAACATCCATAAATTTAACGCCAAATTTAAACTTTTAAATCATAAATAAAACCCAATAGTATTGTTTACAAAAATGTTTTCAAATCATTATTCAATCAGAGTGTCCCAAAAGTCACATCGTAAGGATGAGGAGCGGTACTGTCACGCCTTCGCCTTGCCATGATCTCCTGAAGTACCTAAAACAATAAACTGAAAACTGTAAGCCCGAGGGCTTAGTGAGCTACCCCCAAAATACCAATACTCCACCGATAATACCATATCAATAACAGATAAACAACAACAGGCATATTGGGCCTTCGGCCTGACTGGACCGCCCTGCAGGGCCTACAGTCTATCTGAATCTGTCCCGAGCCTTCGGCATAACTGGACCGCCACGTGGGCCTACAGTCTCCCCGAGGACTTAGTGAGCTACCCCCAAAATACCAATACTCCACTGATAATACCATATCAATAACAGATAAACAACAACAGGCATACTGGGCCTTCGGCCTGACTGGACCGCCCTGCAGGGCCTACAGTCTATCTGAATCTGTCCCGAGCCTTCGGCATAACTGGACCGCCATGTGGGCCTACAGTCTCCCCGGACCGCTCATAGGGTGTGTTGGCCTTCAGCACAAAGCAGGACCGCCTCAACCCAAGCAACAAGCAAATAACCATGTGCGCATAACTAACATATACTGGTATATACAAACATCAAACATATCTATCTCACTGATCACCAATCATAGCAATCTCTCATAACTAGAGCACTGACCTAGCAGCTCACTAACATATCAATCCCTACGGATCATGAGAGCATAACATACTGTCTATCCTGATTCTGATCTAACAATCATAACCACATGTAACATACCATAACAATAACAACTAAAAGGGCCGACCTTGGTGCCTTAGACCCTACCGATATAGTGAGGATAACTCACCTTGCAGATGTCGACTCCGTAGATAAACTCCAACTCTCGGATCACTTGCCAAAGACTCCACCACCTATTACCATAATACGAAAATACCCATAAGCCCTTGACCTTACAAGGTACTCCTTAGACCAACTAGTCAACCCTTTGACAAAGTCAAAGTCCTCATTCAAGGTCAATAGTCCATGTTGACTCTAACTCTCCGAGTACCCTCGGCTACTCGCCGAGTTCCTTGAAGTACTTGCCCACTCGTCGAGTCACCGGGGTGACTCGCCGAGTTCCTTCGGTTTACGATCGAAACCCTAAGACCACTCGTCAAGTTTCCTTCTTGCAGCTCGACGGTTACACACGTGTACATAAGTTGGGGGAAACCTCAACCGACTCGCTGAGTTGTTCATCCACTCGTCGAGTCTACGGCAATCTTCATCGGACTCGCCGAGTTGTTAATCAAACTCGTCGAGTGCAATACCTATCTTCATATGACTCGTCGAGTCCCTTCAGTCCTTTTTGCCATACAGACTCATTTGAGCCATGCAGCGGCTCCAAACTACAGATCCAAGCTTCTAAGGCATGCTTTTCACGTAAAGTTGCAAACTTTACGTGCATGCATAGCTACAAAGGATCTAAATGTCAAATCCAAGCTCACAATGGGGTTTCCTACCCAAGGAAGGCTTCATTCACGCCCAAACCAGAAACTTTATGACTCTAGGACTTAAGAAGGGTCCAGATCTGAAGTTACAACTTCAGATCTAGACCATAGTCCATCATATCAACTCAAAGATCCATAAAAGCCCCAAACTCAACCAAAAAGAGATTTAGAAGGGAAAAGAAGTAAAGGTGGCAACTTGATACCTCTGGAAGATGCTAACTGAGGTAGATTCTGGTTCCCACACTTCCCTTGCTCCAATTCCCTTGCCTTCCAAGTTCCTTTTCTCCAAGGATCTTCCTCCCAAGCTTAACACACACAAGAATGAAACACCACACGAATTAAGGTTTTCTGGGCTCTCAATGGATTGCAAGGAGGCCAAAGGAGGCTTATGCTTCCTTAAATAGGGTGAAAAACCCTGGAATTTAGGGTTTCATCTGCCAGCTCCTACTCGTCGAGTCCCTTCATGGACTCGGCTAGTAGGTCACTAAAACACGTGGACCAACCCGCTGCTACTCGACTAGTAGGGCAACCAACTCGTCGAGTAGACCTTGAAATCAAAGAACTTCATAATTAAACAATACCTGAGAATCGGGGCGTTACAATTCTCCCCCACTTGAACTAGACTTCGCCCTCGAAGTCTGCTAGAATAAACAACGTCGGGTAATGCTCTCGCATTTCCGCCTCCGGCTCCCATGTCCACTCGGATCCCCTCCGATGTTCCCACTGCACTTTCACCAAAGGTATTTCTTTGCTCCGCAAAATCTTCTTCTTCCTTTCCAAGATGGCCACAGGCCTCTCTACGTAATTCAGGCGCTCATCGACCTGAATATCATCCAGCGATACCACTGCCTCCTGATCCATAATACACTTCCGCAGCTGCGAAACGTGGAAGGTGTTGTGGATCCGACTAAGCTCCTCCGGCAGCTCTAGCCCGTAAGCCACCTTGCCAACCCTGGCAAAGATCCTGAACGGACCAATATATCGGGGACCCAATTTTCCCCTCTTCCTGAAGCGGATCACACCCTTCCAGGGCGAGACCTTCAGGAGTACCATATCGCCAACCTGAAACTCTAGCTCGGATCGGCGCCGGTCGGCGTAACTCTTCTGCCGACTCTGAGCGGTCTGCAGCCGCTGCCTAACCTGCTGAATCTTCTCGGTAGTCTGCAAGACTACCTCCGTCCGTCCCATCACCCTGTGTCCGACCTCACCCCAACAAACTGGGGTGCGACACCTCCGTCCATACAACAGCTCGAAAGGCGGGGCACCAATACTGGAATGATAGCTTTTGTTGTAGGCGAACTCTGCAAGCGGTAGGTGAGAATCGCAGCTCCCACCGAAATCAATAACACACGCCCTCAACATATCCTCGAGGGTCTGAATGGTCCGCTCACTCTGACCGTCGGTCTGTGGATGGAATGTTGTACTAAAGTGCAGCCGCGTGCCCAGTTCCTCGTGGAACTTCTGCCAGAAACGGGAGGTAAATCTAACATCCCGGTCGGAGACAATGGAGATCGGAACTCCATGGCGAGCAACGATCTCGCGGACATATATTTCGGCCAGCTTCTCGGCCGACGAACTCTCCCGTATTGCCAAGAAATGGGCACTCTTGGTCAATCGATCCACGATGACCCATATAGCATCAAACCCCTTCGCCGTTCTTGGCAACTTGGTAATAAAGTCCATCGTGATCTGTTCCCATTTCCACATAGGAATCTCCAGGGGCTGCAGTTTACCATGCGGCCTCTGATGCTCGGCCTTGACCATCCTACAGGTCAAGCACCTCTCGACGTACCAAGCGATTTCTCGCTTCATGCACGGCCACCAGTAACTCAAACTCAAATCCCGATACATCTTGGTGGCCCCCGGGTGTATAGAAAAGTGAGACTTATGAGCCTCCTCCATCACTGTCTGTCGGACCCCTCCGGACATCGGAACCCAAACCCGACCGTATCGGGTTAACAATCCACGACTATCCTAAACAAACCGGGCGCTCTCTCCCTTAATCCGCCCCATCTTCCAGTTCTCTGGTCTCATGCCCTCAACCTGAGCGTCCCTAATCAGGCTCACAAGCGGGGAATCCACCGCTATCCTCATACACCTTGCTGGGGTAGAAGACCCAGCTGTCTTGTGGCTCAAGGCATCCGCAACCACATTCGCTTTATCAGGATGGTAAAGGATCTCATAATCGTAGTCCTTGACTACATCCAGCCACCTGCGCTGCCTCATATTCAGGTTCGGCTGATCCATGATGTGCCTCAAACTCTTGTGGTCCGTGTATATAGTACAGCGGACCCCATAAAGGTAATGTCTCGATATCTTGAGGGCGAACACCACCGCCCCCAGCTCCAAGTCATGCGTAGGGTATCTCGTCTCATGCGGCTTCAGCTATCGCGATGCATAGGCTATCACTCGTCCCCTCTGCATGAGGACTGCCCCCAGACCTATGATGGACGCATCACAAAATACTACGAAATCCTCGACTCCCTCGGGGAGCGTCAATACTGGCGCCTCACATAGACATCGCCGGAGGGTCTCAAACCCCCCTTGCTACTCAGGGCCCCACCGGAAATCCACCCCCTTCCTCGTTAGACGAGTGAGGGGTACTACAATCTTGGAAAAATCTCGAATGAATCTTCGGTAGTACCCTGCTAATCCCAAGAAACTCCTTATGTCTGAGGGAGATTTCGGAATCTCCCACTGCATAACCGCCTCGACTTTGGCCAGGTCGACCAAAATCCCCTCCTGGTTAACGAGATGTCCGAGAAACTGGACCTCTCGTAACCAAAACTCACACTTCGAGAACTTGACATATAGCCGCTCTCGTCGCAGAACCTCCAGCAGCTCCCTGAGGTGCTCCTCGTGCTGCTCTCGGTCTTGGAATACACCAAGATATCATCTATGAACACAATGACCGAGCGATCGAGCATCGGTCTGCAGACCCGATTCATCAAATCCATAAACACTGTCGGCGTGTTGGTGAGCCCAAACGGCATCACCATGAACTCGTAATGACAATAACGAGTCCGTAACGCAGTCTTCTCCACGTCTTCCTCCCTCACCCTGACTTGGTGATACCCGGATCTCAAATCTATCTTGGAAAACCAAGATGCACCCTGCAACTGATCGAAGAGATCGTCTATCCTCGGAAGTGGATAACGGTTCTTCACAGTTAGCTTGTTCAACTCCCTATAGTCTATGCACATCCTGTGCGAACCGTCCTTCTTCCTAACGAAGAGGATCGGTGCTCCCCAGGGTGAACTACTCGGACGAATAAACTGCTTACCCAGCAGCTCCTACAGCTGAGATGACAACTCTTGCATCTCTGGCGGTGCCAAACGGTACGGCGCCTTAGCGATAGGGGCCGCACCCGGCACCAGATCAATCCTGAACTCCACCTGCCTCTCCGGAGGCACTCCAGGTAACTCCTCTAGAAACACGTCAGCAAACTCTCTAACCACTGGGACCTCTGAAACTGAAGTCTGATCCCTGACCCGCGTGTCCACCACACACGCTAAATAACCGGCACACCCGTGCTAGATATACTGTCGAGCCCTGGTTGCCGAACAAAACCCTGATCCTACCCTGGTGCCCTCACCATATACCACCAGTTCTCCCCCACTTGGGGTTCGAACTACTACCCGCTGTCCCTCACAATCTATCATGGCGCCAAACGACTTAGCCAATCGATCCCTAATATCACGCATGCTTCCCCCATGGGAATAGGAATCAAATCTATCGGGAAAGATACCCCGAAAATTTCCAACTCACATCCCCGGTAGACCGAAGAAGCAGAAATCCCGTGTTTGTTGGCGATAGAAACTCGCAACGGACACTCGAGCCCATCTACCGGCACACTGAACTCCCTACTGAAAGTCTGAGATACAAACGACCGACTCGCCCCCGAGTCGAATAAAACCAATGCAGGCAAAGAGTTTACTAAAACGTACCTAAACACAGGTACCAACGATAAGTACAACATAGATACAATAACTGAAACAGAAAATAGAAACATAGCAGCAACCACATCCGGTGCTGCCTTGGCCTCCTCGGCCGTGAGCTGGAAGGCGCGCCCCTGAGCCTTCGGAGGCTCCACCTTGACTGGCCTCCCATCCCCAATCCTCAAAGTAGCCGGTGCGGATCCCTGCACCGGCTTGGCGGCGAGCTGCGGTCAGTTGGTCTTCACGTGACCAACCTGATGACACTGGTAACAAATCCTCATATCTGCTGGAGGGGCGGACTGGCGACAGTCCCTGGCATAGTGCCCCTCCTTGCCACATTTGTGGCAACCACCTCCTGCTCGAAAAACCCCAGAATGACCCCTGCCACACTTTCCGCAAGTACGGCTCTGTTGACCCCGGGTCCGAGTATCAGCGGTCTTAGACCGCTTACGTGCCGGCTGAGACTGTGCCGGAACCTGACGCTGCTCCCTCAACTACAGCTCAATCTCTAACTCACGCCGCCTCGCGACTTCCTGAAGATCCAGGAGGGTATCACAACACTGCGTAGCAACAAACTGTCGAATATCAGTCTTGAGCATACTCAGATAACGAGTCATCTGAGACTGCTCTGAAGCAAACTCCGGGCAAAACATAGCCCTCTCCGTGAACATACGAGTAATCTCCATCACAGACTCCCCATTCTGCCTCAATGTCAAAAACTCCTGAGCCAGCCGCTCCCGCTCATCGCGTGGAACGTAGCGGGTGCGGAACATATCCCGGAACTGCTCCCAAGTAACAGCAGCTCGCTGGTCATCAGTGTACGACCCTGTCGTCAATCTCCACCAGTCCTTTGCCCCAAGCCTCAGCAGGTTCAGCGCACACCTGACCTTCTGGTCAGCAGGACATGAACACGTGAAGAAACAGCCCTCCACATCAGATAACCACCTCATAGCCCTGTTCGCATCCTGTGTACCATCAAACGTCGGGGGCTTCGTGTTATCGAAGTCCCGGTACTAGAAAGCCCTGGCGGCTCCTCTTCCAACCCCTGCCGCGGCTACAGCCGATGTGGCTGCAGCGGCGGCTGTCTCTGCCAGAGCTGCATATCGCTCATCAAAATACTCGGCCATCGCGGTCTTAATCGACCCAAACATCTCCGGTAGCTGCGCTCGAAAAGCCGCAGCAACCTCATCGTGCAGAATCTCCTGGATCCTGGCATCCAACTCATCTGTCCCTATCTGTACCACGGGCTCTGGTGCTACCGGCACCTCTGACCCTCCGTCTCCCGACCCTGACCCTGATCCGGATCCCAATCCGGATCCGGACCCAGCAGCAAAACGTCTCGTCACCACCATAGTGAAAATATACTCAAGTCATTAGATAAATAACATAATATTGGGAGACCAAAACCCACAAACCCTAGGGGTTGTGACTTCCTTGCCACGCGTATGGGTCCTATGCTTTCAGTAGTACGGGCCCATACTACCTTCTACACCTACCCATATTTGTCTCAAGTATCGCCATAACACCCTAACACTATTATCAACATAATATGCGCTTAACCCTCTCTCCTAGGGGAAACATCCCCTATCTCGCAACTAATATCACAGCTCCTCCCAACTCACACATCCATGAAACTTTCATCAACCCCTGCAGTGCTAGTGCATGCTAGCCGCGCATAACACTGGACCCAATAGACTTTCGAATATCCAATCCTATCCGAAGACTGAATTCAACATTCTCAGGCTATAAGATCTTGATTACACACAGCCGTGATGCATACACTAACAACTACAGTAATGATGTCAATTTCATATATAAGAAACCCTAGGCTAGTAGGCCTCATATAATCAAGCAAGTCTATCATGTGATTCCTGAAGATCCCTAGCCTAGTTCTAGCATGCTCTTCTAACATATCATAATATCAAATATATGTATGGTATTTTGGGGTTTACTTACAGGCTTCGGCTGATCGTACCCTCTGCATCCACCATCCTTTATTTTTATTTTATTTTTTTGAAAACCATTTTAAAAACCTTTATTCTCCAAATATTCCCTTGGTTTGAGACTGGATTCATACGAATGTTCCTCCAATTCACTCAAACCAAGGCTCTGATACCAACTTGTAACATCCATAAATTTTACGCCAAATTTAAACTTTTAAATCATAAATAAAACTCAATAGTATTGTTTACAAAAATGTTTTCAAATCATTATTCAATCAGAGTGTCCCAAAAGTCAGATCGTAAGGATGAGGAGCGGTACGGTCACGCCTTCGCCTTGCCATGATCTCCTGAAGTACCTGAAACAATAAACTGAAAACTGTAAGCCCGAGGGCTTAGTGAGCTACCTCCAAAATACCAATACTCCACCGATAATACCATGTCAATAACAAATAAACAACAACAGGCATATTGGGCCTTCGGCCTGACTGGACCGCCCTGCACGGCCTACAGTCTATCTAAATCTGTCCCGAACCTTCGGCATAACTGGACCGCCACGTGGGCCTACAGTCTCCCCGGACCGCTCATAGGGTGTGTTGGCCTTCAGCACAAAGCAGGACCGCCTCAACCCAAGCAACAAGCAAATAACCATGTGCGCATAACTAACATATACTGGTATATACAAACATCAAACATATCTATCTCACTGATCACCAATCATAGCAATCTTTCATAACTAGAGAACTGACCTAGCAGGTCACTAACATATCAATCCCTACGGATCATGAGAGCATAACATACTATCTATCCTGATTCTGATCTAACAATCATAACCACATGTAACATACCATAACAATAACAACTAAAAGGGCCGGCCTTGGTGCCTTAGACCCTACCGATATAGTGAGGATCACTCACCTTGCAGATGTCGACTCGGTAGATAAACTCCAACTCTCAGATCACTTGCCAAAGACTCCAACACCTATTACCATAATACGAAAATACCCATAAGCCCTTGACCTTACAAGGTACTCCTTAGACCAACTAGTCAACCCTTGGACAAAGTCAAAGTCCTCAGTCAAGGTCAACAGTCCATGTTGACCCTAACTCGCTGAGTACCCTCGGCTACTCGCCGAGTTCCTTGAAGTACTTGCCCACTCGTCGAGTTACCGGGGTGACTCGCCGAGTTCCTTCGGTTTACGATCGAACCCTAAGACCACTCGTCGAGTTTCCTTCTTCCAGCTCGACAGTTACACACATGTACATAAGTTAGGGGAAACCTCAAACGACTCGTCGAGTTGTTCATCCACTCGTCGAGTCTACGGCAATCTTCATCGGACTCGCCGAGTTGTTCATCCAACTCGTCGAGTTCAATGCCTATCTTCATATGACTCGCCAAGTCGACCATGCGACTCGCCGAGTCCCTTCATTCCTTTTGGCCATACAGACTCATTTGAGCCATGCAGCGACTCCAAACTACAGATCCAAGCTTCTAAGGCATGCTTTTCACGTAATGTTGCAAACTTTACGTGCATGCATAGCTACAAAGCTTCTAAATGTCAAATCCAAGCTCACAATGGGGTTTCCTACCCAAGGAAGGCTTCATTCACGCCCAAACCAGAAACTTTATGACTCTAGGACTTAAGAAAGGTCCAGATCTGAAGTTACAACTTCAAATCTAGTCCATAGTCCATCATATCAACTCAAAGATCCATAAAAGCCCCAAACTCAACAAAAAAGAGATCTAGAAGGGAAAAGAAGTAAAGGTGGCAACTTGATACCTCTGGAAGATGCTAACTGAGGTAGATTCTGGTTCCCACACTTGCCTTGCCTTCCAAGTTCCTTTTCTCCAAGGATCTTCCTCCTAAGCTTAACACACACAAGAATGAAACACCACAAAAATTAGGGTTTTCTGGGCTCTCAATGGACTGCAAGGAGGCTTATGCTTCCTTAAATAGGGTGCAAAACCCCGGGATTTAGGGTTTCATCTGCCAGCTCCTACTTGTCGAGTCCCTTCATGGACTCGGCGAGTAGGTCACTAAAACACGTGGACCAACCCGCTGCTACTCGACGAGTAGGGCAACCAACTCGTCGAGTAGACCTTGAAATCAAAGAACTTCATAATTAAACAATACCTGAGAATCGGGGCGTTACATAAATGTATTGAAAACTCCTAGATCCTTTGAGATTCCTTGAACTTTTCAATGGCATGTTTAAATCTCGATATGCCCCTTGATTTGTGACTGGGATGCCGAGGATCACAAAACAGGGTGTGAATAACCATGCAAATTTACATGGTGCCCCCAATGTTACAGTCACCTATTCGATGTGCCGGTTAACCACACACGCTCCACCGAACTATGACAAACATCGAGTCACCCTTCGCTACCTTTGCTTAGAACCCATTTAGTGTGCCGGTTAACCACACACGCTCCACTAACGTCTTACCAAGGGTACAAAGTGTAATTTCATGGAATTGCATCAAATTCACTTTCGCCTAAAGTAACTAATATTTGGGAATTTTATAAAACATTTAGTTACTTTATAATTCATTATACTTTTAATGGAAAGGGTTTGCCCTATCCTACCCGTTCGGCTAACGACCCTCCACCAATCAAGGAAGCGGTGGGTGAGAGTGGACACCCATTAAACGGCCATATTGTAGGCCATAACCTTATACCCCCTTATAGATCGACTTCGTGAATGAGGCCTACTAACGATAAGACTAGCATTTAAGTTATACATATATAATATTAGACCTTTTAATTTTATATATAGTATAATGGTGTATTTTACACTTTTAAAATACTATGTGGTCTAATTTAATAAATTACACTTTTAATTTAATTAAATGTAAACCATATCACTATGGATTTATTAACTCTCTTTTAATTATACACTTAATTAATTTAATAAAACCATAAGGGTGCAATTTGAACTTTTCAAAAATTAGGGTTTTAGAATTTAACATTTTAAAATTAAACTTTTAATTAAAAATTTAAATTCCAAAACTTGAGGGCAAGTTTTGAAACATTTCAAATCATTAGGGTTTTAATCAAATTTAAAATTTCTGAAAATTAAAATCATTTAATTTGAAATTTTAAATATTAAAACTTTGATTTAATAATTATCCCAAAATTAAACAATTAATTTGAATTATCAAATCTTGAAGGATTATCTATTAAATTAAACAATTAATTTAACCTAATCCCTTAAATCCCCTAAAATTCGAAAATATGGGATGAGATAATTCAAAATCTTTAATTACCATGTTTAAACAATTAAAAGATAATTAGAAGATATGGCATTATCCTAATCCCTAAAATTTAAGATCTTATCTTGGGGAGGAGGCCAAATTCGAAAACCCTAGGGTTGGCAAACCCTAGAATTCGAAATCTTGGGGGCTAAGGAAAGAGTTTGAAAAACCCTTATCAAATTTCGAAATTCAGGGTTCAAGAACCCTAATTTCGAAAATCATGCCTCCTAGGGTTTATTGGCCATAAACCCTAAAGTGTCAAATTCATACATTTGTATAATGCTTATTGAAAACAAAAAAACCAAACGCTCTGATACCACTGATAGGTTTTATACAAACAATCCTATGTATGCATGCAACCCTAAATACGGATCTATGTTTTCACTATTAGTTATACAACATTATGAACACAAAAGAAACCTAACATGCTCCTAGGTAATTTCTAAATTATGAAGGAAAATGAATTACATACCTCTTGTTGTTATATTGTAATAACAACTTGTATCTTGAATCTTCTTGTCTTTGAAAGCAAGTACCACAAGTGTAGTACCTCTAATGGCTCACAAACACCAAGAGAAAATGGAGAGGCAAGAGAGAGAGGGGAGAGGCAGAAAATCGGCTCTAGGAACTTCTAGGATCAAGTGGCCGATTTTCCTAAGCCAAGGGGTCCTTATATAGGTATATGGATTAGGGTTTCAGTCCTTATCCTTATCTGATTGCTTAGCCACCAAGCAGCCTAAAGGATAACCCTAGAAACCTTATCATGGACGAATTCTAAGGCCTTATCCCCTTGAATTCGTCCACCCTATCATATAGGGCATCCTTTGCCCTACTTTGCAACTATCACATAATTACAGTTCAGTCCCCCTAGTTTAATTAACTTCTTTTGATCACAAAATTAATTCTTAATTAATTCTTGACCAATGTTAATTAAACAAATATGATTTCTCTTTTAATATATTATTCTTATAATATATTAATAAACCATAATAACCGCTTTCTCTATTATTTCTCCAGTCAAGTTGCTTTGGTGAAGGCAACCTAAAAGGACCATGCACAACCGGGTCAAGTACTTACCAAATATGGTTACAGGCTTAGACACTAATCCAACAAAAAGATGGGGGTACTTCTGCATCATTCGGTCTTCGTGTTCCCAGGTGTACTCAGGTCCTCGCTTGGCACTCCATCGGCCCTTTACAATGGGAATGCGGCTTTGCTTTGTTCGATTCAGTTCTTTATCCATAATTTCAACTGGTTCCTCAATGAAATGGAGATTTTCATTCACCTCAATTTCGCCAAGCGGGACAACGAGAGTCTCGTCAGATAAGCATTTCTTCAGGTTTGACACGTGAAAGACAAGGTGTACATTGCTGAGTTCTGGTGGTAACTGTAGCTTGTAAGCCACAGTACCAACCCTGTCAAGGATTTCGAATGGTCCAATGTATCTTGGGTTCATCTTTAAATGCTTCCCAAAGCGTATCATCCCTTTCCAAGGAGAGACCTTTAGCAGTGAGCGATCACCGACTTGGAATTCCAAGGGCTTCTGTCGCTTACTTGCGTAGCTCTTTTGTCAGTTTCTAGATGCCTCTAGTCGTGCTCGAATTTGGGTGATCTCTTCGGTTGTCTCTCTGGTGATCTCGGGGCCGGTAACAGTGTCATCGAGTACTTGCCCTTTGGCTAGCTGTGTCTTGGTCGTCTCAACCTAACACAGGGGTGGTCTGCATTTGTGTCCTATATGGTGAGGTGAATGGATGGTCATGGCTAATGAGGATTGTGTACTTGATGCCCCAAAAGTAGTGTCTCTAAACCTTAAGGCGAACACTATTGTCACCAAAGTTAAGGTTGCGTGTGGTGTAGTTGGCCTTATAATTCTTAGGTTGCCTTGGGAATTTCTTCCTACGAAATTCTGAGCTAGTGGTATGCCGACTTTTATTCGTTCCTTGAAGTTGGTTGAATAGGTCGTCTATTCGGGGTGGGGATATTGGTTACGTGAACGGCTCCAAGAGTCGAGTCCATTCTGAACTCAACTTAGCATATGTGTGGTATTTCCGAAAGATTTTATTGGAACACTTCGGGAAGGTTATAAAGCTCTGGAATATCCTTGATATCTTTCGCTTCCTGCTCCCTATTTCTATTGTGGGCCTACAAAGAGCGTGGTACCTCTTACATAGGTACTTCTGAGTCTAGATGCAAAGGACGATTCGGAGGTTTGTGTCGGGTTTGTCGCTATAGATAACACAGGTTTCGTTATTTAGTGAGTTAAGTCGAACGGTTTCTTGTAACGTATGATGTGGATTTGGCGAGGTTTTATCTAAAACATGTAAATGGTCGCGCCGGAGTTTCCTACTGTTATTGATATTAGGTTAATTTAGAAGAAATGTTCGTTTAGGGTTAGAGTGCATCCTAGGTATGTATTTTTGGTTGTTTCAGTTCTTCCCCTACTCATTTCTACTAGGAGAAATTTCGTGAATGTTTGAGGGTTTCGATTTAGTATGCAATTATACTCGTGACTTACAGGTTTCCTTTCCGCACCCCTATTGTGAAGGTGTGCAAGCACATGAGTTAGTTGAGGGGAATGTACCGGTAATCATAGTAGGGTCTTTCACTTCTTCCTCAAGTTCCATTGTGGCAATGCTTCTGACGTCTCTGACATCGTTGTTCTTAGTCCTTGGGCACTCCCTCTTGAAATGCCCGGTCTCTCTGTACTTGTAGCAAATCTGACTCATTCTAGTTTTAGCTGCTTGGGTGGCCTATCGGGTTGGCACTCTACAACAGTGAGTGGTATGCCCTTTTTTGTCGCAATTATTGCAGTGCATCTCTTGGCAGGATCCTTGGTGATGGAAGTTGCACTTGTGGCATTCAGGTAGGTTTCCAGCATATGGTCTCGTTGGTACCGGGGCAGTAGGGGTAGCGGTGGTATGGACTGCCACAATTTGTTGTCTTTTGGAAGGTCCTTGAGCCATACGGCCCTTTTGCTTGTTCCAGAACTTTCGCTTCTTGGTTAATACTCTTCCATTGTCGTGCGGGTTCTTGGGTTTGTGGTTTGGGATATTCTTACATGAGCACACCTGCTGGTGTCCTTGGTTGCCATCGGGTCTGGTACTGCTGGCACCACTCCCGTTTCCGTTTGTGTTGTTAGCGCTAAGTCGTACCATGAAGGATGTCACGACGGCTGTTACAGTGGCTTGGAATGTAGTGAGGTCCATTTGTAGAACTAGTGTTTCGCCGGCATGTTGGTTACTTCGTTGTTGCGGCATGATTCTGTTGTATGGTATGAAACGAGTCCGTAAGTAATTATGCTCGTTGCTAGTTGTATCTCATCTATATTTATATGTATCTACATACGCATATAAATTTACATGGTTTGCTGTATGGTTCCCAAATGTTTCGATCACATCATCAAAATGTACTTATGGTGGTAAGTAGTAGGTAATTAGGTATTGTATGAACGTTAACTTATCAAAATAGAACATAGCCGTCAATACATTAAGTTGTTTGAGGTTACATGGGTCTTGGAGAGCGTACCTCTCTTGATTTACTACTACCAGTTGTGAGAAAAAAATATATATATACAATAAGCCTAAGACATAGTGTAAGTAGTGTAGTCACTAACGCACTCGGCAATACTAGTCTATCATATGCCAAAATGGCGTACAAGGTGTCCAACTATCTCACTCATTTCGCGAGTGACCTCCTCTGCTCTCCGTAAATTGTTGAGTTTATGGAATTCACGATGTGTGTAACTTCCCAAACATAAGACTTAAAATTTCAATTTTTTTAGTTTAATAAAATCATTATCTAAAACAACATCATAGAAACCAAAGAAAATCAGAGTATTTCAATAAACATCCAAGTACATCAGAGTAATACAAAATGCGGAACAATGTGGTGTGTGCAATGCAATCATCATGTGCTCTTCCCCTTCGAACCAGAAGTACCTAAAACATAAACTGAAAACTGTAAGCACAAAGTTTAGTGAGTTCCCCAAAATACCACATACCATACATATCAAACCTATAATGGGCCCCGCCCGGTATCGACCCCGCTCGGAACATATCTGTAAGTCATCAGGCACTGCCTAGCATCGAGCCCCACCCGGTATATGTATAACATATAAACACAAGCATAAAAATTACAAAGATAAATAACATACAATATAATCATCAGGCCCTGCCCGGCATCGCACCCTGTCCAGTAATCATATAAACACATAACAAATGCAAGAGTCATGCACGCAACTAGAATCCTAAACATAACAAACCATGGGCCGGTATTGGTGCCTTCGACCCACTAAACATAGTGAGGAAACTCACCTCAAGATGCAGAATCACCCAGATGAAATCTCAGTCTTGCGGGTCCGGAAAATCCCTACACCAACATCATCAAATAATATCCAATTAATAATTGGATATCGAACCAGAGTCAAGAATCTAAGTTTCTTTTCCAATATCTAGGGTAAAAGACCATTTTACCCTTTTTCTTACTTGGCCCATAATCAAGGCCCAACCCATTTGCTTAAAAGGTGTAATGACCCAAAAATCAAGGGTAAAATTTTCATTTTTCATTATAGTCAAACACAAATGCTACTTCATCTAATCAGGCAAAAACATTACTTAATTAAAACATTTATCAGAGTTACGTCCCAAAATCACATAATGCAGAAAACATGGGTATGTGCGCTGCGATCAAGCCAGGCCCTTCCATTCCAAACCAAGGATACCTGAAAATATAAACAAAACTGTAAGCACAAAGCTTAGTGAGTTCCCCAGAGCATACCCCACATAATCCACATAACCGCATAAACTATATCAATCACATAGGCCATATCAATCATACAAGCCATAACAATCACAAAAGCCATGCATATAAACATATAAGGATGTCGTGGGCTCCTCCCAGGGTCTTACTCCAAGATGCCATGGGCTCCCCCCAAGGTCTTACACCTATGTGTCATGGTCTCCCCCATGGTCTTTACCTGGAAAGCCATGGGCTCCCCCGTATGGTCTGCATCCAAGTGTCATGGTGTGACAACCGTCAAATTCTAGTCAAAGTCAAACAAGTCAAACCGGTCGAATTTAATTAGTGCCTGTATGTTAGAAGTTATTCTATGAATAAAAATGTGCATTTGTATGTCAAAAATTCAAGTGTCTCGAAAAATCTATGTGTTAACAGTGTAAAAACCCTAAAAAGGGAGTTAAACGCATCAAAACACGACTAAGGACCCTTTCGGGGACTTAAAACGATCATTAACGAAGCATAACGGGGTTCACGAACCTTGCATTACGATATTATACGATGTTGATGGCTAAGATTAAATCTCTCCCAAATCTCTCCAAGTATGTGAAATCTCTCCCAAATCTCTCTAAGTATATGAAATCTCTCCTAAATCCCTCTAAGTATGTGAAATCTCTCCCAAATCTCTCTAAGTATGTGAAATCTCTCCAAGTATGTGAAATCTCTCCCAATCTCTCCAAGTATGCCAAATCTCTCCCAAATCTCTCTCAAAACCTCTTTTGATTTATTTTAATCATTTGGGACATCCCGACACTTGACTTCATGAAAAACCATGCGAAACGGGAAGATATCTTGGAAAATAGCCTTTTAGGGCCGAAGTCCCTCTATAGGGACCAAACCCTACTTGAACCGGAGTCCCCTTGTGTAGCCGCAGCCATCTAGCTGCAGCCAGCGAGCCGCAGCCTCCGAACCGCAGCCAGCAAGCCGCAGCCTCCGAACCGCAGTCTGTTTCCCCTTCGGATTTCCCATTTTCCACCCGGTTTTCGACCATGACTTCGTTTTAAGCCCGTTTTTCATGATTTTAACGTGGAATTTTCACCAAAATCCATATCTTATCATTTTTAACCCCCAGGACTCTTATTTTATTTATTTCTCAAGGATTTATTAATTAAAAATCATTAGTTTATATTGAGAAGATATTTACCCCACAAGTGGGTCAAGTGTGCCCACTTGCCTTCCATGTGTCATCCTCTCAATAGTCCAACCCTATCCACATCACACAAACCAAGGTAAACATCCTTTCAATCTTGCAAATTGCTCCAGCAACATTTATATAAAGAAATCCCTGGAGGATTTCATGGTTCACTTTGATAAATCCTTCACTTACACACTTCTCATATCACCTCAAGAAAGCTTCTTTCCCTCTACCTTCCACCATCTTGTGCAAGTGTTCTTGAGTTGCTACAGCACTTTTTGGTAAGTATTTCATCTAAACTCAAGTGTCATTCCATAATTTCATAACACTCTTGGATCATTGACTCATATCTTAACACCAAAAATCGTTCTTAGGATCATCCGAACTCTCACGTGTTCATCAAGTGTTCTTGACTTGATACTCCTCGTCTTCGACCTTCCACTCTTCCAATAATCACTCAAGGTGAGTTCATACCCCTACATTTTCTAGTTTTCTTCAGTTTTCAGGGGGGGGGGAATACAAGTGAAAATACCAAAACATATTCAAAACTCAACTTGACAGCTTACAACAGAAAAGTTATGACCTATTCACGAACTGTTTTACCCAACTTAAACTTAATATTTTTCAAAACTGTTTAATATGCAAGTAGCTCAGGTTTATAACTTTAAAATGACTACTTGCACATCTCCATACAATTTTCCTACAATTTATGGTGATTTTTAGAAAACTGCCTATCACTGCAGCAACGAAATCGGACCAGGTTGTGAAAATGAACATTTTCACACTAGTTTGAGACCACCAAAAATTATGGGAATATTTATGAACACTGTAGACACATTTTCCAAATACTCAGAGTTTGCGGATTCAGTTTTTGACTTACGATGATTTTTCTATAATTACTCAAAAATAGTGACAGTTAAGGGTAAAACTGTCAAATACATATTTAAGAGTTATTCACACCTTGTAACATGTTGAGCAAGGTGTGTAAGATTTACACTTAGTATTTCCAATGTCCTTTATTTGAAATACATATACATGCGTAACCAGGTTTTAATACCATCATACAACACTTTTGATAAACTATAATAGGTATAATTTGAACACTACATCTAACAAAGAAAACAATAACATTATCGATTTACAAAACGAACTTTCACTACACACTACGTGAACTTGTTAATGAATATTTGTGAGACATTCTCCTTCGGGGTACTCTAAGTACCACAGAAAAGTCCTTTAGTTATAATCAGAATCTCTTGGAGTGAGAACGTGATAGTTGTGTATAGATCTATACTGGGTCCGACAAACCCGCACCTGAGCTGCTTGCAACAGCTAGACCGGCAGGTCTGTGGTGACAAGTGTCATAACTTTCCAACGCCTGAAGAACGTCGCATTCAAGGCCATCTAGTCTTTAGTATGATTATAACATCTCGCATGGAATATTAACACATCATAAAATTCACGGAAATTCTAGGGCTTTATACAAAGGAGTTTTATTTAAATATAAAACACACACATAAGTATGACGATTTACTTACACGTACTAGGCCCTATTTCAATTCAGTTTACAACAAATATTTTAGAAAATATTGGATTTTCTGGAAACAAACTTGTAACAAACGTTAAGGAAACAACATTCATCTTTATAAAATACTTGTGAACTCACCAGCTTTATGCTGATACTATCTTTTCAAAACAACTTGTATTCTCAGGTAATCAGTAATACAGGTAACCGCAAGATTTCTGAAGTCAAGACGCTAAGGCGTAGATTATTTTGCTACATTTTATCATCATATGTAATTTAATTGAAAACGTGCATTTTTGGAACATGTATTTTGGAAACAATGTAATCTTTTAAATTATATCTATGATGGTTGTGTGTTACTTTCTTCACTATGGTTATGATATTGAGCATGACGTCATCCGCCCCCGAACGTTTCCGCCGTTCTGGTTTGGGGGTGTGACAGATTGGTATCAGAGCTTTGTTTATAGTGAACTAAGTATATCGAACCACGTAAGATATACAAACTATAAATACAACGGGACAAAATTCTCTGACGTAGCTTTTCAAAAAAAAATGCTTTAAAATAAAAATTTATATTTTTATAAAAGTAATTGCACAATCGCACAAACTAATTCAGTATCATAATGGCAATAACATAAAAGTATCAAGACCAGTTGAACACCATGATTCAGCTTCGGGGTATGTAGTCAGATCTCGGAGGAATATAGTCTGATCAACTATATTCAG